>NW_027203282.1:1270000-1807500 GCF_024711535.1 Dipodomys merriami | reverse complement strand
CCAATTACAAGGAAAAGAGATTAAAAACAAAGTAGAAAGTCTTGACAGCAGGTTAGACCATGCAGAAGATCGAATCTCAGGGATTGAAGACAGCCTAGATATTATAGAGAAAGAACATACAACTATCCAAGACAAGTCCAAGAAATATGATAAATCTATCCAACACTTGGAAAACACCATCAGAAGGCCTAATCTAAGGATAATGGATGTAGAGGAGCACCTAGAAACAGAAGTTAATGGTCTAGGAAATTTGTTTAACAGGATCCTAGAAGAGAACTTCCCAAACATACAAAAAGATAGGCTTATTCAGATACAAGAAACTTTTAGAACCACAAATAGACCAGACCAAAATAGGACATCCCACCATCACATTATAATCCACACAGGATCAACACAGACCAAGGAAAAGATCCTTAAAGCTGTCAAGGGGAAAAGATTAATCACCTATAAAGGGAAACCAATTAGAATCACCTCAGATTAATCAGCAGAGACAATCAAAGCAAGAAGAGCCTGGAATGATGTATGCCATGCCCTAAAAACAAACAACTATCAACCAAGAATACTGTACCCAGCTAAACTCTCCTTCATAACTGAAGGCCAAATAAAAACCTTCCATAGCAAAGAAACCAGCCCTACAAAAGATTCTTAAAGATGTCCTACACATAGAAAACCAACAAGACCACAATAAAGACACGAAACTGCACCAAAACTGAGAATCCAAGAACCATAGGAAGAACCCAGTTTTCGCAGCCCCCAAGAAGGTGGATAACATGGCAGGAACTCCCAAATACCTCTCAGTCTTATCTCTTAAGGTTAACGGACTTAACTCTCCAATTAAGCGACATAAACTGTCTAGTTGGATTAAAAAACAAAACCCTTCTATCTGCTGCCTTCAGGAGTCACATCTTGCCCATAAAAGCAAACACATTTTCAATGTTAAAGGCTGGAACAAAATCTACCAAGCAAACGGCCCCCATAAACAGGCGGGAGTTGCAATCCTAATATCAGATAAAATAGACTTCAAATTAAAATTCGTAAGAAGAGATAAAGAAGGTCGCTACATACTAATGAAGGGATTTCTCCTTCAGGAGGATATTACAATTCTAAATATCTATTCGCCAAACAATGGAGCACCCAAATTTATCCAAGAAACACTACTTTCCCTCAAATCCCATATAAATCCAAAGACATTAATTGTTGGGGATTTGAACATGCCACTCTCCTCACTAGATAGATCAACTCACAAAAACTCAACAGAGAAACCGCAGATCTAAACAGCTGCATAGATCAACTAGATTTAACAGACATCTACCGAACATTTCACCCAGCAGCATCAGAATACACGTTTATCTCAGCAGCACATGGAACATTTTCTAAAATAGACCACATTTTAGGCCACAAAGCAAACTTGTCTAAATTCAGAAACATTGAAGTTATACCTTGCATTCTCTCTGACCACAAGGGAATAAAATTAGAACTCAACACCAAAAGCCACCAAAGAAAGTCCGGTATCACATGGAGGCTGAACAATACACTGCTGAATCACGAGTGGGTCATGGACGAGATTAGAAAGGAAATTCAAATGTTCATGCTATTCAACCAAAATGAACACACAAATTACCAGCTCCTCTGGGACACAGCAAAGGCAGTACTCAGAGGCAAGTTTATAGCTCTGAGCTCCTACATCAACAAATTGGAGAGATCTGAAACTAGCAATTTAACGACACACCTAAACCTCCTTGAAAAAGAGCAGCAAGATAAACCCCAATCCAGTAGACGGAAAGAAATAATCAAAATTAAATCAGAATTAAATGAATTAGAATCAAAAAAAAAACTATAGAAAGAATCAACAAAACTAAGAGTTGGTTCTTCAAAAAAATTAACAAAATTGACAGACCCTTAGCAAATCTTATCAGAAAAAGAAAAGAACACACCCAAATAAATGAACTCAGAGATGAGAATGGAAACATCACCACGGAAACAACCAAGATTCAGAACATTATAAGGGAATACTTCTCAAAACTTTATGCTAAGTTTGAGAACATGACAGAAATGGACCTTTTCCTAGCAAATATTGACATGCCAAAACTAAACCAAGATGAATTAAACCATCTTAACTGGCCCATATCAAGAATTGAAATAGAAGCTGGGCGCTGGTGGCTCACGCCTGTAATCCTAGCTACTCAGGAGGCTGAGATCTGAGGATCGTGGTTCAAAGCCAGCCCGGGCAGGGGAGACCGTGAGACTCCTATCTCCAAAAAACCACCAGAAAACCGGAAGTGGCGCTGTAGCTCAAGTGGTAGAGCGCTCGCCTTGAGCTGAAGAGCTGAGGGACAGCGCCCAGGCCCAGAGTTCAAGCCCCACGGCCGACAAAAAAAAAAAGAATTGAAATAGAAACAGCAATAAGAGACCTCCCAGCTAAGAAAAGTCCAGGACCAGATGGTTTAACAGCATAATTCTACAAGGCCTTCAAAGTAGAGCTCACACCAATACTCCTCCAACTCTTCAATGAAATTGAAAGAGAAAGCTCACTACCCAACACATTCTATGAAGCCATCATAACCCTCATCCCAAAACCAGGCAGGGACTCATCAAAGAAAGAGAACTATAGACCCATTTCTTTGATGAACATTGATGCAAAACTTCTCAACAAAATTTTGGCCAATCGACTTCAACAATTCATCCAAAAAATCACACACCACGATCAAATAGGATTTCAGGGATGCAAAGCTGGTTCAATATACGCAAATCAATTAATATTATTCATCACATCAACAGGAGCAAGAATAAGAACCACATGGTTATCTCAATAGATGCAGAAAAAGCATTCGACAAGATCCAACACCCCTTTATGATGAAGGTTTTGGAAAAATTAGGAATCCATGGAACATTCCTCAATACAATAAAGGCTGTATATGTCAAACCTACAACCAGCATTATACTTAATGGTGAAAAACTAAAGCCATTTCCTCTTAACTCAGGAACAAGACAAGGATGTCCACTCTCTCCACTTCTCTTCAATCTAGTATTAGAATGCCTAGCTACAGCAATAAGACAAGATGCAGACCTAAAGGGGATCCAAATAGGGAAAGAAGAAATAAAACTCTCCTTCTTTGCAGACGACATGATCTTTTATTTAAAGAATCCCATAGACTCCACTCCCAAATTACTCAAGCTGATTCAAAACTTTGGCAAAGTAGCAGGGTATAAAATTAACCCCCAAAATCAATGGCTTTTCTGTATGCCAACAATGAGAAAAGTGTGGCTGAAATTAGGAAAGCAACTCCATTTGAAATAGCCCCACAAAAAATAAAATACCTAGGAATTAACTTAACCAAAGAAGTGAAGGACCTCTATGATGAAAACTTTAAAATCTTGAAAAAGGAAATCAACACAGAACTTTAAAAATGGCAAAACCTCCCATGCTCCTGGATTGGCAAGATTAACATTGTGAAAATGGCAATACTTCCCAAGGCTATCTACAAATTCAACGCAATACCTATCAAAATTCCAACCTCATTCTTCAAGGAAATAGAAGAGGCAATCCAAAAATTCATATGGAACAATAAAAGACCCCGAATAGCAAAAACGCTCCTCAACGGAAAGAACACTGCTGGAGGAATATCAATACCAAATTTCAAACTCTACTATAAAGCCATAGTAATCAAAACAGCTTGGTATTGGCATAAGAAAAGACCTTAGGACCAGTGGAATAGAATTCAAATCCCAGAAATTAACCTACAGACCTATAGCAATCTAATCTTCGATAAGGGACCTAAAACAATAGAATGGAAGAAAGACAGCCTCTTCAGTAAATGGCGCTGGCAAAATTGGTTAACTACATGTAGAAAACTTAAGCTAGATCCTTATATATCACCCTGCACCAGAATCAACTCCAAAAGGATCAAAGACCTCGAAGTCAAAGCAGACACTCTGAAAACATTACAGGATGGAATAGGAGAAACCCTAGGTCTCCTTGCTGGAGGCCGAAATTTTCTGTATAGAGACCCGGAAACACAACAAATCAAAGAAAGGTTGGACAAATGGGATTGCATGAAGTTGCAGAGTTTCTGCAAGGCAAAGGACATAGCTAGCAAGATCAATAGAAAGCCCACGGATTGGGAGAACATCTTCACTAGCCTACAACAGACTAGGGTCTCATATCTAAAATATACTTGGAACTCAAAAAATCAAATCCCCCATCAACAAATCCTCAAAGAAACAACTACCCAAGAAATAAGTGGGTTAAAGACTTAAAGAGAAACTTCTCTGAAGAAGAAAGAAGTATGGCCAATAGACACATGAAGAAATGCTCAACATCCCTAGCCATAAAAGAAATGCAAATCAAAACAACATTGAGATACCACCTCACTCCAGTTAGAATGGCAAAAATCAAGGACTCTAACAACAACAGATGCCATGATAAACTATACTATAGCATATTATACTATATTATCTTACATTTACTATATGTGATATAATTTAATTAATTTAAATATGATATAACTTATGTTATATGTTTGGTAACATAATATGAAGATTAGAATGTAAGAAAACAGATACCTTCAAATGCTGCTGATATAGGTGTAAATTAACCTATACCATACTCTTTAGCCATCCGCATTCCAAAAGATATAATTTTGGGGGGAGCGGGGGCCAGTCGTTGGGCCTGAACTCTGGGCCTGTGCACTGTCCCTCAGCTCTTTAGCTCAAGGCTAGCGCTCTACCACTTGAGCCACAGCGCCACTTCCGGCTTTTTTTTCTTTTTGCTTATGTGGTGCTGAGCATGCAAGGCAAGCACTCTACCACCAAGCTACCTTCCCAGCCTCGACAAATTATATAATTTTTGATTCAGTAATTTCAACTCTAAATATGTCTCTAATGCATGGGTGATTGACTTATATTTATATACTGATATACAGAACATAAGCTCCTGCACGGGTAGGAAGGAGACTTGTCACGACTCAAATTTTCTTTTGTACCAGTAATGGGCCTTGAACCCAGGGCCTGAGCACTGTGCCTGAGATTTTTCTTTACTAAGTAGAGTACTGTGTACTCTACTATCTGAGCCACAGCTCCATTGCTTGCTTTTTGCTTAAAGATAAGAGTCACACAGACTTTCCTGCCTGGACTGGCTTCAAACTGCAGTGCTCTGATCTCAGCTTCCTGGATAGCTTGGATTACAGGTGTGAGGCACCAGCTCCTGGTATCTAAGAATATTTTTATATCTTGTAGTTTTCATCATATTAAAAGATCCCATTTCAAATAAATAGACACAGTTTAAAAGTAATCATACTCCACACATGGTAACCTTTAAAAATAGATTATGACAAGAGAACTAAACATGTTCAGCAGAAATGTTGATATAATAATTGCAGAGTAAATACATTTTATAAGCACAGGCTCCAGATTCTATTGTTAAATTTCTGTTTAAGAACTATCAACTGGGCATTCTAGCACACACTTGTAATCCCAGACTTCAGAGGGAGAATCTGGATGGTAATGAGTTTGACTTCAATAAAATAAAACAAAACAAAAACTTATGCTTCTTCTAGCTGTGTGTTTAATTATCATAATGTATCTCATAAGTGATTATTATATATCAACTTTAAATGAAATTTTAAAATATACATTTACATTTAAGTATTTACATTTATAATATACAAATTTTACCATGCATTTAGAAAACATTTCTAAGATAAAAGGTTAGATTTAATTAGAGAAAAATTGGAGATCTATGGTATTATTTGAGGAAACAAAGTAAAAACAAACCCACTCTCATGGCATATTTGTCCAAGACAAAGGGTTTTCCTGGTTTGTCTATGGATAGCCAGGACAACTTGGGGAATCTGGGGTGTCTGTAGGCCTTCCCTCATGTTTGCTGATTGGTTGCAGTAAGAATAGTGAGTATTTAGAAAGGATCCAATTTGGTTTCTGATTTTAAAAATGTCACTTTAGAGAAATCCTATGTGTGAGTGGTGAAGAAAGTGTTCTCTTTACAGCTGGTGCCCATATTACTTTGTGGATATGAAGCTTCCAGTAGAGACCAAAGTTTGGGTTTCTTTTGTTGCCTGGAGAATTTGATCTCCAAACTAGTCTAGTGATACTTAAATATTTAAAATGATTATATCATTGCTCTGGAACTAATGGTCTAGCTGAAATTCTTTTTTTTAGCTGAAATTCTTGAATTAATTATAGCTTTCATTTGATTATTAGACTACCAAGTGTAAGGTATATTAAATAGGTAGGTTTCCTTAGATAACCGATGAAGAGAACACCACATGCTATTCAGGCAAGAGAAGAAGTTTATTTACCAAACTGCTGCCCAAGCCATGCATGATGGAGAGGCATGGCTAATAAGAAAAGGGGGTGACCCACTCCTTGGTCAGGACTTATCTAGGCCAGGGACAGAAAGAAGTCTGGCCAGGTGGGGAAATATGTGGCCACACTGGATCTGGACTTGACCTCAGGGTCTGGGACCCTCCTAAGGTCAGATGGGAGGCATGTGACCAGAGGTGGCCCAGGATGTGACCCAGCAGGAAGGGAAAGTGACTGCTTCCAGGTCTGCCAGTTACCTAGGTAACAGATACTGGGCAGAAATTTAGTCAAGAATTAGGGAGATGTCCCTATGCAGATCTTACATTCTAGCCTTTTGATAATTATGAAAAAGGGCAAAGAGTCTCTCTGGCTACTTCCTGCTAGCAAGGGGTATCGACATTAGGGGTAAAAGGCTGAGATGTGGTCTCCTCTGGGAGAAGGCAGCAGGCAGCAACTGTCACTTGGTGGGTGTGAGTCCTTAGATGAAGTCTGGAGGAGGCAAGTCTATTGGATGAAGTCTGGAGGAAGTCTCATGAGGCAGACAGGGGCTGAATAAAAAAAAATACTAGAAAGCAAACACTAAGGACTGACACTAAACTTCCTATTTATGGATTAATAAACATGGAGAATTCTAGGATTTATTAAAAATCTGCAGCTGAAGATACTGTATTTTACTAAAAACATAGAGGAACTGATTTTATTTCCTATCACAGATTTGCTGAGATGCATATGTGGTCATTAATATGTCTGTCATCAGCCTCATTCTGTTCTTTCATGCTTCACTGATATTACAAGTGATACAATTCTGAAAACTACATTTTACAGACTCCCCTGCCAGTACAGTTGTTCTAGACAGAGGAGGGAGGAAGAGATGTCATGTTCTTCCTTTTTTAGGTTTGTGGTGGTGGTTTTTTAGGCTTAGGTTTTTGAACAGTGACAACTGCACAGGAATATGCAGGCTTTTGGATTCCTCCAAAAGCACATTTCTGGCTGCAAAGACTTTAAGTGCACTACTATCCCAGCAACAGGACTCCTGAATAAGAGCACTGAGAGTCTATGGAGTCTCTGCAGCATGCATGGAAGTTTGAGCTTCAGGCTTCTTGCAATGATGACAGCAACAACACTGGCTCCAAGAGGCATCTGGTGGCAGCAGATACTCCAGATACTTACTATACTATGGTATAGTAAGTATGTTCTTCCCCCTTTTTATCCTTCAGTCTAGCCTTCTTGGAGTTACTAATCTCCTTTTTACTCCTTTATCCCTCATATTGCATTTGTAACCAGTGTCTTATATTTAATTTTCATGGGCTGAGAAACCCAGAATAATTTATTTTCATTCCTAACTTACCCAAAGTAGGAGAATTTTTAGGAGTAGCATGAGTTTCTGGACCCAAGGAAAGTTGAGACTTAAGAGAATGTTCCTTTTGGATTCTGTGGTAAGGAATCTATGTAATATAAAGAAGTGCTACATGGAGATGAAAAATGAACCATGGAAACCTGGAAACCTGGCATAAAAGCAAAATAGGACACACACTAACTGTTCTGAAAACTGATAAGTAAAGGTAAAGGATGAAACATTCCCCTTTTGTGTGTACTCACTATCTAAGGAAATCTAAATAGCTATTGAAGGAAGTGTATCCTTCAATAAAAGAATCACAGTAAATGCATGCAGACATATGATACAATTAGAAATCACAATATTGCAGTACCTAATGAAAGAATGAATCTCGGTAACAATCAGCAGTGGCTACTGAAATCATTAGGTGAATGGTTAATGGAAAATTACAATGAATGGATCTGGACTGACATCACCTAAGACCTCTAATTAATCTTAATATCACTAAATGTAGAAAAATATTTTGTGTCACATTATGTGAAGCTACAGACATTCTGAATTGAGATATTATTGAAAAAGGGACTAATCTAATAAGCCTATAGATATAAACCCTATAATTTAATGAATAGAGAAAATAATATGCTAATTTACATAAAAAGAATAAGCCAGAAGGTAGCAAATTATACAGGTTTTCCCCACAAAATGAATATTAGTAAGGGTAAATGAGCCAAATACACTAGGAGAAACTTTAAAACATTGTCCAGGAGAACAGAAGAAGATAGCAGAGGTGTAGCTGGGGTCTAACTGAGCTTTATCCAAGAAACCAATTTTTCAGTATAGCAAAAAGACCAAGGCTGGAACATCACACGATGTGACCTGTAATAGTACAGAGATTCTGCCCAGAGAGAAAAAATTCAGGCAGTCTGCCTAAGAAGACAGATTTGAGCACATGGTACTGGCAGTGGCATCAGGCGTGATAGTAGCAGGAACAAAGGTGCCAGAGCCTGAAGGTTTTCACTCACATCCAGCGTGAACTGGATAACTAGGAGCGGAAATCCACATCCTGCTGGCCATTGACAGATTCAGATCATGGATGGAAAGAAAGACCAAGGGAAAATCTGAGTAAGCCACAAAAGACACTCCCCACTCCTACCCACAGAGGTCGCCCTCTTCCAGCCACTTGAGAAGAATGCCATCTTTGATACTAGCACAGACTCTACCAGAGCAGCTAGGATAACTTAGGCTAGAGAAGCAGCGACTACGGTACCATTTTTCAACAGGGCAAAGGAATCAGACATATGAGAGTCAGCTCTACAAAGGGAAAAGCTGTCCCACCCAGAAGATGGGAACTTCACACCGAGCAGGGCAACTTTCTCTACCTGGTACAGCCAGAGAGGCAGCCTGGCTCCTCAACAGGGAGCAAAGAAATTCCATTCAGACTGCAGCCAAATCTGCAGCTTAACTATATACAGGAATTAAAAAACCAAGAGTATTTAAACTTTCACTGATTGAAAAATCAACTTAAAAAAATACAAAACTGGACAGGCTATAAAAGCTGAGAGCAGCTAAAAGAGAGGCTGACCAAAAAGGGGCTTGCCAAAGAGGCCAGCCAAAAAGGGACTAGCCCCTTTGGGAAAAGCCACTGATCCCAGACAGGCCCAAACCCCACCCACAATCAAGCTAACTCTGAGCAACAACAGACTACAGAAACCAGCCACCTCCTCCCTGCATCGCACACAAAGCAGATCATGTTACCACTAAATTAGTCTGGGAAGAAGGACACAAAGACCCTAAGCTTGTAAAGCAGAACTTTTTTTCTGACCACTCAAGCTGATTTGAGAAACCAAACCAAGCTACAAAGAAAACTGAGGAAAGCCAAAAGTGCCATCAAGAGAATGGAAAGCAGACATAGGGGAGACACAAGATGCTCCAAATAAATAGATTTTTTCCTGTTATTTATTTATTTTTCTATTTTTTACTATTGTTATTTTTTACTTCTTCTCTCTTTGTTGTTTTTTTTCTTCCTTTTTCTATTCCCCATTTTTTTTCTTCCTCATTGCTGTTTTGTTCATTCCCAGATACACAGCCTGTGGGGATTACCAGGCTGCCTCCTTAATTGTGTGTATACTTAACACTTGTCGATTACCCAACTCTCTATTGCACAATCTTAGTATTTTTAACTTTAGTATTATTATTTTATATGTACACAATTTTTAAAACTTTTTTATCTCTATTTCACATATATATTCTTTTCTTTTCATTTTCTTTCTGCGAATTTGGGTCTTAATTTTTTCTTCTGTTCCTTTCCTTCTCTACATGCCTCTACTCTGATTTTCTCCTCTTATTTTTCATTACATCTCTTAATCTTTCCTTTAGTTTCACCTCAACCATTTGCATTATTTCTGGTCATTCACTCCCTCTTTATTTTCTTTTCTCTGTTGATCCCTATGTTTGTGTCATTGAGCTAGATGGTATCTATAGTCAGTATAACTGTGTCAAAGTGGCTCATGGTATTATCCTTTTGGTCCAAATAGCTTTAAGTCTCATAATAGAATTGTTCACAGACTACAATTATATATCCCTGCTTCTGAAACACAATATCCCTCCTTTGACAAAGAAAAGCAGATATATAGAGGAGCATCTGTTTATGATTTTGAACCGCTAAAATTGGTGCAAATACATGGCCCAGAGTTATATTTTATCTTAAAACTGTGCTCAATGGTGGTAATGAACCTACTTACATATCAAAAAAGTGTAGATAGAGTGAAAATACCTACCTCTGATTGTGAACCTCCAAAGTTTATGCAACTACAGGGCTCTGGGATGATGTTTGTCTTAAAATTGTGTTCTGGTGTGGAATTGGATATACTTTCGAATCCAAAAAAAAGAGAGAGTGTGAAAATACCTATCTTTGTGAATCTACAAAGTCTGTACAACTACAGAGCTTAGGGTTGGTGCTTGCCTTAAAATTGTGTTCTAGTGTGAAATTGTATATACTCTTATTCCTAAAAAAGGAAAGATAGAGTGAAAATAACTAACATTCACTGTAGACCTCCAAAGTCTGTGCAACTACAGGGCTCTGGATTGGTCCTTGCCTTAAAATTTTGTTCCAGTGTGGAATTGGATTTGCTTTCATTCCCAAGTGGACAGAACAAGCCATAGAAACACAAGAAAAATGGCAAGTCAAGGAATCTCAACTCCCACTCCAGTCAAACACGCAACAGAACAGTTAATGAAACACCCAAAGGATAGTTCTCCAAATGTTCTAGAAACACTACTGGTAAACATGCTGAATAAAAAAAAAATTGAAAGCCTGAATAAGGCTATATATGAGTGTGATGAGGCTAACCAAAGATTAGTAGAGAAATTCATGGAATCCACAAACAGAAAGCTAAATACATTCCAACAGAAGGAAAGGGAGTCCAATGAGAGTATAGCCACTCAACTAAAGGATTTGAGGTTGAACACTGAGTACCAAATCAAGGAAGTAAAGATGTCCATACAAGTCCTAAAACAAATCTTCCAACAAAAAATTGAAGCCTTCAAAACTGACTAAATAGAAGGAAAGGAAATAAATAAATAGAAAGTCTTGACAGTAAGCTAGATGATACAGAAGATTGAATCTCTGGAATTGAAGATAGCCTGGACCTCATACAGAAAGAACAGACAATTATTCAAAACAAATCCAGGAAATATGATAGATCTATTCAATAGATAGAGGACATCATCAGAAGGCCTAATTTAAAGCTAATGGGTGTAGAGGAGGGCCTAGAGACAGAAGCTAAAGGACTAGGAAATTTATTTAACAGAATCCTAGCAGAGACCTTCCAAAACATCCAAAAGGATAGGCCCATTCAGATACAAGAAGACTTTAGAACCACAAATAGACCCGACAAGAACAGCACATCCCATCTTCACATTGTAATCCACGCAAGATATACAGAGACCAAGCTTTAAGGAAAGCTGTCAGGGAGAAAAGATAAGTCACCTATAAAGGAAAACCAATCAGAATAACTACAGATTTCTCAACATGAAAGCAAGAAGAGCCTGGAATGAAGTATGCCAGGCACTAAAGACAAACAACTATCAACCAAAAATAGTGTACCCAGCTAAGTTCTCCTTTAAAACAGAGGGACAAATAAAATCTTCTACAGCAAAGAAAAATTGCAACAATTAATCTCCACCAAACCAGGATTAAAAGATACTTAAAAATGTCCTACACATAGAAAACTAACAAGAACATGATAAAAGCAGAGAAACGGCCCCTAACAGAGAATCAGATAGTCATAGGAAAAACTCAGGAGGCACAGTCCCTAAGAAGGTGGGTAACATGGAAAGAACTACCAAACACCTCTCACTCCTAACTGTCACTATTAATGGGCTTAACTCTTCAATTAAACAACACAGATTGTCTAGTTGGATCAAAATGCAGGATACATCTATCTGCTGTTTTCAAGAGACATCTTGCCCACAAAAGCAAACATATCCTGAAAGTGAAAGGCTGGAATAAAATCTTACCAAGCAAACAGCCCCTATAAGCAGGCCACAGTTGCAATCCTAATAAAATAGACTTCAAATTAAAATTAGTGAGAAGAGATAAAGAAGGACAATAAATACTAATAAAGGGATCTCTCCTACTGGAGGATACAACAATTCACAATTTCTATACCTCAAATACTAGAGGACCCAAATTTATCTAAGAAACATTGCTTTCCCTAAAATCACACATAGATGCAAAGACATTGATAGATCAACCTGGTAAAAACTTAACAGAGAAACCTCAGCTCTAAACAATTCTATATACCAAATAGACTTAACAGACATCTATAGAATATTTCATCCAGCAGCATTAGAATACATGTCCTTCTCAGCAGCACATGGAACATTTTCCAAAATAGGCCACATTTTAGGACACAAAGAAAATCTGTACAAATTCAGAAATATTGAAATTATTCCCTGAATTCTGACAAATTTGAGAATAAAGAAGAAATGGAAGAAATTCTAGCAAATATTGATATGCCCAAACTGAACCAAGAAGGTCTAAGCAAACTAAATAGATCCATATCAAGTCTTGAAATAGAAATGGCAGTAAAAGACCTCCCACCTAAGAAAAGCCCAGGACCAAATGGATTCACAGCTAAATTCTATAAAGCTTTAAAGGAGAACTCATTCTAATGCTCTTTAAACTCTTCAATGAAATTGAAAGCAGAAGATCACTACCAAACTTGTTCTCTGAGGCCAGCATAATCCTCATCCCAAAACCAGATAGGTACCCATCAAAAAAGAAAACTATAGGCCCATTTCTTTGATGAATATTGATGCAAAGCTTCTCACTAAAATTCTGGCCAACTAACTTCAATGTCTAATAAAAAAGTTCATACACTATATAGGACTAAACATGATTCATTCCAGTGATGCCAAGCTGATTCAATACATCCGAGTCAAGTAATTTAATTCAACGCAACAATAGGAGCAAAGACAAGAACCATATGATCATTACAATAGATGCAGAAAAGGCATTTTGACAAGATCTAACATCACTTTATGATTAAAGCTCTGGAGAAAGTAGGAATCCATGAAACATTCCTCAAATTATTAAAGGGTATATATGGCAAACCTACAGCCAGCAAACCTACAGTGAAAGAGTTAAAAACATTTCCTCTAAAACCAGGAACTAGACAAGGATGTCAACTCTCCCCACTCCTCCTCAATATTGTATTGGAATTCCTAGCCAGAGCAATAAGGCAGGAGAGAGACATAAAAGGGATCCAAATAGGGAAACAAGAAGTAAAAACTCTTAGGCTTTGCAGATGACATGATCCTATATTTAAAGAACCCCATAGACTCCTCTCCCAAGTTACTTGAGCAGATCAGAAACTTTGGTAAAGTAAATGGGTATAAAATTAACCCATAAAGTAGCTGTTCTGAATGCCAACAATAAGAACAGTAAGGTTGAAATAAAGAAAGCAACTCCTATTGTAATAGCCTCAAAAAAGCCAACAAACAACCTAGGAATAAATTTAATCAAAGAGGTGAAGGACCTCTATGATGAAAACTTTAGAAACCTATAAAAGGAAATTAAAGCAGATTTAAGGACGTGGGAAAAAACCTCCCATGCTCCTGGATTGGGAGAATCAACATCATGAAAATGGCAATACTGCCCAAAGCTATCCACAGATTCAATGCAGTACTCATCAATACCCCAACAATATACTTTAATGGAATTGAAGAAGCAATCCAAAAGTTCATATGAAATAATAGAAGACCCCAAATAGCAAAAACAATCCTTAGCAGAAACAAAAGTGCTGGAGGAATATCAGTACCAAACTTCAAACACTATTATAAAGCTGTAGTTATAAAAAGAGATTGGTACTGGCACAGGAACAGGCTTGAGGACCAATGGACTAGAACTGAAGACACAGACATGATACTACAGAACTATGGCCACCTAATCTTTGATAAGGGAACCAAAATTATCAGATGGAAGAAAGACAGCCTCCTCAAAAAATGGTGCTGGAAGAACTGGCTATACACATGTAGAAAACTGAGGTTAGATCCTTATATATCACCCTGTACCAGAATCAACTCCAAATGGATCAAAGACCCAGCAGGGATACACTAGGGCTCATTGGCACAGGAAAAACTTCCTAATAAAAGATTCAGAAACACAACAAATCAAAAAAAGGCTGGATGAATGGGATCACATTAAGCTGCAGAGCTTCTGCACAGCAAAGAACATAGCTAGCAAGATAAATAGAAAACCCACAGATTGGCAAAAGATCTTCACTAGCTATATAACAGACAATTGCCTTATTTCAAAAAAATGTACATAGAGCTCAAAAAATTAAACTCCCCAGCAAAAAAGCCTCAAAGAAACAACCACCCCATTAATAAGTGGGCCAAAAAAATTAAAAAGACTTCTCTGGAGAGGGAATAAGAATAGCCAGTAGCCACATGAAGAGATGCTCAACATCTCTTCATAAAAGATATGCAAATTCTACCTCACCCCAGTTAGAATGGCCATTGTCAAGAAAACAAATAATAGTAGATGCTGGCAGGGATGTGGCTAAAGGGGAATGCTACTACACTGTTGGTGGAAATGCAAACTTGTTCACACACTCTGGAAAACCGTATAGAGGTTCCTCAAAAGACTCCACATAGAGCTCCCTTATGACCCAGCAATCCCACTCCTGGGCATTTATCCAATTGATCAGAAACAAGACCACTCTAAAGCTATCAGCACAACTATGTTCATGACAGCATTATTTTCCATAACTAAGATATGGAACCAACCCAGATGCCCCTCAATAGATGAATGTATCAAGAAAATATGGTATGTATACACGATGGAATTCTATGCTTCCATTAGAAATAATGCTATCACCCTATTCATAAGGAAATGGAAAAACTTGGAAATAATCATATTAAGTGAAGTAAGCCATACCCAAAGAAACCTAGACTCTATGGGTTCTCTTATTTGTAACAATTAGTATATGTCTAGGTTAGTCCTAGCAGCATATCACAATAGTTCAATAGCTATGTACATATGAACACAAAATTATCATAACTGAAATGAACTCCAAAATATGAAAAAAGAGGTCATTTTTTGTTGTTGACCTTATTGTTGTCAATGTACTGTATCAAGTTCTTTCTTTATATTTATTTTATTTTTCTTTTTCTCTTTGGTTTATCCCGAGTAGTCACTGTTTTTGATTCTGATACCCTGCACCTGCATCATATATATAATATATATATTATATTATATATAAATATATAATATATATGGCATATATATATATATCTTATATATCATACATGTGTTTTTTTTCTTTTTTTGGGGTCCGGTAGTGGGACCTGAACTCTGGGCCTCAGTGCTGTCCCTCAGCTCTTCAGCTCAAGGCTAGTGCTCTACCACTTGAGCCACAGCACCACTTCAGGCTTTTTTCTTTATGTTTATGTGGTGCTAAGGAATTGAACCCAGGGCCTCATGCATGCAAGGCAAGCGCTCTATCACTGAGCCATCTTCCCAGTCCTCATATAAATGTTTATCTGATTTGGGGAAGAGAGGGGAGTAACAAAATGGTGAAACAAGGACAAAGGGTGAACCAATGCAATAGTGATACTCACAGGACACTATATTGGAAATGAACTCTACAACTTCATGGGGAGGAGTAGGAGGGTGGAAGGAAAGTGTGAGAAAAAGGAGGGAGGGGGGAGCAATGTTGTACAAGAAATGTACTCATTGCCTTATGTAACTGTAACCCCTTTGTACGGTGCCTTTACAAGAAAATAAAAACATAAAAATAATAAAACATTGTTCATTGTTTTGGTCTTTGTCAATGGATAAAAAATTTATTTGAGGGCTGGGAAGGTGGCTCAGTGGTAGAGCGCTTGCCTTGCATGCATGAGGCCCTGGGTTCGATTCCTCAGCACCACATAAACAAAAAGAAAAAAGCTGGAAATGGCGCTGTGGCCTAAGTGATAGAGCGTTAGCCTTGATCTGAAGAGCTGAGGGACAGCGCCCAGGCCCAGAGTTCAGGCCCCACGAACGGACCCCTCCCAAATAATTTATTTGAAAGAATTAAAGCACGTTCACATAGAGAAAATATTAGATGAGACTAAGAAATTACTGTTAATTGTGTTGGATGTGATTAGGTCGTGTCTTATAAAGATATAAAATTTTATGGGAGGAATGATATAATGCTTGGAAATTGCTTTAAAATGTGCTAGCACCTTTTTTCTATAAAAAAGAAAATATTGGTGACTATATATGAAACAAGAATCAAAGCCTATTTATGACTATTGTAATTGTGCATAGTCTACATGGGGCTCATTATACGATTTTTGGGTGAAATTTTTGTAATACATGACTTAAAAGGCTTTACAAACGAATTCTTATACTTTAAAAATACTTAAAATCATAGCAAATATTAAAATATTTTACTTCATTTTGTTGATTCATTGATTCTAGATGAGAAGCCCTGCATAGCATTCAGTGACGGATAATTTATAAAGAGATTGTAGCATCTTTGCTTTGGTACAAAATAAATACCTAAATGACCAGAAGCAGAACATAGCACCAAGCAAAGTGAGCAGAGCTGAGGCTGTATGCCTTTTGTAGATTTTGCTGTTTACACTAGGGGCACAATTGTTTACCAACCTGTTACCATGATGAAACAGGCTTCTTGGAGACAAAGTTCCTGTGTCTTTTTGTTAATATGCCAAGAAAAGTATATGGATTATATTAGACCATAATTGAATAAATAACATGTAAACAAAATGGTTGAGGGAAAAAGTGGCAAAAAAGACCGGAAAGAGACTTGATTAAACAACAACAAGAACAACAATGAAAAAGGAAGCTTGAGTGGGGAGCCAGTGGCTTATGCTTGTAATTCTAGCTACTTAGGAGGCTGAGCTCTGAGAATCACAATTCAGCCTGGGCAGGAAAGTCTATGAACTCTTATCTACAATTAACCACTAGGAAATTGGAAGTTTCCATCTGGTTCAAAGTGGTAGAGCACTAGCCTTGAAGGAAAAATCTCAGAGACAATGCCCAAGTCCTGAGTTCAAGCCCCATGATCAACAACAGAAAGAAAGAAAGAAGAAAGAAAGAAAGAAAGAAAGAAAGAAAGAAGGAAAGAAGGAAAGAAAGAAAGAAAGAAAGAAAGAAAGAAAGAAAGAAAGAAAGAAAGAAAGAAAGAAAGAAAGAAAGAAAGAAAGGAAGGAAGGAAGGAAGGAAGGAAGGAAGGAAGGAAGGAAGGAAGGAAGGAAGGAAGGAAGGAAGGAAGGAAGAAAGAAAGAAAGATAGAAAGAAAGAAAGAAAGAAAGAAAGAAAGAAAGAAAGAAAGAAAGAAAGAAGGAAAGAAAGAAGGAAAGAAAGGAAGGAAGGAAGGAAGGAAGGAAGGAAGGAAGGAAGGAAGGAAGGAAGGAAGGAAGGAAGGAAGGAAGGAAGGAAAAAAGAAAAGGAGAGCAAGCAAGAAAGTTTGAGCTTGCATGAGACATTTAACAGAATCCAAAACATGCCTGTGATATCCAAAAGCCCCTACATGGACAGACATGGAAGTATGACACAAATGGTAAAACACCAGCCTTCATTAAAGAAGCCAAGCAGGAGTGTGAGATCCTGAGTTCAAATGCCAGTACTGGTGCCCGTGCATGCGCACGCGCGTGCGCGCGCGCGCGCGCGCACACACACACACACACACACATACACACACACACCCTAAGTAATGATTTTATTCTTCTCAAAGGAAGATGGATAGACTGACTGTTGCCATGATTTCTGGTTCTGAAGCAAAATAGTGCTAAGCAGTAGTTGTACATCTGCTTTGAGAGGGAAATTTATGCAATAACCACTATCTCTGCTGAAAAATTCGTTGTATAGAAGTCTGCTTGCTGACTGTTCTACAGTGTATCTTCTAGGTCTTGTATGGTCTTTGCTCCCAAATCACACATATTCCCTGTTATTGTACTAGCTGCATCTTTTCCTGGGCCCATGAATGATTAGATATCAGACAGAGCTTTGAGAAGGGAGACTATTTGCATTATATATGAGACAAAATAAAATGGCATTCTTCCTATGTCATTTTTCTATCATAAGAGACAATTTGTTGTTTAGCCAGAAAGTAAAAGTAGCCTCAAAATAGAAAACTGGGGAGTTTTTGAGGTAGCAAGCCACTTCAAAATGAAATACTCAACTGTTTGTTGATAATATCTGGGTAAGACTTAGCCTTCACATACCACATTAGTGGCCGTTTCTGCATAATATGTTCTGTAGAGGAACTTTTCTAACTTACATTGAAAGAAGAATTTTATAAAGGTTTTTGCATGTTCTACATGTGGACATCCAGTTTTCCCAGCACCATGTGTTGAAGATGCTATCTTTTACCCTGATATATTTTTTTGCTCTTTTGTAAAAATTCAAATAGCTATAAGTATTTGGATTCATTTCTGGGTCTTCTCATCTGTTTCATTGGTCTTTGGGTTTGTTTTTGTGCCAGTACCATGAAGTATTATGGCTGGCTCTGTTTATAATTTGGAGTCAGGTATTGTGATACTTCTAGCATTGTTTTTTTTTCTTTTTCTTTCGTTCTTCTCAAGATTGCTTTGGTTACTTGGGACCTTTTATGCTTCCATGTGAATCTTAGCATTACTTTTTCCTATCTCTGTGAGGAATAACACTGAAACTTGACCACTATTGCCAGTCTGTCCATTTTCACAATATTGATTCTACCAATCTACCATCGAGAGAAAAAAATGTTGGCAAGACATGGAGAAAAAGAAACCCTAATATACTGTTTGCAAGACTGTAAACTACTGTATAAAGATCAGTTGGAGGTTTCTAATAAAAATATAGAACTAGATCACCAGGTACCGGTTTGCAGAACAGCGGATTGCCAGGAACAGAGAAACCTACCAGCCGGGATTCTCCACGAGGATCCCACTCCCACCCCTCACTCTCCACCAGAGCAGAGAGGCTCCATCCCGCCAAAGCCTCTCGGCACCAGCAGCACGACAAAGGGACCTGTCGGCAGACCACCCACCAGATCGCATTCGCAACGACACGGCGGGGCGGCCCGGGTCCCAGAGGCACAGGGGGTTGCCTGCAGATCACCCGCACAGAAGTAGCCTGAGGCACTAGCGTCAGACCCACCAGATCTCTATAACCCGCGAAGAAACCGCCTGAGCGTGGACACTTTTGATCCGACAGCTTCGATAGAGGCAGAGACAGAAAAGAATCACACAGAGCCACCACCACCCAACCCAGCCCGCAACCACCCCAACTGAACTCGGATTGTAACAACAACTGAAGACCTACACCACACAAAAACAACCAGCTCCAGGGTGAGTACCCCACAGGGGACAGTGTATCCCTCAAGGGAGACCAAGCTGAAGGGAATCCCCAGACCCTGACCTAGACTCCCTACCCCAACACCTGGACCACAGGACCCACTAAAACTGGGAACTGTTCGAGGGCTCCACCAACCCATGGAGCACACTCTGCTGTCCAGGCCAGAGCAAGAGTGCCCCTGGAAGGGAGCTTAAATGCCTAAGCCAGGAACGGCACCCCTGGGTCAAAAACAACCAACACTAGAAGAAATTTGAACTGTGTCCCCCAGGCTGCATAACCTAGGTGGTATACACATCAGCACAGGCCTAATGAGCGCGCTCCAGGCTGGGGCCGGAACCAGGCCCGGGGATCCGGCACCTGAACAACACAACCAACTCCTCCCAACTGAAGTAAAAAGCTGAGCATACGCTTCAACAGAGGGGAGAAAAACAGGGAATAGCACTCCCCGGGAAGCACGCCTGTGACAATAAAAGACCTGGAGGCCCAGGACAAGAGAAGCCCAAACCCCACCAAAACTCCACCCATATACCCTAGGCTGGGAATTGGGCAACACAGGCTGCCAGCACCTGATAGTAAGCAGAAGCTCAGGCTGTTAAGGCGGCTCAGCAATAGAGTGATAGTCTTGGATGTATGAGGCCCTGGACCTGATTCCTCAGCATCACAAAAGCAAAAAGGGTCAGAAGTGGTGCTGTGGCTCAAATGGTAGGGTGCCAGCCTTGAGCTGAAGAGCTGAGGGACAGCACGCAAACCTAGAGTTCAAGCCCACAACCAGCCCAAAACAAACAAACAAAAACACATCAGGAGCCCATAGCAGACTCCAGTATTTGGGAGAGTGCATCCAGAGCATCTGATCTTCACAACAGTACCCGTAGGAGCAAACACAAGCAGTCTAGGCTGCTCAACCCTTCCAAAGGCGGGAATTGCCAGCAATCTACAGCAGAGAGCTGAGAATCCTAAGTAAGTCAGAATAGCAACTGGAAATAGGCTTCCAACAGAATCCAGATCAGGCACAGACTCTCTCTACCAATACAGAATCAGCAACCAAGCAAAGACAGACACACCAAAACAAAATTGAAGAGCAGTCTCCTGAACCCCCATGTGAAAATCACAGAGAAAAATCACAAGGTTTACCACCACCCAGGACAGCAAGCTCACCTCAAAAGCCAGCAGCCTCGCAGGGGAGAGCCCCAGTGGGAGCAAAGCAGGAATGGAAGACAAAAGCTACATCCAAGGGTTGCTGGAGGCAATGACTCAAGAAATAAAGCAAGAAATTGATCAGAAATTGAAAGAGCACAAGGATGAACTATCAAAAGAGATACAGGATATCAAACAAGAGTTGGATGCAAAAATAGAAGCTGCACAAACCTCAGTAAGAAGTGAGATAAACGCCAAATTAGAGGTAATGCATACCTCATTGAGAGGCGAGATCAGTACTCTGAGAACCAACATTGAATCCATAAAGGGATCCATTTCCTCCATGCAAACCACATTAGAAGCCACGGTCAACACAGTGAATGAAATGGAAGGTAGAGTGTCAGATACAGAAGACAGAATACACCAAGTGGACCAAAGAGTGACAGATATGGAAAAATTACTCAAATGAAACCAAAGGGAAATTCAAGAGCAAGCAGATAATGCTAAGAAATTTAATCTTCGCATAATCGGAGTGGACGAAGGTGAGGAATTCCAGAGCAAGATAATCAATGAAAATTTTCCCCATCTCAAAAACGACCATCTTAACTACATCACAGAAGCTTATCGAACACCCAACAAGCAAGATCCCAAGAGAAACACTTCTAGACACATTATAGTAAAAATGATAGATCTGAATAATAAGGAAACAATCCTGGATGCAGCAAAAATGAAGAAGGAGCTATACTACAATGGGAAAAAAATTAGAATCACTGCAGATCTCTCCTCACAAACAATGAATGCAAGAAAAGCCTGGGAAAGCACCATACGAGCCCTGAGAACCAATAACTGCCAACCCAGATTAATATACCTGGCAAAGCTAGCATTCACATTCGATGGAGAACTGAAAACTTTTAATAGCAAAGAAAAACTAAATGAATACATAAACATTAAGCCAGCATTACAAAGAATTCTAAGAGGGGGGACACAACCTGAAGAAAGCAACCAGGAACTGGGACCTGCCCCAAACATGCGTTACTCAAAGTCTAACTGAGCAAGCACAGGAGGAAAGGAAAGAAGAAAAACTTAGGAAAATGGAATGGCAGGGACAACAATGCATCTCTCTATACTTTCTCTTAATATAAATGGGCTGATTTCGCCAATTAAAAGAAAATGAACTGAGGACTGGATCAGAAAACAAGACCCATCCATCTGTTGCCTTCAGGAGACCCACCTCTCAGCCAAACATACAAACAAACTCAGAGTGAAGGGGTGGAAAAGGATCTACCAATCAAATGCCCCCAGTAAGAAAGCAGGTGTAGCTATCCTGATATCTGACAAAATAAACTTTTCATTAAAATCAGTACAGAAAGACAAGGATGGACACTACATATTAAAAAAGGGAAAAATCCAAGAGGAGGATATAACCATCATCAACTTATATGCCCCAAATATTGGTGCACCCAGATATGTCAAACAAATGCTCTCAAACTTACAGAATAAAATAGATCCAAATACGATAATACTAGGAGACTTTAACACACCACTCTCACCAAAGGACAGATCTACCAACCAGAGGATTGGCAAAGAAGCTACCGAATTAAGAGAGGCCATACTTCAAGTGGAATTAACTGACATCTACTGAGTATTTCACCCTAAAACAACACAGTACACATTCTTCTCAGCAGCTCACGGAACTTTCTCCAAAATAGACCATAACATAGTTCATGCAAGAAACTTAAGCAAATACAAAGGGATCACCATAATACCCTGTATCCTATCTGACCACAGTGGAATCAAGCTAGCTCTCATTAACAAAGCATACCACAGAAATTTCTCTAATACATGGAAATTGAACAGCACACTCCTTAACAATGCCTGGGTAACGGAAGAGATCAGAGAAGAAATAAAGCATTTCCTACAACTCAATGAAAATGAAAACACCTCACAAAGAAACTTCTGGGACACAGCAAAAGCAGTCCTGAGGGGCAAATTTATTGCCCTCAGTGCCCACCCACATCAAGAGAAGGGAGACAGTAAATAATCTCATGTTGCAATTAAAACAGCTAGAAAAACAAGAAAAAATGGGACCTAAAGCTACTAGACGAAGCCAGATAACCAAATTAAGAGCGGAGATTAACCAATTAGAAAATCAGAAAACCATAAACAAAATAAACCAAACAAAAAGCTGGTTCTTTGAAAAAATAAACAAAATTGATGGCCTGTTGGCTCGATTAATTTAAAAAAGAAGAGAGGAAACCCATATTAATAGGATTAGGGATGCCACGGGAAACATCACAACACGTACACAAGATATCCAAACAATTCTAACAGACTACTTTCAAAAGCTATACTCTCTAAAGGAAGAAAATCGGGCAGAAATGGATGCATTTTTAGAGAAATACAAGTTGCCCAAACTGAGCAAAGAAGAAGTTAACCAATTAAATAAGCCAATATCCTATAATGAGATACAGGAAGCTATCAAGTGTTCCAACAAAAAAAATCCCAGGACCAGATGGATTCACAGCAGAATTCTATAAGACCTTTAAACAAGAACTAATACCCATACTCCTCAAGCTCTTCAGAGAAACAGAGAAGGAGGGAGCTATCCCAAACTCATTCTACGAAGCCAATATCACACTCATCCCCAAACCAGGCAAAGACCCACCCAAAAAGGAGAATTCCAGGCCAATTTCCTTGATGAACACAGATGCAAAGATCCTTAACAAGATTCTAGCTAACAGAATCCAGAAACACATATAAAAAATAATACACTATGACCAGGTAAGCTACATCCCAGAGAAACAGGGATGGTTTAACATACGTAAGTCAATAAATGTAATGCAACATATCAACAGAGCCAAGGTCAAGAATCACATGATTATCGCCACAGATGCAGAAAAGGCCTTTGATAAAATTCAACATTCATTCATGCTAAAAGCTCTGGAGAAAATAGGAATAGAAGGAACATTTCTAAAAACAATTAAAAGCCATTTATGACAGACCAATAGCCAATATTATACTTAATGGGGAAAAGCTACAACCAATTCTCCTAAAATCAGGAACAAGGCAAGGATGCCCACTGTCTCCACTCCTCTTCAATATAGTCCTAGAACCCTTAGCCAGGGCAATAAGGCAAGAAAAAGACATTAAAGGGATCCCCATTGGGAAAGAAGAAGCTAAACTATCCCTTTTTGCAGACGACATGATACTATACCTCCACGATCCCAAAAACTCCATCCCCAAACTCTTAGAAATGATAAATCACTTCGTCAAAATAGCAGGATACAAAATAAACCCACAAAAATCAGTTGCCTTCCTATACACTGATAATGTACAGGAAGAAAGGGAAATAAAGGGAGCAACCCCATTCACAATAACCTCCCAAAAAATAAAATATTTAGGAATTAACCTAACCAAAGATGTAAAAGAACTATTTAATGAGAACTATAAAAAGTTAAAGAAAGAAATTGCAGAAGACACTAGGAAATGGAAAGACCTCCCATGCTCCTGGATAGGCCGACTTAATATAGAAAAGATGGTAATACTTCCAATACTAATATACAAATTCAACGCAATTCCTATTAAAATCCCAATGACGTACATCACTGAAATACAGAAAACAGTCCAAAAATTCATATGGAACAACAAAAGACCTAGAATAGCCAAAACAACTCTAGGGGATAAAGACAATATGGGAGGGCTATCCATGCCGAACTTCAAACTCTACTACAGAGCTATAATAACAAAGACAGCATGGTACTGGCACAAAAACAGACCCGAAGACCAATGGAACAGAATAGAAGATCCAGAAATAAATCCAGAGGCCTACAGCCAGCTGATATTCGACAAAGGAGCCAAAGACATACAATGGAAGAAACACAGCCTCTTCAACCGCTGGTGCTGGGAAAACTGGGCAGCCACATGCAGAAAACTAAAAGTGGAGCCCAGCCTATCACCATGCACCAACATCAACTCAAAATGGATTAAAGACCTTAACAGTAAACTTGAATCTCTGAAACTACTGCAGGACAGAGTAGGAGAGACACTTGAACTAATAGGCACAGGAAGGAACTTCCTGAACAAAGTCCCAGGGTCACAACAAGTTGGAGAGAGACTCGACAAATGGGACTACCTTAAAATAAAAAGCTTCTGCACAGATAAAGCTATGGCAACCAAGCTAGAAAGACAACCAACTAATTGGGAAAAAATATTTACCAGCGATATATCAGACAAGGGGTTAACATCCTGTATATACAGGGAACTCAAGAAACTAATCCCTCCCAAACCTAACAAACCAATTACTAAATGGGCAAGGGAACTAAAGAGGGACTTCTCAAATGAAGAAATAAAAATGGCAAAGAAACACATGAGGAAATGTTCATCATCCCTGGTGGTGAAGGAAATGCAAATAAAGACAACCCTGAGATACCACCTTACCCCAGTCAGAATGTCCCACATCCACAAATCAGCCAACGACAAATGCTGGAGGGGATGCGAAGAAAGAGGTACCCTATTACACTGCTGGTGGTAATGTACACTTATACAACCACTTTGGAAAGCAGTCTGGAGGGTCCTTACAAAGCTAAAGATTGACCTCCCTTACGACCCAGTCATACCACTTCTAGGCATCTACCCTGAACAACAGGAACCAATATACAAGGACACGTGCACCTCCATGTTTATTGCAGCACTGTTCGCAATAGCTAGGATATGGAAACAACCTAGATGCCCCACCACAGATGAATGGATCCAAAAATTGTGGTATCTATACACAATGGAATATTATGCAGCCATTAGAAATGACAAAATAATGGCATTTGCAGGGAAATGGATGGAGCTAGAAGGAATCATGTTGAGCGAGGTAAGCCAAGAACGAAGAGACAAACAGTACATGGTCTCCCTGATAAGTGGATGCTAAATCCAAAATGTTAGGTGATATGACAAAACTAACAGGACTTAAGAAACAAAGAACTCCCACTCATCTGGTCGAACCACTACTAAATATCCCCATGCTGCTGATCACATATATGGTATATAACATGTGAGCACCGTTATATATTACAGACTGTGATAGACAATTTGCTCCAGGAAAGTTAGAATGAACTTGTGACTTTAAATGAGCATCATTGTTCCACAATACTGTGAATTTCCGGAAATTATGTAATCACTTAATCATAATAAAAAAAAAGAACCTCGGGGAAGGGAGGGAGGGAGGGGATGGGAGGGGGAAAACAATGGAGGGGGTAACAATGTTCAAGAGGAAGTGTACTCATTACCTCACTCATGTAACTGTAATTCTCTGTATAGTATCTTTACAATAAAAAAATATATAGAACTACTCTCTATGGTCCAACAGAGCATTTATCCAAAGGAAAGTAAATCAGGATATAATGATGGCACCCAGTCACCCACTGTTCATAGTAGCCAAACTATTGAAATACCCCAGATGCCCTATAACCCATGAGTTACACACACACACACACACACACACACACACACACACACAATGTGCATATATGTATATATAACTAATATATACATACATATATGACTATAATTGCAGGGAGATGGATGGAACCAGAAGCATTATATTAAGCAAAGTCAGATTCTTAGGACAAAGGTTACATATTCTGTTTCATATGTAGATATCAGACCTAAAATACAAAATACATCTTAACACATGTACATACCCATATTTATTTATATATTTATTTATTTATATGAGACCACATGTAGAAAACATGGTATTTGTAGGTGTGAGATACCATATCATGTGAAATTCATTTAAAAGAATGCATTGTAACAAAAAGAACATTAGAAAATTGAAGCATGTCTGAACGGGGGTATAGGTAGTAGTTGGAGGCGAGTGGGAGAGTGCAGAGGGGGAAAGAAAGCAAATATAATACAGACATCACCTGCTTACATTATCTGAATTATGTTCAGCCTCATAAAACAGCTTCCATATGTTGATCATGTGGCTTCTGTTCACTCTAGCACAAACAATATATCAGTCAAATCAATGGAGAGTCATGATCCAAGAGTACTTAATTTGTGTTATTTACATATTTTATTTCTAATCCTCAATCCAACAATGTTGAATTCTATACATGAGGAAAATATGGTTTCTAAAGCATGCATAACTTATTACAGTATACACAGTAAGTTATGGTGCTAAGAATTAGATTTGGGTCCATTCAACAGCCACATCTGTGTGATATAGCACTGAAGGTAACTCCTGTATTCTATTTTCCTTCTTTTCTGCCTCCAGTTCCATATTTATGCCTAGCTATATTACTCATTGTCAAAGCAACTTATGATCCCTTGGGTTTTCTGGTATTGCATGCATCCTCTTCAAAACAGCCCAGATACACATAAATGCCTGTCAGCATTCCTATATTAAAAAAATTTTTAAGAGATTACCTCAAATTTGATAAACTTGATAGGTGCTTGAAATCCCTGCTGGGTTCGTTAATATAGTCACAGATTCCTGGTGGTTGTCTCCTAAGAAAAGAGCTTCCTATTATATAACTTTTCAGTATAGGATTTCCTATGTGGTAGAATTAACAAGTGAAGTGCATTTCACAGCTTTCCCACCTCAAATGGTGTTTCTTAGCACAGTGGACTTCCCAAATGTATTACCACAAATAGTTGTTCCTCTTCAGAGTTTGGGAAGATTTGTGGAAACAAGTACTTCCAAATTAAATTTTATGTGCAGTTTCTGCTCAGCATAAACTAATATAACTTGATAAGTGTCTTTGAAATGTTGAGGAATAATTACATTTAATTTTCATATGCAGGAAAGAAATGGGAAAAGCCACCCTACATAGGCAGACATTATGCAATTGCCTTCCTGCTCTCAAAAGGAAAGGAAAATAGTTCATTCCACAGCTTCACAGAGACAGAATAATATAATGTCTGCTGACAAGGCAGATTTTATTTTAACCTTGAGGATGAAAGTGGGAATGTATTTGAAACTTTTTGTTTGAAAAGGTAAGAAGTTTGAGTCATTTATCATAGAAATGTTATTTACTCAAGATTTATGCCTGTATTCCTAGCTACTCCGGAGTCTGAGATCTGAGGATCATGGTTTAAAAGCCAGACCAGGAAGAAAGGTCTGTGATATTCTTATCTCCAAATAACCAGGAGAGAACCAGAAATAGAGGTTTGGCTGAAGTATTATGGCACCAGACTTAAGTGCAAAAGCCACACAAGAACATGTGGCTCTGTGTTCAAGCTTCAGTACTGGCACACAAACACACACCCCAAAAATGTTCTTCAAAAACTCACTGGCTGAGGAAAAAGTTATAATATCTGATGTTTCAAATCATTCTCAAGCTCTGTGAACAGTGTGGATCTTAGTACATTTGTATACACTTCCATACTACCCACTGTATTAGAAGTTTATAAGCTAAATCTAGCTAATACATATAAAGGAAAACTTCATTATCTCTCTGGGCCTGACTTTCTTCACTAAACATACAGCCAAATGTACATCCTACAAAATAAGAAGCATGAAGAAAGGAGTGGGTAGGGGAGGGATGGGTGAGAATGTTGAAAGGAGTGACAGTTATTCAGATGTATTGCATTCATAACTGCTTTGTTAAATGACAATTCCTTTTTGCAACTACTTCATGATAATGAAAAAA
Organism: Dipodomys merriami; assembly: GCF_024711535.1. Classification (NCBI taxonomy): domain Eukaryota; kingdom Metazoa; phylum Chordata; class Mammalia; order Rodentia; family Heteromyidae; genus Dipodomys; species Dipodomys merriami. Next base: position 1,779,215 of record NW_027203282.1, on the reverse strand, counting down.
ATTAAAACACAATGTCATAGTTAAGAATGTAGTTTCAAACAGGAAACAAGATTACAAACTCAGGCACTGCATCCATTGGCTTTGAAAACTTACATTTCAGAAGTTCAAATTCCTTAAAATAATTAATAACTAATAATAAACATCCATTGGCTTTGAAAACTTACATTTCAGAAGTTCAAATTCCTTAAAATAATTAATAACTAATAATAAACAGCATTTGTAGCACAGTGCTCAATGAATCTGAACTCATTTTAACATTTCCAGGCCAAATTGACCCTTTTGATAGAGTATAAACCATATAGAGAGAGGGTTGGAGAATCAGTAAGACTGTCTTTGATACATGAATAAAATTGGTTTGGAAGCAATAAAAAAGTTTTACTGATGCCTCATGCCTATAGTTCTAGATACTCAGGAGATTTGAGAATTGGAGTTCAAAAATAGCCCCAGTAGAAAAGTTTAACTCTGATCTGCAATTAAGCCGCAAAAAGCCCAAAGTGAATATGTGGTTCACAGGTAGAACATCAGCCTTGAGGGAGAAAGCCTAAGGATAGTGTCCAGGCCTTGAGTTCAAGCCCTAATACTAATACACACACAGGTGTGCATGTGGGCCATATGTATACACAATACATTAATGACTTAAAAGCTGGGCACCAGTGGCTCATGTCTATAATGCTAGGTACTCAGGAGGCTGAGATTTGAGTACTGTGGTTCAAAGAGAGCCAGGGCAGGAAAATCTGTGAGGCTTATCTTAACCACCATAAAACCAGAAGTGGAGCTGTGGCTCAAAGGAGTAGAGTGCCACTCTTGAGCAAAAAAGCTCAGGGACAGTGCCCAGGCCCTGAATTGGAGCCCTACAACTGACAAAGAAAAAAGAATAAAGGGAGCTATTGGAATAGGAGTCTGGCCCATAAACAAAACAAAACTTGAGCTGCCAAGCATTATTCAGTATCAGGGAAAGCATTTATGATGTAAGGATAGCATTAGACTTTATTTATCAATAAATTTATTTCTTGCATTTGCTTTTTCTTTTTTTAGTAGCATAAAAGTATTGTCAAATTTACTCCCACATAAGAACTGGCTCTGTTTCAAATTTCCATTATCTTTCATAGCCATGAACAAATGTTTTAACTTTAAATACCTGGGACAACTGGATTTTGGTTAGTGGATAACTTAAGTTCAGTAGTAAAGCTCATGCCTAGTATATGCCTTGATCTTGGATTCAATCACTGGCACAGCAAAAACAGAAACAAAATACATAATTTATGCTCATTTACTTAAAAGGATGTTTTTAAAGTACATTGTGAAAGGAATATATAATAATTGTCTTTTCATCAGATTAATTTTGTGCTTGTCATTGCAAATTGTCCTTTACATATCATTCTTCTGATGGTTCGAATGGTGACAACTTTGGTACAGTGAGGTAAAGGACCTGAGAACAGCTCAATGGGAAAGTGCCAAAGCTCCAATGTCCTGCTGGGACTCATCTGTTTCCACGAAACAGCGTTTCTCTATACCTGGCTGTATAAATTACATTGATTTCAAAGAAACAATGTAGCCTATGTGCTTGATTTATTCCTCAGCTCATTTGCTTCCATGTTGGAATTCCTTCTCTGTAAAAACAAAACATTTCTTTTTAAAAACCCTCTGCTCAGAACTGGAAGTGGTGGTTTAAAAGAAAGTGTTGTAAGATTGAGAAGCATGATATATATAACCAGATAGACCTGTATTTGCCATTTTGTATTAGACCTGCTTGAAGAATGCAGCTGCTATTCACCCACCCTTGAGCCCCCGACACTCCCAGATCTGGAGCTGAAATTAACGACCCTCTGGCAAAATACACATTCCAGACCACTTTCCCCGGGCCTAGGATCGGAGATAGTGGCTGCCTGGCAACCACTTCCCCAAGTCAGGGTCAGAGATAGTGGCCATCTGGCAACCACTTCTCCTAAATTACCCTAGAAGTACCTTCTAATTAGTTTAGAGCACAATAGCTCCCTAGCCTGACCAATTATTAGCTCCAGCCCTTTTCCCGCTTTGTATTGTGCCAATCATCCGCTAGAATTATGATTTAAATTTCCCGCGTGGTGTATTGATTCGTTGCCAATACATACTGAGGCCTTACCCCTACCAAAGAACATATAAAAAATGCTGTAACCCTGTGCTGGGGGCCTCTCTCTGCACTCGGACATCAGTGCACAGAGGGGTCCGTGCTCGAGCTCCTCAATAAACGACTCATTGCTGCTTGCATTGATCTCTGGTCCCTAGTGGTCTTTTGGGGTGCTTCAAGTCTCTGGGCATTACATTTGGTGCATTGGCCGGGAAGCCCCTTTACAGGCCACCCAGATACCTTGATCATTGAGTCGCTAGAAATGTCCAGTAAGTTTTGAGGCATTGCCAATTTATACTGGTTATAACCAATTTGAGAGTTGCTTGCAAGCTTTGCATTTGTGCCGGCAGGGAGACATCCCCTGAACATCTGAACCCCTTGGTGGGCTACTCCCAGAGGCCAGGCGTTTGGTGCTCAGTCCTCTCTGTCTGAGAGCCCTTCTGAACAGACTGTCTGAACTCTGATGGGCTGCTCCCTGAGGCTGGGTGCTTGGTGCTCAGTCCTCTCTGTCTGAGAGCCCTTCTGTTTGTATCTGAAAGCCTGCAGGTGTGGTCTTGGGGCCGGCGAAGAGCCTTGCGGATGCGCTATAAGGTTGCCAGCAAGGTCAGTGGGAGACATCCCCCTGAACTCCCTGGGCTGCTCCCCAAGGCCGGGCGCTTTGTGCCCGGTCCTCTCTGTCTGAGAGCCCTTCTGAACAGACTGTCTGACCAGCAGTCTGACACACTCGCTGTTCGTATTAAGTGTTGTTGGTGCTTAGAACTGCTTGTTGAGGGTGGCAGCCTCACCGAGTAGTTTTTAAGACCGTCCATTGTGTGTCTCTGTGTTGGTATGTTGATTTATGTCTGGTTTTTAATTGTCTTAGGAGGTAAAAGAGAGGGGGTATAATTTGAGTATAATTGGAAATCTCAGAAGAATCTAAAAAGAGAAATTCTCTGGAATGAGTAGAGGGGGTTTGAGTCCCCTGGTAAGTGGTGAGATGTCGCCCCATTCACTGAGACCTGATTTTGTCTTTGTGGCCATTTGTTTGTCTTGTTTACTTTAGTGTATGTGTTTGTTTTATGTTTTCTGAGGTAGGGAAGTTCTGGGTGAGTGTGGCAGGCTCACTCAGCAGACTCTGCTAGTGGGAGCAGCACAGAGTTCCGGTAGGGATAAACTGGGTACCATTAGTCCCCAACTCAGCCTTTGGTTGTTGTCTTGTCTAGTTCTGTTTTAGAATTGGTACCAGTTTTAAATGTGGATCCTTGGTTTTTGTGTTTATCTGTGTTTTTGTTATTTATTTATTTGAACATCTCTGGGGGAATAAAAGTTCCAGCCTCCCATTGGGCTTGGTCACAGACCTGCCAAGTCCCCCCTTGTGTTACAGCAGCCAAGAGGCGGGGCATGGACAAGCCTCAGGCTGCACCTTCTCCCAGTGGAGGCTGCTGGAGGAGAGAGGAGAGTGTAGATAGCAGTGAGCCTGGTCTGGACTTCAGCTGCTCCAGACAGCTTAACAATTTGTTGCTCTTGTCAAAATTGGATAAAAATCAGGCCAGTTTAGTTTCAGGTGATCCCTCCCACTCCCATCCTTCCTCTGACAGAAGGGATTCAAAAGACTAATTAGTGAATTGCCTTGCTAAACAAGCAAGCTCTGGGAAAATGAAACCCAACAAAGGTACCTAGTTTAAAAGAAATACTGTCTTAAATTTTTGTTTAAAAACTTTAAATAATGAATGTACAACTGATTTTGATTTTTGTGCACATTAAGATCTGTTTGAGTGTTTTGTGTGGGTTTGTGGACATGTTCAAAGATAAGAATTGTCAGCATGCTGTAACAGTTGGGTGTGTTTGAATTTAAAATTCAAAAGGGTATGAGGTTTGAACATTACCAAAAATTTTAAAGAATCTTCACATTGTTTTAAACGGTTTTTAAAAGTTTCTTTAACTTGCAAATTAGAAAATCTGGTATTTTAAAAACTAATATTTTAAAATGCATAAGATTGTTTATACTGTAATCAAGTTATCTGGCTTAACAAAAATGCATTGGCAGTTTGGGATATAATTCCCTTGGCTAAAATTTGGGGATAAATATTAGAAATTTAAATGTAAAGTTTAGTTTAACACTGTCAAAGATGTTACTAGTTCTGTCTGTCTAAAACTGTGTATTTCATTCGAGAACCAAGAGATAAGAAAAGGGAAAACTAGGAGGCAACAGAAGACCTATCTTTAGGGGTGACGGGTGAACAAGCAGAAGTGCAGTTCAGCTGGTGATGCATGGTGGGACAAGCCCTGGGAGGAGTCCACACATGGTGAAAGAGGGTAAGCTGGCACAAACGCAGTTCATCTAACCCTAAAGAGTCAGATTGGGTGTGTGCCCATTCCATAGAAGGGGCTGAGTGGCCCATCTTTGTTCTCTCTTTTCCCTGCAGATAGACACTGAAAACATGATGGTTAAAATGAGTGATGTGATGATCTGATTAGTATTGCTAAAACTTTCCCTTGGATGTGTTAACATTAAAATTAGGAAGGCCTTAAAAAGAGGGTTAAAAAGTTATTTGTATAATGTGGCTTACTTTCAATTATGTTCTACAATTAGGATGTTTTTAAAAGTTATAAAGGTGTTAAGTCTAGCTTCGTGGTATAGTGACGGTGACTGTAATTCTTGCATTAAGGAAAATTTGTCATTTGAGTTTAAAAGTTTTAATGTGTAAAAACAAGCAGCCAAGAGACAATGAGTGACAATGAGTGACAAGATTTTAAGAGATTTTTTAAAGCAAATGAAAACTAAAGTATGAAATATTAAAGGTGATTAATAAGAGGCTTTAATAATTAGGAATGGATTTTTGGATATACAGTTTAAATGTAAAATTGTTCTTAACATTGGCCTCAAAGTGCACAAAGGAAAAATTAGGATTATAAAAATAATTGCTATTCTAGTTTGCTCTTATAGGTTTTTTTAAGTTTCCAGCAAGTCCAGAGCAAAGCACAGAGAATTCTTACAAGTTTGTCAGATGTAACTTTGGGTTTTAATAAGTTTTAGGTAAGAGCATGCTTATGTTGACCACCTTGTTGCTTTTAATTGGAGTAAAATGGCCTTTTGTAAGACTCATTGATCTGCAAACTGGTTCAAAGCCAGCCCAGGCACAAAAAGGTTCCTGTGAGACTGTCACCTCTACTCAGCCAGCAGAGTGCTGAAAGAGCAAGCAGAGTTGCTTTGGGACTCAAAATGGCAGAGTGCTAGCCTTGAGCTGGAGAGCTGAGGGACAGCACTCAGGCCCCGAGTTCAAGTCCAGCGACCAGCTAAGGGAAATGCCAATGAGGCATTTATCCCAGTGTAAAGAAGACAGTCCTGGGACAAGAGCAATGGAGGAGTATCCAGAGGCAGTAAGCCACTGCTTGGATGGCAGAAATGTCAGATCCTAGAGTCATTTTGTGGCCCTTCAAAAATCGGTCAGAGCCAGGAGGTCATGGGGAGATAGTTTGTAAGCATGCCTAATGTTCATGACTACCTTGTAAGGGACAGGAACTTGCCAGTCCTCTGTGATAGTAAAAAGCTAATGTTATGAAATGTGGGGGATAGTTTAAATCTCAACCCCTTTATGTGCCAAAAGCTTTAATTGGCAGTAACTTTTGAGCTGACACCAGTTACATGAAATTCATCTACTCAGAAAAAGTTTGTAAACCTAAGAGTGTTTCTATTGATATCTGTCTAAAGGCCTGCAAAGGCAACTTAGGCATTGTTAGGGTCACTAGAGATCATGTTCCTAAGTCATCCAAAAAGATGTTTTTGCAAACCAGAGTGCTAAACAAACTACACTGCTGTGGCCAGAGGAAAGGTCTGTGCAGTTGTCAAAATATTGTTCTTAATGACATCTAACCCTGATAACCTCTTTGTAAAATAGGCTAAGGTTATAAGTTCCTGGCTAGGTAGGATCAACACCACTGAAGTCAGCTTGAAGAAGTTACAGAAGATGGATCTTGGCCTTAACCCCCTTTTAAGATCAAGAGTCTAGAGTAAGTTTTAGAAAAATGAGGCAAAATAGATAAAATAATAATTTTTAAAAAGGCATAAAAATAGTGTTAACAGGTGTGTAAGTGTTGAGACTGCATCTGTAGGAGATGGTTACAAGACTAAGCCTTCTGTGTCTGTTTACAAAAATAACTGGTTAGTAAAAAAGTAGTGATTTTGGTAAATTGTCCTGGGCTATTGTTTAAAGGTCTTAAAAACCAGTGAGATCAAAGCTTGTCAAGCCTATGCAATGTATCCTTAACCAGTCTGTGTAGGAATTTACAGCCCAGCATGAGGTGTGACAGTCCCTTGGAGCCACTGAGAGATCCGGTGCGGCTGCTGCTGCTGCTGCTGCACACCCTAATGAGTAGAGTTTGAAGACAGCCTCACAGTCACCTGGAGGAAATCTATGTCGTCACCCAGACCATCTCCACCATAGTAAAAATAGACTGAACTCCTGCCTGGTTCCATCACTTGAAACTGCATCCTGGTTGAAAGCTGCTAAAACTAAGATCTTGTGGGACATTCTTTTGGGTGATATCCAGAAATCCTCTCTATTCCCACAGTGGATACTGGGGACAAGGATATCACTGGCTTGCTTACCTTAGGCACTTCAGTGCATAGTGACTGGAGATCCACTCTATAGTCACAGCCTGGTTTGGCTCTGGTATGGTAATAACCTGAGTGTGTTATCAATGCAGGTAGTAAATGAGACCCAGCCCTACTCTTAGCCTTAAAACCTAGCAAGCTTCTGCATCATGGTGGTGCCTTAAGGCTGTTCTAAGATAACTTGGTTCTGCAAGCCAAAGGAAAATTGGGCAGTCTTAAACTCTAGCCACAAAGATGTTCAAGAAACTGAAAAGAAGAGGAGGGTGGTAAAGGAATTGGGGAAATTTGAAAAGCAAGGATTGTCTTTAAATGTTGAAAAAAGGAAAGAAGACAAACCCCAGAAAGTTTAAGTATATAGCAAATGGAGTGAATATGTCTGAAAATTGGAGCTTACAAGTACAGCTGGTATAAAATTAAGTTAACTGTGATACACGGAGTCAGGAGTGGTGGGGAAAAAATGTAAGGGCCTTTGGTACTGTTAATTTTGTTACAATCGGACCTTGTATACTCAACAAACTGGTGTCCTTTGTAAAAGAAAAAGATCAGTGCAGACCATCTATTAGTTCTGAGATCCCAATACCAAACTGTAAATATAAAAGACTGTGCCAATTAGGGGACCATGATTGGTCCCTGATGCTCTAGACAAAGGGGGAATGAGAAGCGTGATATATATAACCAGATAGACCTGTATTTGCCATTTTGTATTAGACCTGCTTGAAGAATGCAGCTGCTATTCGACCCGCCCTTGAGTCCCCGACACTCCCGGATCTGGAGCTGAAATTAACGACCCTCTTGCAGGGAGTACCTGACAAAGTACACATTCCAGACCACTTTCCCCGGGCCTAGGATCGGAGATAGTGGCTGCCTGGCAACCACTTCCCCAAGTCAGGGTCAGAGATAGTGGCCATCTGGCAACCACTTCTCCTAAATTACCCTAGAAGTACCATCTAATTAGTTTAGAGCACAATAGCTCGCTAGCCTGACCAATTATTAGCCCCAGCCCTTTTCCCGCTTTGTATTGTGCCAATCATCCGCTAGAATTATGATTTAAATTTCCCGCGTGGTGTATTGATTCGTTGCCAATACATACTGAGACCTTACCCCAACCAAAGAACATATAAAAAGTGCTGTAACTCTGTGCTGGGGGCCTCTCTCTGCACTCAGACATCAGTGCACAGAGGTGTCCATGCTCGAGCTCATCAATAAATGACTCATTGCCACTTGCATTGATCTTTGGTCCCTTGTGGTCTTTTTGGGCGCTTCAAGTCTCTGGGCATTACAAGATAACTTATCAGAGAAGCCACATTTTGGAAGATGAAATCTTGGAGTCTTTATTACACAGTTAGCATTGTGCAGACAGCTTGTTGTTATAAAAGCCTGCAGCCCACAAATACACTTAACACAGCTAGAAAACAGGCCAGAGAGGAAAGAAAGAAAGAACAAAAACAATACCAACAAACCAATTCAGCTCCGATGGAGAACTGAATTGGGATGCCATGCTGAACAGAGACAAGTCAGGAGACAGGACACAGGACAGGAACAGAGAGACACATATGGAATGGTGTCCCCCCACCTATGCTCTTCCATGCCTAAATAGGGTCAAGCCAGGGGGCGAGGTCACAGAACATTCCCATTCCCAGGCACTGGGCTGACAGGTTCAGCAACCTATTAGCTAAGTGCCAGCTCTTTCTCCAGGGATCCAGGTATGCCTATCACCTAGGGTTATTCCCCCTCCCCCACCATGAAGAGAAGATGCCAGACCTTAAATGGACATACTCAGGTACCAGAAGAACTTTTCCATCTAGAGAAGATAGGCCTTAACCTTTCATATAAGGTATGCTTAAAGGCTACTCAGAGGCTGGTGATTCAAGTCATTTAGAGAGTTAATCAATGCAGAATCAGAGCATTCTCTATATGCAAAGTGCTCTTAAGGCTATGACATCTGCACTTCTCCAAAACAGGTCCCTTCTAGTTCACACCATTGAGCCAGGCATCTGCACTTCAAAGGATGGCTTTGAACTCAGGGCATGGGCATTGAGCTAATTTTTGCTCAGTGTTAGCGTTCTGCCACTTGAGCTATAGCTCCACTTCTGCCTTTTTTCGGTGGATACTGGAGATAAAAATCTTGCAGGCTTTCCTGCCTGGGCTGGCTTTAAACCATGATTCTCATATCTTTCTGAGTAGCTATGATTACAGGCATATGATTACCTCTAGGCCTTGGAGATGGGTGGATGACCCCCAACTCCTGCCTAGACCCCAGGATGGCTGCAAGAAATTATTTAGGCTCAGCCTCCTTACTTCAAAAGGAGTAATTATACATAATATATACATGTATATACAATATAATATATAGTAGGCTGAGATTCCCTCTGGTGAAATAAAATGAGGCCAGATGGCAGGAGTTGTTTATGGCTTCTGAAGTAAAATCATTAAGTCAATAAAATTTGGAGTTTTTTCTTGTTCCACCTTCTCATCAAATCTTGGTATTATGTGGTGAGAGGAGCAGACAAAGACACTGGTCAGGAACTGTGGATGTTTCCTTGCTCTGGGCTCAGTGCATCTCTTTGGTCACTGGCCTAGAGAAAGGGAAAGAGAGAAAGGTGCTTCCCTGAGAGGTGTCCATGTCATTTTCTGAGCCAGTGGCTTTCTTGTTGACATTCTAACTTTTAATGCATTAGAAGTTAAACTCTATTTTCATACCAATATCTTAGGTTTCCCTGAGGGCTCCTTTGAGAAAAATTTAGCTTTATTGATGAATGTGAGAGAGAAATTTTCCCATGCAATAAATCAAAGCTGGTTTTTAAACTGCTGACCCATTATTGGTGAAAAGGGAATCATGACATTGTCCTGCAGAATTAGGACACTTAACTGTGTGTACAGCTCTAGGTTTAGCTAAAGAAATAACCAGTCATACAAGTTTTTAAAAGACATATTTTTTCTTTTTATTTCTCATAGTCCTCTCTCTCTCCTCATCCCCATTTTCCCATGTGAGAGAACTCAAGAATGCTTTCACAGTCTAGGCAAGGTGACTATATTCCTCTCCTTATCTCACTGACCATGGGAAGGAAGTAACTTTCAGAAAAACACGCAATAGGACTCTGTAGACAGACATATGCACATCATGAAACAAGTAGAGCCAGTTGACCATCTAGCCCAAAGCTATGCCTCAGCTTACATATTTGGAAATCCATTAAGATGCTGGACTTTCATTCAGAAGCCTTTCCTCCCACCTTCCAGGAAAGACCTGTAGTTTTCTTTTTATTGCTAGTCCTGTAGCTTGAATTCTGGGTCTCAGCCTCTTTATTCTCAAGGCTAGCATTTGTCCACTTGAACCACAGTACCACTTCCAGTTTTTTCTGATTAGTATTAGACATAAGAGTCTCATGGACTTTCCTGTCTGCACTATCCCATTGGCAAAAAGAATCACCAACACTCAGTCAATCCAGGCTAGGAATCCTTTATTAGCCATGGCAGCTGACCTACACTATACCAAGAGAGTGAAGGCCAGCAATGAAGCTCAAGGTATTTAAGGGCAAAGTCAGTGGGGGGGGGGTTGGGGAGGAAAACACTAGCAGGTGGTTAGTGGCAGTTTCTTAACTGATAAAGAAGCAAGTTACAAAAGCATGACTAGCAGTTAGTGATTACAAATGGCATCAAAGTAAAGTAAGGTGGCTGAGCCCAAATAATTTCCTGCAGACATCCTGGTGCCTAGGCAGGAAATGGAGGCTGTGCATCCAGCTCCAAGGCCTGGAGGTGAAATAAGCCTTCTTTTGAAGTTCAGGTACCTGGCTCAGTGGGTTGTGAGTTAGGAGGGCTCTTCTCCAGAGAAATGGAGATGTCATAGCCTTAGCAAAATATTACCTCCCCAAATGGTTGAAAGCATTGACTAGCTCCCCAAATGGCCTAGAGGTGAGATAAGTCATCTTAACTCTCTACTTAAGCCTTTATCTTTGATATTTAACATTTAGCCCTATTCTTAATCAATACAAATGGTCAAGTTTCAGTAACTGTCAGACCAGACTCCAGTCTGGTTCTATTCTCAGGGTCTGTACCTATGTTTCTGAGGTTACCTGGTACTTGTTTGTCCCAGTTAAATTTCCTTCTTCCTTGGTCCATCTGCTTAATTTCACCTGCTCCTAATAATTTCACATTTTATATTCTTTCTTTTGGGGAGAGGGGGAAATCATCATACTGCCCAAGCTGACTTCAAACCATCATCCTCAGATCTCAGCCTCTTGAGCTATGACTACTGGCATGAGACAGGCCACCTGGCTAGAACTAGATTTTTATCTTAAGATAAATGTCCATGGTCCTCAATAACAATATTTAATTCCTTCGCTATCAAACCTTGCTCTCATTATTTGTGGATTGACCTTGAGTTAAATTTTCTAGATCATTGTGATCTCAAGTTTAACAATCAGATCTGCAGTCAGCAAAGTCTACATGTGTTGGGAGAAAGATACATCGGGTTGGGATTAATAGTAATGGTTCTTATGACTCAGCATGAAGAATTTCCAGAATTAAGCAGTTAGCTTGCATTTTAAAAAATCCATGCCATATGTTGCATTTGGCTGGGTAAAAATTTCCTCATTTAGCTTACATTAGTCATTGTGAAGTAGTTAATTATACACGGTTAGGATTAGACTTATTGGGTTAGAGTTTAAATTGTAAATGGTAATCACTGACGAAGTCAATTGGACAATTAGAAACACATCTATGTTACAGATTACCTCACTCATAAAATTGGGGATATTACTGGGTGCTGGTGGCTTAAGCCTGTAATATTACCTACTGAAGAGGCTCGGATCAGAGGAATGTGGTTCAAAGTCAGCCCAGGCAGGAAAATCTGTGAGATGTTTATCTTAATTAGCCACCAAAAAAACCCACAAAAAATCCCCTAGAAGTGAATCTGTGGCTCAACTAGTAGAATGCTAACCTGGAGCAGCCAGATAGGCTGGTCCACGTAGGACACTGCCAGCCGACTGGGTATATCTGCTTCCCGTTCTTCTCACCTGAGTGCTACTGATTCCAGCTTTGACGGCTACACTCTACTCAACCGGAGCACTCAGTTAAACCTCAACTTATGGCACTTTGTGAAAGTGTTGAGAACTAGACCTCAGTTGTTTGGCACGCCACCACTGTCCATCCAGTACTATGGACGGCAGTGCATACATCTGTCTCTAATTAGTCCACGGTTGTGTTCAGCTGAATGACCTCTGCCGGGAACACTCAGAATGAGGTTCTGAGTTATTGCAACATAGGAGCGTTTCACTGCTTTCAAGGCTTCTTAGGAAGAATTCCAGAATCTTGCAGCGGGCAGGCCTCGGGCTGTTCCGGGTGAACATCTCCTTGTGAATCCCCCGTGGTTTCTTGTACACCCGTGAAATTTGGCCAGGGTATGCAGTTTGCATTGCTGCACAATTGCGCCTGCCTAGCTCTGCCGCGGTTGCAAACATTCAGGCGTGGCAGCCAGATAGGCTAGTCCCCGTAGGACACTGCCAGCCGACTGGGTATATCTGCTTCCCGTGCTTCTCACCTGAGTGCTACTTATTCCAGCTTTGACGGCTACACTCTACTGCACCGGAGCAGTAAGTTGAACCTCAACTTATGGCACTTGGTGAAAGTGTTGAGAACTAGAGCTCAGTTGTTTGGCACGCCAACACTGTCCATCGAGCACTATGGACGGCACTGCCTACATCTGGCTCTAATTAGTCCACGGTTGTGTTCAGCCGAATGACCTCTGCCGGGAACACTCAGAATGAGGTTCTGAGTTATTGCAACATAGGAGCGTTTCAGTGCTTTCAAGGCTTCTTAGGAAGAATTCCGGAATCTTGCTGCCGGCAGGCCTCCGGCTGTTCTGGCTGAACATCTCCTTGTAAATCCCCCGTGGTTTCTTTTACACCCGTGAAATTTGACCAGGTTATGCAGTTTGCATTGCTGCACAATTGCGCCTGCCTAGCTCTGCCGCGGTTGCAAACATTCAGCCAAATAGGCTGGTCCCCGTAGAACACTGCCAGCGGACTGGGTATATCTGCTTCCCGTTCTTCTCACCTGAGTGCTACTGATTCCAGCTTTGACGGCTACACTCTACTCAACCGGAGCACTCAGTTAAACCTCAACTTATGGCACTTTGTGAAAGTGTTGAGAACTAGAGCTCAGTTGTTTGGCACGCCACCACTGTCCATCCAGCACTATGGACGGCAGTGCATACATCTGTCTCTAATTAGTCCACGGTTGTGTTCAGCTGAATGACCTCTGCCGGGAACACTCAGAATGAGGTTCTGAGTTATTGCAACATAGGAGCGTTTCACTGCTTTCAAGGCTTCTTAGGAAGAATTCCAGAATCTTGCTGCCGGCATGCCTCCGGATGTTACGGGTGAACATCTCCTTGTAAATCCACCGTGGTTTCTTGTACACCCGTGAAATTTGGCCAGGTTATGCAATTTGCATTGCTGCACAATTGTGCCTGCCTAACTGTGCCGCGGTTGCAAACATTCAGGCGTGGCCGCTAGATAGGCTGGTCCCATTAGGACACTGCCAGCGGACTGGCTATATCTGCTTCCCGTTCTTCTCACCTGAGTGCTACTGATTCGAGCTTTGACGGCTACACTCTACTCAACCGGAGGAGTAAGTTGAACCTCAACTTATGGCACTTTGTGAAAGTGTTGAGAACTAGAGCTCAGTTGTTTGGCACACCACCACTGTCCATCCAGCACTATGGATGGCACTGCCTACATCTGGCTCTAATTAGTCCACGGTTGTGTTCAGCCAAAAGACCTCTGCCAGGAAAACTCAGAATGAGGTTCTGAGTTATTGCAACATAGGAGCATTTCACTGCTTTCAAGGCTTCTTTGGAAGAATTCCGGAAATTTGCTGCCAGCAGGCCTCCGTCTCTTCCGGGTGAACATCTCCCTGTAAATCCCCCGTGGTTTCTTGTACACCCGTGAAATTTTGCAGGTTACGCAGTTTGAATTGCTGCACAATTGCGCCTGCCTAGCTCTACCGAGGTTGCAAACATTCAGGTGTGGCAGCCAGATAGTCTGGTCCCCGTAGGACACTGCGAGCGGACTCGGTATATCTGCTTCCCGTTCTTCTCACCTGAGTGCTACTGATTCCAGCATTGACGGCTACACTCTACTCAACCGGAGCAGTAAGTTGAACCTCAACTTATGGCACTTTGTGAAAGTGTTGAGAACTAGACCTCAGTTGTTTGGCACTCCACCACTATCCATCCATCACTATGGAGGGCACAGCCTACATCTGGCTCTAATCATTCCACGGTTTTGTTCAGAAGAATGACCTCTGCCGGGAACACTCAGAATGAGGTTCTGAGTTATTGCAACATAGGAGCGTTTCACTGCTTTCAAGGCTTCTTAGGAAGAATTCGAGAATCTTGCAGCGGGCAGGCCTCGGGCTGTTCCGGGTGAACATCTCCTTGTGAATCCCCCGTGGTTTCTTGTACACCCGTGAAATTTGGCCAGGGTATGCAGTTTGCATTGCTGCACAATTGCGCCTGCCTAGCTCTGCCGCGGTTGCAAACATTCAGGCGTGGCAGCCAGATAGGCTAGTCCCCGTAGGACACTGCCAGCGGACTGGGTATATCTGCTTCCCGTGATTCTCACCTGAGTGCTACTTATTCCAGCTTTGACGGCTACACTCTACTCCACCGGAGCAGTAAGTTGAACCTCAACTTATGGCACTTGGTGAAAGTGTTGAGAACTAGAGCTCAGTTGTTTGGCACGCCAACACTGTCCATCGAGCACTATGGACGGCACTGCCTACATCTGGCTCTAATTAGTCCACGGTTGTGTTCAGCCGAATGACCTCTGCCGGGAACACTCAGAATGAGGTTCTGAGTTATTGCAACATACGAGCGTTTCAGTGCTTTCAAGGCTTCTTAGGAAGAATTCCGGAATCTTGCTGCCGGCAGGCCTCCGGCTGTTCTGGCTGAACATCTCCTTGTAAATCCCCCGTGGTTTCTTTTACACCCGTGAAATTTGACCAGGTTATGCAGTTTGCATTGCTGCACAATTGCGCCTGCCTAGCTCTGCCGCGGTTGCAAACATTCAGCCAGATAGGCTGGTCCCCGTAGAACACTGCCAGCGGACTGGGTATATCTGCTTCCCGTTCTTCTCACCTGAGTGCTACTGATTCCAGCTTTGACGGCTACACTCTACTCAACCGGAGCACTCAGTTAAACCTCAACTTATGGCACTTTGTGAAAGTGTTGAGAACTAGAGCTCAGTTGTTTGGCACGCCACCACTGTCCATCCAGCACTATGGACGGCAGTGCATACATCTGTCTCTAATTAGTCCACGGTTGTGTTCAGCTGAATGACCTCTGCCGGGAACACTCAGAATGAGGTTCTGAGTTATTGCAACATAGGAGCGTTTCACTGCTTTCAAGGCTTCTTAGGAAGAATTCCGGAATCTTGCTGCCGGCAGGCCTCCGGATGTTACGGGTGAACATCTCCTTGTAAATCCACCGTGGTTTCTTGTACACCCGTGAAATTTGGCCAGGTTATGCAATTTGCATTGCTGCACAATTACGCCTGCCTAACTGTGCCGCGGTTGCAAACATTCAGGCGTGGCCGCTAGATAGGCTGGTCCCATTAGGACACTGCCAGCGGACTGGCTATATCTGCTTCCCGTTCTTCTCACCTGAGTGCTACTGATTCGAGCTTTGACGGCTACACTCTACTCAACCGGAGGAGTAAGTTGAACCTCAACTTATGGCACTTTGTGAAAGTGTTGAGAACTAGAGCTCAGTTGTTTGGCACACCACCACTGTCCATCCAGCACTATGGATGGCACTGCCTACATCTGGCTCTAATTAGTCCACGGTTGTGTTCAGCCAAAAGACCTCTGCCGGGAAAACTCAGAATGAGGTTCTGAGTTATTGCAACATAGGAGCGTTTCACTGCTTTCAAGGCTTCTTAGGAAGAATTCCGGAAATTTGCTGCCAGCAGGCCTCCGTCTCTTCCGGGTGAACATCTCCCTGTAAATCCCCCGTGGTTTCTTGTACACCCGTGAAATTTTGCAGGTTACGCAGTTTGAATTGCTGCACAATTGCGCCTGCCTAGCTCTACCGAGGTTGCAAACATTCAGGTGTGGCAGCCAGATAGTCTGGTCCCCGTAGGACACTGCGAGCGGACTCGGTATATCTGCTTCCCGTTCTTCTCACCTGAGTGCTACTGATTCCAGCTTTGACGGCGACACGCTACTCAACCGGAGCAGTAAGTGGAACCTCAACTTATGGCACTTTGTGAAAGTGTTGAGAACTAGAGCTCAGTTGTTTCGCACGCCACCCCTGTCCATCCAGGACTATGGACGGAACTGCCTACATCTGGCTCTAATTAGTCCACGGTTGTGTTAAGAAGAATGACCTCTGCCGGGAACACTCAGAATGAGGTTCTGAGTTATTGCAACATAGGAGCGTTTCACTGCTTTCAAGGCTTCCTAGGAAGAATTCCG
The DNA here is from genome assembly GCF_024711535.1 of Dipodomys merriami. NCBI lineage: Eukaryota > Metazoa > Chordata > Mammalia > Rodentia > Heteromyidae > Dipodomys > Dipodomys merriami. Next base: position 1,763,040 of record NW_027203282.1, on the reverse strand, counting down.
ATATCTTGCTGCTGGCAGGCCTCCGACTCTTCCGGGAGAACATCTCCCTGTAAATCCCCCGTGGTTTCTTGTACACCCGTGAAATTTGGCCAGGTTATGCAGTTTGCATTGCTGCACAATTGCGCCTGCCTAGCTCTGCCGTGGTTGCAAACATTCAGTCGTGGCAGCCAGATAGGCTGGTCCCCGTAGGACACTACCAGTGGACTGGTTATTTCTGCTTCGCGTTCTTCTCACCTGAGTGCTACTGATTCCAGCTTTGAAAGCTACACTCAACTCGACCTGAGCAGTAAGTTGAACATCAACTTATGGCACTTTGTGAAAGTTTTGAGAACTAGAGCTCAGTTGTTTGGCACACCACCACTGTCCATCCAGCACTATGGACGGCACTGCCTACATCTGGCTCTAATTAGTCCACGGTTGTGTTCAGCTGAATGACCTCTGCCAGGAACACTCAGAATGAGGTTCTGAATTATTGCAACATAGGAGCGTTTCACTGCTTTCAAGGCTTCTTAGGAAGAATTCCGGAATCTTGCTGCCGGCAGGCCTCCGGCTGTTTCGGGTGAACAACTCCTTGTAAATCCCCGTGGTTTCTTGTACACCCGTGAAATTTGGCCAGGGTATGCAGTTTGCATTCCTGCACAATTGCGCCTGCCTAGCTCTGCCGCGGTTGCAAACATTCAGGCGTGGCAGCCAGATAGGCTGGTCCCTGTAGGACACTTCCAGCGGACTGGGTATATCTGCTTCCTGTTCTTCTCACCTGAGTGCTACTGATTCCAGCTTTGACGGCGACACGCTACTCAAAGGGAGCAGTAAGTTGAACCTCAACTTATGGCACTTTGTGAAAGTGTTGAGAACTAGAGCTCAGTTGTTTGGCACGCCACCACTGTCCATCCAGCACTATGGATGGCAGTGCTTACATCTGGCTCTAATTAGTCCACGGGTGTGTTCAGCTGAATGACCTCTGCCGGGAACACTCAGAATGAGGTTCTGAGTTATAGCAACATAGGAGCGTTTCACTGCTTTCAAGGCTTCTTAGGAAGAATTCCGGAATCTTGCTAACGGAAGGCCTCCGGCTGTCCCGGGTGAACATCTCCTTGTAAATCCCCCGTGGTTTCTTGTACAGACGTTTAATTTGGCCAGGTTATGCAGTTTGAATTGCTGCACAATTGCACCACCCTAGCTCTGACGCGGTTGCAAACATTCTGGCGTGGCGGCCTGATAGGCTGGACCCCTTAGGACACTGCCAGCGGACAGGGTATGTCTGCTTCCCGTTCTTCTCACCTGAGTGCTACTGATTCCAGCGTTGACGGCTACACTCTATTCAACTGGAGCAGTAAGTTGAACCTCAACTTATGGCACTTTGTGAAAGTGTTGAGAACTACAGCTCAGTTGTTTTTCACGCCACCACTGTCCATCCATCACTATGGACGGCACTGCCTACATCTGGCTCTAATTAGTCCACGGTTGTGTTCAGCTGAATGACCTCTGCCTGGAACACTCAGAATGTGGTTCTGAGTTATTTCAACAAAGGAGCGTTTCACTGCTTTCAAGGCTTCTTAGGAAGAATTCCGGAATCTTGCTGCCGGCAGGCCTCCGGCTGTTCCGGGTGAACATTTCCTTGTAAATCCCCCGTGGTTTCTTGTACACCCGTGAAATTTGGCCAGATTATGCAGTTTGCATTGCTGCACAATTGCACCTGCCTAGCTCGGCCGCAGTTGCAAAGATTCAGGCGTGGCAGCCAGATAGGCTGGTCCCCGTAGGACACTGCCAGCAGACGTGGTATATCTGCTTCCCGTTCTTCTCACCTGAGTGCTACTGATTCCAGCTTTGACGGCTACACTCTACTCAACCGGAGCAGTAAGTTGAACCTCAAATTATGGCACTTTGTGAAAGTGTTGAGAACTAGAGCTCAGTTGTTTGGCACGCCACTACTGTCCATCCAGCACTATGGAAGGCAGTGCCTACATCTGGCTCTAATTAGTACACGGTTGTGTTCAGCTGAATGACCTCTGCCTGGAACACTCAGAATGATGTTCTGAGTTATTGCAACATAGGAGCGTTTCACTGCTTTCAAGGCTTCTTAGGAAGAATTCCGGAATCTTGCTGCCTGCAGGCCTTCGGCTGTCCCGGGTGAACATCTCCTTGTAAATCCCCCGTGGTTTCTTGTACACCCGTGAAATTTGGCCAGGTTATGCAGTTTTCATTGCTGCACAATTGCGCCTGCATAGCTCTGCCGCGGTTGCAAACATTCAGGCGTGGCAGCCAGATAGGCTGGTCCCCGTAGGACACTGCCAGCGGACTGGGTATATCTGCTTCCCGTGATTCTCACCTGAGTGCTACTTATTCCAGCTTTGACGGCTACACTCTATTCCACCGGAGCAGTAAGTTGAACCTCAACTTATGGCACTTGGTGAAAGTGTTGAGAACTAGAGCTCAGTTGTTTGGCACGCCAACACTGTCCATCGAGCACTATGGACGGCACTGCCTACATCTGGCTCTAATTAGTCCACGGTTGTGTTCAGCCGAATGACCTCTGCCGGGAACACTCAGAATGAGGTTCTGAGTTATTGCAACATAGGAGTGTTTCAGTGCTTTTAAGGCTTCTTAGGAAGAATTCCGGAATCTTGCTGCCGGCAGGCCTCCGGCTCTTCTGGCTGAACATCTCCTTGTAAATCCCCCGTGGTTTCTTTTACACCCGTGAAATTTGACCAGGTTATTCAGTTTGCATTGCTGCACAATTGCGCCTGCCTAGCTCTGCCGCGGTTGCAAACATTCAGCCAGATAGGCTGGTCCCCGTAGAACACTGCCAGCGGACTGGGTATATCTGCTTCCCGTTCTTCTCACCTGAGTGCTACTGATTCCAGCTTTGACGGCTACACTCTACTCAACCGCAGCACTCAGTTAAACCTCAACTTATGGCACTTTGTGAAAGTGTTGAGAACTAGAGCTCAGTTGTTTGGCATGCCACCACTGTCCATCCAGCACTATGGACGGCAGTGCATACATCTGTCTCTAATTAGTCCACGGTTGTGTTCAGCTGAATGACCTCTGCCGGGAACACTCAGAATGAGGTTCTGAGTTATTGCAACATAGGAGCGTTTCACTGCTTTCAAGGCTTCTTAGGAAGAATTCCGGAATCTTGCTGCCGGCAGGCCTCCGGATGTTAAGGGTGAACATCTCCTTGTAAATCCACCGTGGTTTCTTGTACACCCGTGAAATTTGGCCAGGTTATGCAATTTGCATTGCTGCACAATTGCGCCTGCCTAACTGTGCCGCGGTTGCAAACATTCAGGCGTGGCCGCTAGATAGGCTGGTCCCATTAGGACACTGCCAGCGGACTGGCTATATCTGCTTCCCGTTCTTCTCACCTGAGTGCTACTGATTCGAGCTTTGACGGCTACACTCTACTCAACCGGAGGAGTAAGTTGAACCTCAACTTATGGCACTTTGTGAAAGTGTTGAGAACTGGAGCTCAGTTGTTTGGCACACCACCACTGTCCATCCAGCACTATGGATGGCACTGCCTACATCTGGCTCTAATTAGTCCACGGTTGTGTTCAGCCAAAAGACCTCTGCCGGGAAAACTCAGAATGAGGTTCTGAGTTATTGCAACATAGGAGCGTTTCACTGCTTTCAAGGCTTCTTAGGAAGGATTCCGGAAATTTGCTGCCAGCAGGCCTCCGTCTCTTCCGGGTGAACATCTCCCTGTAAATCCCCCGTGGTTTCTTGTACACCCGTGAAATTTTGCAGGTTACGCAGTTTGAATTGCTGCACAATTGCGCCTGCCTAGCTCTACCGAGGTTGCAAACATTCAGGTGTGGCAGCCAGATAGTCTGGTCCCCGTAGGACACTGCGAGCGGACTCGGTATATCTGCTTCCCGTTCTTCTCACCTGAGTGCTACTGATTCCAGCATTGACGGCTACACTCTACTCAACCGGAGCAGTAAGTTGAACGTCAACTTATGGCACTTTGTGAAAGTGTTGAGAACTAGACCTCAGTTGTTTGGCACTCCACCACTATCCATCCAGCACTATGGAGGGCACAGCCTACATCTGGCTCTAATCATTCCACGGTTTTGTTCAGAAGAATGACCTCTGCCGGGAACACTCAGAATGAGGTTCTGAGTTATTGCAACATAGGAGCGTTTCACTGCTTTCAAGGCTTCTTAGGAAGAATTCGAGAATCTTGCAGCGGGCAGGCCTCGGTCTGTTCCGGGTGAACATCTCCTTGTGAATCCCCCGTGGTTTCTTGTACACCAGTGAAATTTGGCCAGGGTATGCAGTTTGCATTGCTGCACAATTGCGCCTGCCTAGCTCTGCCGCGGTTGCAAACATTCAGGCGTGGCAGCCAGATAGGCTAGTCCCCGTAGGACACTGCCAGCGGACTGGGTATATCTGCTTCCCGTGATTCTCACCTGAGTGCTACTTATTCCAGCTTTGACGGCTACACTCTACTCCACCGGAGCAGTAAGTTGAACCTCAACTTATGGCACTTGGTGAAAGTGTTGAGAACTAGAGCTCAGTTGTTTGGCACGCCAACACTGTCCATCGAGCACTATGGACGGCACTGCCTACATCTGGCTCTAATTAGTCCACGGTTGTGTTCAGCCGAATGACCTCTGCCGGGAACACTCAGAATGAGGTTCTGAGTTATTGCAACATAGGAGCGTTTCACTGCTTTCAAGGCTACTTAGGAAGAATTCCGGAATCTTGCTGCCGGCAGGCCTCCGCCTGTTCCGCGTGAACATCTCATGGTAAATCCCCCGTGGTTTCTTGTACACCCTTGAAATTTGGCCAGGGTATGCAATTTGCATTGCTGCACAATTAGGCCTGCATAGGTCTGCCGCGGTTTCAAACATTCAGGCGTGGCAGCCAGATAGGCTGGTCCCCGTAGGACACTGCCAGCGCACTGGGTATATCTGCTTCCCGTTTTTCTCACCTGAGTGCTACTGATTCCAGCATTGACGGCTACACTCTACTCAACCGGAGCACTCAAAGAAACCTCACCTTATGGCACTTTGTGAAAGTGTTGAGAACTAGAGCTCAGTTGTTTGAAACGCCAACACGGTCCATCCAGCACTATGGACGGCACTGCGTACATCTGGGCTAATTAGTCCACGGTTATGTTCAGCTGAATTACCTTTGCCGGGAACACTCAGAATCAGGTTCTGAGTTATTGCATCATAGGAGTGTTTCACTGTTTTCAAGCCTTCTTAGGAAAAAATTCGGAATCTTGCTGCCAGCAGGCCTCCGGCTGTTCCGGGTGAATATCTCCTTGTAAATCCCCCGTGGTTTCTTGTACACCCGTTAAATTTGGCAAGCGTATGCTGTTTGCATTGCTGCACAATTGCGCCTGCCTAGGTCTGCCGCGCTTGCAAACATTCAGGCGTAGCAGCCAGATAGGATGGTCCCCGTAGGACTCTGCCAGCGGACTGGGTATATCTGCTTCCCGTTCTTCTCACCTGAGTGCTACTGATTCCAGCTTTGATGGCTACACTCTACTCAACGGGAGCAGTAAGTTGAACCTCAACTCATGGCACTTTGTGAAAGTGTTGAGAACTAGAGCTCAGTTGTTTGGCACGCCACCACTGTCCATCCAGCAGGATGGACGGCACTACCTAATTCTGGCTCGGATTAGTCCACGGTTGTGTTCATCTGAATGACCTCTGCCAAGAGCACTCAGAATGAGATTCTGAGTTATTGCAACATAGGAGCGTTTCACTGCTTTCAAGCCTTCTTAGGAAGGATTCCAGAATCTTGCTGCCGGCAGGCCTCGGGCTGTTCCGGGTGAACATCTCCTTGTAAATCCCCCGTGGTTTCTTGTACACTCATGAAATTTGGGCAGGGTATGCAGTTTGCATTGCTGCACAATTGCGCCTGCCTAGCTGTGCCGCGGTTGCAAACATTCAGGCGTGGCAGTCAGATAGGCTGGTCCCCGTAGGACACTGCCAGCGGACTGGGTATATCTGCTTCCCGTTCTTCACACCTGAGTGCTACTGATTCCAGCTTTGACGGCTGCACTCTACTCAACCGGAGCAGTACGTTGAACCTCAACTGATGGCACTTTGTGAAAGTGTTGAGAACTAGAGCTCAGTTGTTTGGCACGCCACCACAATCCATCAAGCACTATGGACGGCACAGACTACATCTGGCTCTAATTAGTCCACGGTTGTGTTCAGCTGAATGACCTCTGCCGGGAACACTCAGAACGAGGTTCTGAGTTATTGCAACATAGGAGCGTTTCACTGCTTTCAAGTCTTCTTAGGAAGAATTCCAGAATCTTGCTGCTGGCAGGCCTCCGGCTGTTCCGGGTGAACATCTCCTTGCAAATCCCCCGTGGTTTCTTGTACACCCGTGAAATTTGGCCAGGTTATGCAGTTTGCATTGCTGCACAATTGCGCCTGCCTAGCTCTTCCGTGGTTGCAAACATTCAGTCGTGGCAGCCAGATAGGCTGGTCCCCGTAGGACACTACCAGTGGACTGGTTATTTCTGCTTCGCGTTCTTCTCACCTGAGTGCTACTGATTCCAGCTTTGAAAGCTACACTCAACTCGACCTGAGCAGTAAGTTGAACATCAACTTATGGCACTTTGTGAAAGTTTTGAGAACTAGAGCTCAGTTGTTTGGCACACCACCACTGTCCATCCAGCACTATGGACGGCACTGCCTACATCTGGCTCTAATTAGTCCACGGTTGTGTTCAGCTGAATGACCTCCGCCAGGAACACTCAGAATGAGGTTCTGAATTATTGCAACATAGGAGCGTTTCACTGCTTTCAAGGCTTCTTAGGAAGAATTCCGGAATCTTGCTGCCGGCAGGCCTCCGGCTGTTTCGGGTGAACAACTCCTTGTAAATCCCCGTGGTTTCTTGTACACCCGTGAAATTTGGCCAGGGTATGCAGTTTGCATTCCTGCACAATTGCGTCTGCCTAGCTCTGCCGCGGTTGCAAACATTCAGGCGTGGCAGCCAGATAGGCTGGTCCCTGTAGGACACTTCCAGCGGACTGGGTATATCTGCTTCCCGTTCTTCTCACCTGAGTGCTACTGATTCCAGCTTTGACGGCGACACGCTACTCAAAGGGAGCAGTAAGTTGAACCTCAACTTATGGCACTTTGTGAAAGTGTTGAGAACTAGAGCTCACTTGTTTGGCACGCCACCACTGTCCATCCAGCACTATGGATGGCAGTGCTTACATCTGGCTCTAATTAGTCCACGGGTGTGTTCAGCTGAATGAACTTTGCCGGGAAAACTCAGAATGAGGTTCTGAGTTATAGCAACATAGGAACGTTTCACTGCTTTCAAGGCTTCTTAGGAAGAATTCCGGAATCTTGCTAACGGAAGGCCTCCGGCTGTCCCGGGTGAACATCTCCTTGTAAATCCCCCGTGGTTTCTTGTACACACGTTTAATTTGGCCAGGTTATGCAGTTTGAATTGCTGCACAATTGCACCACCCTAGCTCTGACGCGGTTGCAAACATTCAGGCGTGGCAGCCAGATAGGCTGGACCCCTTAGGACACTGCCAGCGGACTGGGTATGTCTGCTTCCCGTTCTTCTCACCTGAGTGCTACTGATTCCAGCTTTGACGGCTACACTCTACTCAACTGGAGCAGTAACTTGAACCTCAACTTATGGCACTTTGTGAAAGTGTTGACAACTACAGCTCAGTTGTTTTTCACGCCACCACTGTCCATCCAGCACTATGGACGGCACTGCCTACATCTGGCTCTAATTAGTCCACGGTTGTGTTCAGCTGAATGAGCTCTGCCTGGAACACTCTAAATGTGGTTCTGAGTTATTTCAACAAAGGAGCGTTTCACTGCTTTCAAGGCTTCTTAGGAAGAATTCCGGAATCTTGCTGCCGGCAGGCCTCCGGCTGTTCCGGGTGAACATTTCCTTGTAAATTCCCCGTGGTTTCTTGTACACCCGTGAAATTTGGCCAGATTATGCAGTTTATTGCTGCACAATTGCACCTGCCTAGCTCGGCCGCAGTTGCAAAGATTCAGGCGTGGCAGCCAGATAGGCTGGTCCCCGTAGGACACTGCCAGCAGACGTGGTATATCTGCTTCCCGTTCTTCTCACCTGAGTGCTACTGATTCCAGCTTTGACGGCTACACTCTACTCAACCGGAGCAGTAAGTTGAACCTCAAATTATGGCACTTTGTGAAAGTGTTGAGAACTAGAGCTCAGTTGTTTGGCACGCCACTACTGTCCAACCAGCACTATGGAAGGCAGTGCCTACATCTGGCTCTAATTAGTACACGGTTGTGTTCAGCTGAATGACCTCTGCCTGGAACACTCAGAATGATGTTCTGAGTTATTGCAACATAGGAGCGTTTCACTGATTTCAAGGCTTCTTAGGAAGAATTCCGGAATCTTGCTGCCTGCAGGCCTTCGGCTGTCCCGAGTGAACATATCCTTGTAAATCCCCCGTGGTTTCTTGTACACCCGTGAAATTTGGCCAGGTTATTCAGTTTGCATTGCTGCACAATTGCGCCTGCCTAGCTCTGCCCCGGTTGCAAACATTCAGGCGCTGCAGCCAGATAGGCTGGTCCCCATAGGACACTGCCAGCCGACTGGGTATATCTGCCTCCCGTTCTTCTTACCTGGGTGCTACTGATTCCAGCTTTGACGGCGACACTCTACTCAACCGGAGCAGTAAGTTGAACCTCAACTTATGGGACTTTGTGAAAGTTTTGAGAACTAGAGCTCAGTTGTTTGGCACGCCAGCACTGTCCATCCAGCACTATGGACGGCACTGCGTACACCTGGCTCTAATTAGTCCACGGTTGTGTTCAGCTGAATGACCTCTGCCGGGAACACTCAGAATGAGGTTCTGAGTTATTGCAACATAGGAGCGTTTTCCTCCTTTCAAGGCTTCTTAGGAAGAATTCCGGAATCTTGCTGCCGGCAGGCCTCCGGCTGTTCCGGGTGAACATCTCCTTGTAAATCCCCCGTGGTTTCTTGTACACCCGTGAAATTTGGCCAGATTCTGCAGTTTGCATTGCTGCACAATTGCGCCTGCCTAGCTCGGCCGCAGTTGCAAACATTCAGGCGTGGCAGCCAGATAGGAGGTCCCCGTAGGACACGGCCATCAGACGGGGTATATCTTCTTCCCGTTCGTCTCACCTGAGTGGGACTGATTCCAGCGTTGACGGTTATACTCAACTCAACCTGAGCAGTAAGTTGAACCTCAACTTATGGCATTTTGTGAAAGTGTTGAGAACTAGAGCTCAGTTGTTTGGCACGCCACCACTGTCCATCCAGCACTATGGACGGCACTGCCTACATCCGACTCTAATTAGTCCACGGTTGTGTTCAGCTGAATGTCCTCTGCCCGCAACACTCAGAATGAGGTTCTGAGTTATTGCAACATAGGAGCGTTTCACTGCTTTCAAGGCTTCTTAGGAATAATTCCGGAATCTTGCTTCCGGCAGGCCTCCGGCTGTTTTGGGTGAACATCTCCTTGTAAATCTCCCGTGGTTTCTTGTACACCAGTGAAATTTGGCCAGGTTATGCAGTTTGCATTGCTGCACAATTGCGCCTGCCTAGCTCTGCCGGGGTGTCAAACATTCAGGCGTGGCCGCAAGATAGGCTGGTCCTGGTAGGACACTGCCAGCGGACTGGGTATATCTGCTTCCCGTTCTTCTCACCTGAGTGCTACTGATTCCAACTTTGACGGCGACACTCTACTCAACCGGCGCAGTAAGTTGAACCTCAACTTATGGCACTTTGTGAAAGTGTTGAGCACTAGAGCTCAGTTGTTTCGCACGCTACCACTGTCCATCCAGCACTATGTACGGCACTGCCTACATCTGGCTCTAATTAGTCCATGGTTGTGTTCAGCTGAATGACCTCTGATGGGAACACTCAGAATGAGGTTCTGAGTTATTGCAACATGGGAGCGTTTCACTGCTTTCAAAGCTTCTTAGGAATAATTCCGGAATCTTGCTGCCGGCAAGCCTCGGGCTCTTCAGGGTGAACATCTCCCTGTAAATCCCCCGTGGTTTATTCTATACCCGTGAAATTTGGCCAGGTTATGCAGTTTGAATTGCTGCACAATTGCGCCTGCCTAGCTCTGCCGCGGTTGCAAACATTCAGGCGTGGCAGCCAGATAGGCTGGTCCCGGTAGGACACTGCCAGCGCACTGGGTATATCTGCTTCCCGTTCTTCTAACCTGAGTGCTACTGATTCCTGCATTGAGGGCTACACTCCACACAACCGGAGCAGAAAGTTGAACCTCAACTTATGGCACTTGGTGAAAGTGTTGAGAACTAGAGCTCAGTTCTTTGGCACGCCACCACTGTCCATCCAGCACTATGGACGGCACTGCCTACATCTGGCTCTAATTAGTCCACAGTTGTGTTAAGAAGAATGACCTCTGCCGGGAACACTCAGAATGAAGTTCTGAGTTATTGCAACATAGGAGAGTTCCACTACTTTCAAGGCTTCTTAGGAAGAATTCCAGAATCTTGCTGCCGGCAGGCCTCCGGCTATTCCGGGTGAACATCTCTTTGTAAATCCCCCGTGGTTTCTTGTACACCCGTGAAATTTGGCCAGGTTATGGAGTTTGCATTGCTGCACAATTGCGCCTGCCTAGCTCGGCCGTGGTTGCAAACATTCAGGCATGGCAGCCAGATAGACTGGTCCCCGTAGGACACTGCCAGCGGACTGGGTGTATCTTCTTCCCGTTCTTCTCACCTGAGTGCTACTGATTCCAGCTTTGAAAGCTACACTCAACTCGACCTGAGCAGTAAGTTGAACATCAACTTATGGTACTTTGTGAAAGTTTTGAGAACTAGAACTCAGTTGTTTGGCACATCACCACTTTTCATCCAGCACTATGGACGCAGTGCCTACATCTGGCTCTAATTAGTCCACGGTTGTTTTCAGGTAAATGACCTCTGCCGGGAACACTCAGAATGAGGTTCTGATTTACTGCAACCTAGGAGCGTTTCACTGCTTTCAAGGCTTCTTAGGAAGAATTCCGAAATCTTGTTGCCGGCAGGCCTCCGGCTGTTTCGGGTGAACATCTCCTTGTAAATCCCCCGTGGTTTTTTGTAAACCCGTGAAATTTGGCCAGGGTATGCAGTTTTCATTGCTGCACAATTGCGCCTGCCTACCTCTGGCGCGGTTGCAAACATTCAGGCATGGCAGCTAGATAGACTGGTCCCCGTAGGACACTGCCAGTGGACGGGGTATATCTGCTTCCCTTTCTTCTCACCTGAGTGCTACTGATTCCAGCTTTGATCGCTGCACTCTACTAAACCGGAGCAGTAAGTTGAACCTCAACTTATGGCACTTTGTGAAAGTGTTGAGAACTAGAGCTCAGTTGTTTGCCACGCCACCACTGTCCATCCAGCACTATGGACGCAGTGCCTTCATCTGGCTCTAATTAGTCCACGGTTGTGTTCAGCTGAATGACCTCTGCCGGGAACACTCAGAATGAGGTTCTGAGTTATTGCAACATAGGAGCGTTTCCCTGCTTTCAAGGCTTCTTAGGAAGAATTCCGGAATCTTGCTGCCGGCAGGCCTCCGGCTGTTCCGGGTGAACATCTCCTTGTAAATCCCCCGTGGTTTCTTGTACACCCGTGAAATTTGGCCAGATTCTGCAGTTTGCATTGCTGCACAATTGCGCCTGCCTAGCTCGGCCGCAGTTGCAAACATTCAGGCGTGGCAGCCAGATAGGATGGTCCCCGTAGGACACGGCCATCAGACGGGGTATATCTTCTTCCCGTTCGTCTCACCTGAGTGCGACTGATTCCAGCGTTGACGGCTATACTCAACTCAACCTGAGCAGTAAGTTGAACCTCAACTTATGGCATTTTGTGAAAGTGTTGAGAACTAGAGCTCAGTTGTTTGGCACGCCACCAGTGTCCATCCAGCACTATGGACGGCACTGCGTACATCCGACTCTAATTAGTCCACGGTTGTGTTCAGCTGAATGTCCTCTGCCCGCAACACTCAGAATGAGGTTCTGAGTTATTGCAACATAGGAGCGTTTCACTGCTTTCAAGGCTTCTTAGGAATAATTCCGGAATCTTGCTTCCGGCAGGCCTCCGGCTGTTTTGGGTGAACATCTCCTTGTAAATCCCCCGTGGTTTCTTGTACACCAGTGAAATTTGGCCAGGTTATGCAGTTTGCATTGCTGCACAATTGCGCCTGCCTAGCTCTGCCGGGGTGGCAAACATTCAGGCGTGGCCGCCAGATAGGCTGGTCCTGGTAGGACACTGCAAGCGGACTGGGTATATCTGCTTCCCATTCTACTCACCTGAGTGCTCCTGATTCCAACTTTGACGGCGACACTCTATTCAACCGGCGCAGTAAGTTGAACCTCAACTTATGGCACTTTGTGAAAGTGTTGAGCACTAGAGCTCAGTTGTTTCGCACGCTACCACTGTCCATCCAGCACTATGGACGGCACTGCCTACATCTGGCTCTAATTAGTCCACGGTTGTGTTCAGCTGAATGACCTCTGATGGGAACACTCAGAATGAGGTTCTGAGTTATTGCAACATGGGAGCGTTTCACTTCTTTCAAAGCTTCTTAGGAATAATTCCGGAATCTTGCTGCCGGCAAGCCTCGGGCTCTTCAGGGTGAACATCTCCCTGTAAATCCCCCGTGGTTTATACTACACCCGTGAAATTTGGACAGGTTATGCAGTTTGAAATGCTGCACAATTGCGCCTGCCTAGTTCTGCCGCGGTTGCAAACATTCAGGCGTGGCAGCCAGATAGGCTGGTCCTGGTAGGACACTGCCAGCGCACTGGGTATATCTGCTTCCCGTTCTTCTAACCTGAGTGCTACTGATTCCTGCATTGAGGGATACACTCCACACAACCGGAGTAGAAAGTTGAACCTCAACTTATGGCACTTGGTGAAAGTGTTGAGAACTAGAGCTCAGTTCTTTGGCACGCCACCACTGTCCATCCAGCACTATGGACGGCACTGCCTACATCTGGCTCTAATTAGTCCACGGTTGTGTTAAGAAGAATGACCTCTGCCGGGAACACTCAGAATGAGGTTCTGAGTTATTGCAACATAGGAGAGTTCCACTACTTTCAAGGCTTCTTAGGAAGAATTCCAGAATCTTGCTGCCGGCAGGCCTCCGGCTATTCCGGGTGAACATCTCTTTGTAAATCCCCCGTGGTTTTTTGTAAACCCGTGAAATTTGGCCAGGGTATGCAGTTTGCATTGCTGCACAATTGCGCCTGCCTACCTCTAGCGCGGTTGCAAACATTCAGGCATGGCAGCTAGATAGACTGGTCCCCGTAGGACACTGCCAGCGGACGGGGTATATCTGCTTCCCGTTCTTCTCACCTGAGTGCTACTGATTCCAGCTTTGACCGCTGCACTCTACTAAACCTGAGCAGTAAGTTGAACCTCAACTTATGGCACTTTGTGAAAGTGTTGAGAACTAGAGCTCAGTTGTTTGCCACGCCACCACTGTCCATCCAGCACTATGGACGCAGTGCCTTCATCTGGCTCTAATTAGTCCACGGTTGTGTTCAGCTGAATGACCTCTGCCGGGAACACTCAGAATGAGGTTCTGAGTTATTGCAACCGAGGAGCATTTCACTACTTTCTAGGCTTCTTAGGAAGAATTTCGAAATCTTGTTGCCGGCAGGCCTCCGGCTGTTCCGGGTGAACATCTCCTTGTAAATCCCCCGTGGTTTCTTGTACACCCGTGAAATTTGACCAGATTCTGCAGTTTGCATTGCTGCACAATTGCTCCTGCCTAGCTCTGCCGGGGTTGCAAACATTCAGGCGTGGCAGCCAGATAGGCTGGTCCCGTTAGGACACTGCCAGCGGACTGGGTATATTTGATCCCCGTTCTTCTCACCGTAGTGCTACTGATTCCAACTTTGAGGGCTACACTCTACTCAACCGGAGCAGTAAGTTGAACCTCAACTTATGGCACTTTGTGAAAGTGTTGAGAACTAGAGCTCACTTGTTTGGCACACCACCACTGTCCATCCAGCACTATGGACGGCACTGCGTACAGCTGGGTCTAATTAGTCCACGGTTGTGTTCAGCTGAATGACCTCTGCCGGGAACACTCAGAATGAGGTTCTGAGTTATTGCAACATAGGAGCATTTCAGTGCTTTCAAGGCTTCTTATGAAGAATTCCGGAATCTTGCTGCCGGCAGGCCTCCGGTTCTTCAGGTTGAACATCTCCCTGTAAATCCCCCGTGGTTTATTCTACACCCGTAAAATTTGGCCAGGTTATGCAGTTTGAATTGCTGCACAATTGCGCCTGCCTAGCTCTGCCGCGGTTGCAAACATTCAGGCGTGGCAGCCAGATAGGCTGGTCCCGGTAGGGCACTGCCAGCGCACTGGGTATATCTGCTTCCCGTTCTTCTCACTTGAGTGCTACTGATTCCAGCATTGAGGGCTACACTCTGCACAACTGGAGCAGTAAGTTGAACCTCAACTTATTGCACTTTGTGAAAGTGTTGAGAACTAGAGCTCAGTTCTTTGGCACGCCACCACTGTCCATCCAGCACTTTGGACGGCACTGCCTACATCTGGCTCTAATTAGTCTACGGTTGTGTTAAGAAGAATGACCTCTAGCGGGAACACTCAGAATGAGGTTCTGAGTTATTGCAACATAGGAGCATTTCACTACTTTCAAGGCCTCTTAGGAAGAATTCCAGAATCTTGCTGCAGGCAGGCCTCCCCCTGTTCCGGGTGAACATCTCTTTGTAAATCCCCCGTGGTTTCTTGTACACCCGTGAAATTTGGCCAGGTTATGCAGTTTGCATTGCTGCACAATTGCGCCTGCCTAGCTCGGCCGTGGTTGCAAACATTCAGGCGTGGCAGCCAGATAGGCTGGTCCCCGTAGGACACTACCAGCGGACTGGGTGTATCTGCTATCCGTTCTTCTCACCTGAGTGCTACTGATTCCAGCTCTGAAAGCTACACTCAACTCCACCTGATCAGTAAGTTGAACATCAACTTATGGCACTTTGTGAATGTTTTGAGAACTAGAGCTCAGTTGTTTGGCACACCACCACTGTCCATCCAGCACTATGGACGCAGTGCCTACATCTGGCTCTAATTAGTCCACGGTTGTGTTCAGCTGAATGACCTCTGCCGGGAACACTCAGAATGAGGTTCTGAGTTATTGCAACATAGGTGCGTTTCCCTGCTTTCAAGGCTTCTTAGGAAGAATTCCGGAATCTTGCTGCCGGCAGGCCTCCGGTTGTTCCCGGTGAACATCTCCTTGTAAATCCCCCGTGGTTTCTTGTACACCCGTGAAATTTGGCCAGGTTATCCAGATTGCATTGCTGCACAATTGCGCCTGCCTACCTCTGCCGCGGTTGCAAACATTCAGGCGTGGCAGCCAGATAGGCTGGTGGTGGTAGGACACTGCCAACGGACGGGGTATATTTACTTCCCGTTCTTCTCACCTGAGTGCTACTGATTCCAGCTTTGACGGCTACACTCTACTCAACCAGAGCAGTAAGTTGAACCTCAACTTAAGGCACTTTGTGAAAGTGTTGAGAACCAGAGCTCAGTTGTTTGGCATGCCACCACTGTCCATCCAGCACTATGGACGGCACTGCCTACATCTGGCTCTAATTAGTCCACGGTTGTGTTCAGCCGAATGACCTCTGCCGGGAACACTCAGAATGAGATTCTGATTTATTGCAACATAGGAGCGTTTCACTGCTTTCAAGGCTTCTTGGGAAGAATTCCGGAATCTTGCTGCCGGCAGGCCTCTGGCTCTTCAGGGTGAACATCTCCCTGTAAATCCCCCTTGGTTTCTTGTACACCTGTGAAATTTGGCCAGGTTATGCAGTTTGAATTGCTGCACAATTGCGCCTGCCTAGCTCTGCCGCGGTTGCAAACATTCAGGCGTGGCAGCCAGTTAGGCTGGTCCCCGTAGGACACTACCAGCGGAATGGGTATATCTGCTTCCCGTTCTCACCTGAGTGCTACTAATTCCAGCTTTGACGGCTACACTCAACTCAACCTGAGCAGTAAGTTGAACCTCAACTAATGGCACTTTGTGAAAGTGTTGAGAACTAGAGCTCCGTTGTTTGGCACGCCACCACTGTCCATCCAGCACTATGGACGGGACTGCCTACATCCGACTCTAATTAGTCCACGGTTGTGTTCAGCTGAATGACCTCTGCCGGGAACACTCAGAATGAGGTTCTGAGTTATTGCAACCTACGAGCGTTTCACTGTTTTCAAGGCTTCTTAGGAAGAAATCCGGAATCTTGTTGCCGGCAGTCCTCCGGCTGTTCCGGGTGAACATCTCCTTGTAAATCCCCCAAGGTTTCTTGTACACCCGTGAAATTTGGCCAGGGTATGCAGTTTGCATTGCTGCACAATTGCGCCTGCCCAGCTCTGCCGCGGTTGCAAACATTTAGGCGTGGCAGCCAGATAGTCTGGTCCCCGTAGAACACTGCCAGCAGACTGGGTATATCTGCTTCCCGTTCTTCTCACCTGATTGCTACTGATTCCAGCTTTGACGGCGACACTCTACTCAACCGGAGCAGTAAGTTGAAGCTCAACTCATGGTACTTGGTGAAAGTGTTGAGTACTAGAGCTCAGTTGTTTCCCACGCCACCACTGTCCATCCAGCACTATGGACGGCACTGCCTACATCTGGCTCTAATTATTCCACGGTGCTGTTCAGCTGAAAGACCTCAGCCGCGAACAGTCAGTATCAGGTTCTGTGTTACTGTAACATAGTAACGTTTCACTGTTTTCAAGCCTTTTTAGGAAGAATTCCGGAATCTTGCTGCCAGCAGGCCTCCGGCTTTTCCGGGTGAACATCTCCTTGTAAATCTCCCGTGGTTTCTTGTACACCCGTGAAATTTGGCCAGGTTAAGCAGTTTGCATTGCTGCACAATTGCGCCTGCCTAGCTCTGCCGCGTTGCAAACATTCAGGCGTGGAAGCCAGATAGGCTGGTCCCCGTAGGACACAGCCAGCGGACGGGGTATATCTGCTTCCCGTTCTTCTCACCTGAGTGCTACTAATTCCAGCTTTGACGGCTACACTCTACTCAATCGGAGCAGTAAGTTGAACCTCAACTTATGGCACTTTGTGAAAGTGTTGAGAACTAGAGCTAAGTTGTTTGGCACTCCACCACTGTCCATCCAGCACTATGGACGGCACTGCCTACATCTGGCTCTAATTAGTCCACGGTTGTGTTCAGCTGGATGACCTCAGCCGCGAACAGTCAAAATCAGGATCTGAGTTACTGCATCATAGGAGCGTTTCACTGTTTTCAAGCCTTCTTAGGAAGAAATCAGGAATCTTGTTGCCGGCAGGCCTCCGGCTGTTCCGGGTGAACATCTCCTTGTAAATCCCCCAAGGTTTCTTGTACACCGGTGAAATTTGGCCAGGGTATGGAGTTTCCATTGCTGCACAATTGCGCATGCCTAGCTCTGC
Source organism: Dipodomys merriami (assembly GCF_024711535.1). Taxonomy (NCBI): domain Eukaryota; kingdom Metazoa; phylum Chordata; class Mammalia; order Rodentia; family Heteromyidae; genus Dipodomys; species Dipodomys merriami. The sequence continues at coordinate 1,745,633 of NW_027203282.1, read as the reverse complement.
CGCAGTTGCAAACATTTAGGCGTGGAAGCAAGATAGGCTGGTCCCCGTAGGACACTGCCAGCAGACTGCGTATATCTGCTTCCCGTTCATCTCACCTGAGTGCTACTGATTCCAGCTTTGACGGCTACACTCTACTCAACCACAGCAGTAAGTTGAACCTCAACTTATGGCACTTTGTGAAAGTGTTGAGAACTAGAGCTCACTTGTTTGGCACGCCACCACTGTCCATCCAGCACTATGGACGGCACTGCCTACATCTGGCTCTAATTAGTCCACGGTTGTGTTCAGCCGAATGACCTCTGCCGGGAACACTCCGAATGAGGTGCTGAGTTATTGCAACATAGGAGTGTTTCACTGCTTTCAAGGCTTCTTAGGAAGAATTCCGGAATCTTGCTGCCGGCAGGCCTCCGGCTCTTCAGGGTGAACATCTCCCTATAAATCCCCCGTGGTTTATTCTACACCCGTGAAATTTGGCCAGGTTATGCAGTTTGAATTGCTGCACAATTGAGGCTGCCATGCTCTGCCGCGGTTGCAAACATTCAGGGGTGGCAGCCAGATAGTCTGGTCCCCGTAGGACACTGCCAGCAGACTGGTTATTTCTGCTTGCCGTTCTTCTCACCTGAGTGCTACTGATTCCAGCTTTGAGGGCTACACTGTACTCAACCGGAGCAGTAAGTTGAACCTCAACTTATGGCACTTTGTGAAAGTGTTGAGAACTACAACTCACTTGTTTGGCACGCCACCACTGTCCATCCAGCACTATGGACGGCACTGCCTACATCTGGCTCTAATTAGTCCAGAGTTGTGTTCAGCCGAATGACCTCTGCCGGGAATACTCAGAATGAGTTTCTGAGTTATTGCAACATAGGAGCGTTTCACTGCTTTCAAGGCTTCTTAGGAAGAATTCCGGAATCTTGCTGACGCCAGGCCTCCGGCTCTTCAGGGTGAACATCTCCCTATAAATCCCCCGTGGTTTATTCTATACCCGTGAAATTTGGCCAGGTTCTGCAGTTTGAATTGCTGCACAATTGCGCCTGCCTAGCTCTGCCGTGGTTGCAAACATTCAGTCGTGACAGCCAGATAGGCTGGTTGCCGTAGGACACTGCCAGCGGACTGGGTATATCTGCTTCCCGTTCTTCTCACCTGAGTGCTACTGATTCCAGCTTGGAAAGCTACACTCAACTTCCCCTGATCATTAAGTTGAACATCAACTTATGGCACTTTGTGAAAGTGTTGAGAACGAGAGCTCAGTTGTTTGGCACGCCACCACTGTCCATCCAGTTCTGTGGACGGTACTGCCTACATCTGGCTCTAATTAGTCCACGGTTGTGTTCAGCAGAATGACCTCTGCCGGGAACACTCAGAATGAGGTTCTGAGTTATTGCAACAGAGAAGCGTTTCACTACTTTCAAGGCTTCTTAGGAAGAATTCCAGAATCTTGCTGTCGGCAGGCCTCCGGCTGTTCCGGGTGAACACCTCTTTGTAAATCCCACGTGGTTTCTTGTACACCCGTGAAATTTGGCCAGGGTATGCAGTTTGCATTGCTGAACAATTGCGCCTGCGTAGCTCTGCCGCGGTTGCAAACATTCAGGCGTGGCAGCCAGATAGGCTGGTCCCCGTAGGACACTGCCAGCGGACAGGGTCTATCTGCTTCCCGTTCTTCTCACCTGAGTGCTACTGATTCCAGCTTTGACGGCTACACTCTACTCACCCAGAGCAGTAAGTTGAACCTCAACTTATGGCACTTTGTGAAAGAGTTGAGAACTAGAGCTCAGTTGTTTGCCATGCCACCACTTTCCATCCAGCACTATGGACGGCAGTGCTTACATCTGGCTCTAATTAGTCCACGGGTGTGTTCAGCTGAATAAGCTCTGCCGGGAATACTCAGAATGAGGTTCTGAGTTATTGCAACATAGGAGCGTTTCACTGCTTTCAAGGCTTCTTAGGAAGAATTCTGGAATCTTGCTGCCGGCAGGCCTCCGGCTGTTCCGGGTGAACATCTCCTTGTAAATCCCCCGTGGTTTCTTGTACACACGTGAAATTTGGCCAGGTTATGAAGTTTGCATTACTGCACAATTGCGCCTGCCTAGCTCTGCCGCGGTTGCAAACATTCAGGGGTGGCAGCCAGATAGGCTGGTCCCCGTAGGACACTGCCAGCGGACTGGGTATATCTGCTTCCCGTTCTTTTCAACTGAGTGCTACTGATTCCAGCTTTGACGGCTACACTCTACTCAACCGGAGCAGTAAGTTGATCCTCAACTTATGGCACTTTGTGAAAGTGTTGAGAACTAGAGCTCAGTTTTTTGGCACGCCACCACTGTCCATCCAGCACTATGGACGGCACTGCCTACATCCACTCTAATTAGTCCACGTTTTTGTTCAGCTGAATGACCTCTGCCGGGAACACTCAGAATGAGGTTCTGAGTTATTGCAACATAGGAGTGTTTCCCTGCTTTCAAGGCTTCTTAGGAAGAATTCCGGAATCTTGCTGCCGGCAGGCCTCCGGCTGTTCCGGGTGAACATCTCCTTGTAAATCCCCCGTGGTTTCTTGTACACCCGTGAAATTTGGCCAGGTTATGCAGTTTGCATTGCTGCACAATTGCGCCTGCCTAGCTCTGTCCCGGTTGCAAACATTCAGGAGTGGAACCCAGATAGGCTGGTCCCCGTAGGACTCTGACAGCAGACTGCGTATATCTGCTTCCCGTTCTTCTCACCTGAGTGCTACTGATTCCAGCTTTGACGGCTACACTCTACTCAACCGAAGCAGTAAGTTGAACCACAACTTATGTCACTTTGTAAACGTGTTGAGAAATAGAGCTCAGTTGTTTGGCACGCCACCACTGTCCTTCCAGCACTATGGACGGCACTGCCTACATCTGGCTCTAATTAGTCCACGGTTGTGTTCAGCCGAATGACTTCTGGCGGGAACACTGAGAATGAGGTTCTGAGTTATTGCAACATAGGAGCGTTTCACTGCTTTCAAGGCTTCTTAGGAAGAATTCCGGAATCTTGCTGCCGGCAGGCCTCGGGCTGTTCCTGGTGAACATCTCCTTGTAAAGCCCCCGTGGTTTCTTGTACACCCGTGAAATTTGGCCAGGTTATGCAATTTGCATTGCTGCACAATTGGGCCTGCCTAGCTCTGCCGCGGTTGCAAACATTCAGGCGTGGAAGCCAGATAGGCTGGTCTCCGTAGGACAGTGCCAGCAGACTGGGTATATCTGCTTCCCGTTCTTCTCACCTGAGTGCTACTGATTCCAGCTTTGAGGGCTACACTCTACTCAACCGGAGCATTAAGTTGAAGCTCAACTTATGGCACTTTGTGAAAGTGTTGAGAACTAGAGCTCAGTTGTTTGGCATGCCACCACTGTCCATCCAGCACTATGGACGCAGTGCCTACATCTGGCTCTAATTAGTCCACGGTTATGTTCAGCTGAATGACCTCTGCCGGGAACACTCAGAATGAGGTTCTGAGTTATTGCAACATAGGAGCGTATCACTGCTTTCAAGGCTTCGTAGGAAGAATTCCGGAATCTTGTTGCCGGCAGGTCTCCCGCAGTTCCGGGTGAACATCTCATTGTAAATCCCCCGTGGTTTCTTGTACACCCGTGAAATTTGTCCAGTTTATGCAGTTTGCATTGCTGTACAATTGCGCCTGCCTAGCTCTGCCCCGGTTGCAAACATTCAGGCGTGGCAGCCAGATAGGCTGGTCCCCCTAGGACACTACCCACGGACTGGGTATATCTGCTTCCCGTTCTTCTCACCTGAGTGCTACTGATTCCAGCTTTGACGGCTACACTCAACTCAACCTGATCAGTAAGTTGAACCTCAACTTATTGCACTTGGTGAAAGTTTTGAGAATTAGAGCTCAGTTGTTTGGCACACCACCATTGTCCATCCCCATCCAGCACTATGGACGGCACTGCCTACATCTGACTCTAATTAGTCCACGGTTGTGTTCAGCTGAATGACCTCTTCCGGGAACACTCAGAATGAGGTTCTGAGTTATTGCAACATAGGAGCGTTTCACTGCTTTCAAGGCTTCTTAGGAAGAATTCTGGAATCTTGCTGCCGGCAGGCCTCCGGCTGTTCCGGGTGAACATCTCCTTGTAAATCCCCCGTGGTTTCTTGTACACACGTGAAATTTGGCCAGTTTATGCAGTTTGCATTGCTGCACAATGGCGCCTGCCTAGCTGTGCCGCGGTTGCAAACATTCAGGCGATGAAGCCAGTTAGGCTGGTCCCCGTAGGACACTACCAGCGGACTGGGTATATCTGCTTCCCGTTCTTCTCACCTGAGTGCTACTGATTCCAGCTTTGACGGCTACACTCAACTCAACCTGAGCAGTAGGTTTAAACTCAACTAATGGCACTTTGTGAAAGTTTTGAGAACTAGAGCTCAGTTGTTTGGCATACCACCACTGTCCTTCCAGCACTGTGGACGGCACTGCCTACATATGGCTCTAATTAGTCCACGGTTGTGTTCAGAAGAATGACCTCTGCAGTGAACACTCAGAATGAGTTTCTGAGTTATTGCAACATAGGAGAGTTTCACTGCTTTCACGGCTTCTTAGGAAGAATTCCGGAATTTTGCTGCCGGCAGGCCTCTGGCTGTTCCGGGTGAACGTCTCCTTGTAAATCCCCCGAGGTTTCTTGTACACCCTTGAAATTTGTCCAGGTTATGCAGTTGGCATTGCTGCACAATTGCGCCTGCCTAGCTCTGCCTTGGTTGCAAAGATTCAGGCGTGGCAGCCAGATAGGCTGGTCCCCGTAGGACACTACCAGCGGACTGGGTATATCTGCTTCCCGTTCTTCTCACCTGAGTGCTACTGATTCCAACTTTGACGGCTATACGCAACTCAACCTGAGCAGTAAGTTGAACCTCAACTTATTGCACTTTGTGAAAGTTTTGAGAACTAGAGCTCAGTTGTTTGGCACACCACCATAGTCCATCCACTCCAGCACTATGGCCGGCAGTGCCTACATCTGGCTCTAATTAGTCCACAGTTGTGTTCAGAAGAATGACCTCTGCCGGGAACACTCAGAATGAGGTTCTGAGTTTTTGCAACATAGGAGCGTTTCACAGCTTTCAAGGCTTCTTAGGAATAATTCCGGAATCTTGCTGACGGCAGGCCTCCGGCTGTTCCAGGTGAACATCTCCTTGTAAATCCCCCGTGGTTTATTGTACACCGGTGTAATTTGGCCAGGGTATGCAGTTTTCATTGGTGCACAATTGCGGCTGCCTAGCTCTGCCGCGGTTGCAAACATTCAGGCGTGGAAGCCAAATAGGCTGGTCCCAGTAGGACACTGCCAGCGGACTGGGTATATCTGCTTCCCGTTTTTCTCACCTGAGTGCTACTGATTCCATCTTTGACGGCGACACTTTACTCAACCGGAGCAGTAAGTTGAACCTCAACTTATGGCACATTGTGAAAGTGTTGAGAAGTAGAGCTCAGTTGTTTGGCACGCCACCACTGTCCATCCAGCACTATGGACCGCACTGCCTACATCTGGCTCTAATTAGTCCACGGTTGTGTTCAGCTGAGTGACCACTGCCGGGAACACTCAGAATGAAGTTCTGAGTTGTTGCAACATAGGAGCGTTTCACTGCTTTCAAGGCTTCGTAGGAAGAATTCCGGAATCTTGCTGCCGGCAGGTCTCCCGCAGTTCCGGGTGAACATCTTCTTGTAAATTCCCCGTGGTTTCTTGTACACCCGTGAAATTTGTCCAGTTTATGCAGTTTGCATTGCTGCACAATTGCGCCTGTCGAGCTCTGCCCCGGTTGCAAACATTCAGGCGTGACAGCCAGATAGGCTGGTCCCCGTAGGACACTACCAGCGGACTGGGTATATCTGCTTCCCGTTGTTCTCACTTGAGTGCTACTGATTCCAGCTTTGACGGCTACACTCAACTCAACCTGATCAGTAAGTTGAACCTCAACTTATTGCACTTGGTGAAAGTTTTGAGAACTAGAGCTCAGTTGATTGGCACCCCACCATTGTCCAACACCATCCAGAACTATGGACGGCACTGCCTACATCTGGCTCTAATTAGTCCATGGTTGTGTACAGCTGAATGACCTCTGCCGGGAACACTCAGAATGAGGTTCTGAGTTATTGCAACATAGGAGCGTTTCACTGCTTTCAAGGCTTCTTAGGAAGAATTCTGGAATCTTGCTGCCGGCAGGCCTCCGGCTGTTCCGGGTGAACATCTCCTTGTAAATCCGCCGTGGTTTCTTGTACACCGGTGTAATTTGGCCAGGGTATGCAGTTTGCATTGCTGCACAATTGCGCCTGCCTAGCTCTGCCGCGGTTGCAAACATTCAGGCGTTGCAGCCAAATAGGCTGGTCCCCGTAGGACACTACCCGCGGACTGGGTATATCTGCGTCCCGTTCTTCTCTCCTGAGTGCTACTGATTCCAGCTTTGACGCCTACACTCTACTCAACCGGAACAGTAAGTTGAACCTCAACTTATGGCACTTTGTGAACGTTTTGAGAACTAGAGCTGAGTTGTTTGGAACGCCACCACTGTCCATCCAGCACTATGGATGGCACTTCATACATCTGGCTCTAATCAGTCCACGGTTGTGTTCAGCCGAATAACTTCTGCCGGGAACACTGAGAATGAGGTTCTGAGTTATTGCAACATAGGAGCGGTTCACTGCTTTCAAGGCTTCTTAGGAAGAATTTCGGAACCTTGCTGCCGGCAGGCCTCAGGGTGTTCCGGGTGAACATCTCCTTGTAAATCCCCGGTGGTTTCTTGTACACCCGTGAAATTTGGCCAGGTTATGCAGTTTGAATTGCTGCACAATTGCACCTGCCTAGCTCTGCTGCGGTTGTAAACATTCAGGCGTGTCAGTCAGATAGGCTGGTCCCCGTAGGACACTGCCAGCAGACTGGGTATATCTGCTTCCAGTTCTTCTCACCTGAGTGCTACTGATTCCAGCTTTGACGGCTACACTCTACTCACCCGGAGCAGTAAGTCGAACCTCAACTTATGGTACTTTGTGAAAGTGTTGAGAACTAGAGCTCAGTTCTTTGGCACGCCACCACTGTCCATCCAGCACTATGGATGGCATTGCCTTCATATGGCTCTAATTAGTCCACGGTTGTGTTCAGCTGAATGACCTCTGCCGGGAACAGTCAAAATGAGGTTCTGAGTTATTGCAACATAGGAGCGTTTCACTATTTTCAAGGCTACTAGGAAGAATTCTGGAATCTTGCTGTCGGCAGGCCTCCAGCTGTTCTGGGTGAACATCTCTTTGTAAATCCCCCGTGGTTTCTTGTACACCCGTGAAATTTGGCCAGGTTATGCAGTTTGCATTGCTGCACAATTGCGCCTGACTATCTCTGACGTGGTTGCAAACATTCAGTCGTGGCAGCCACATAGGCTGGTCCCCGTAGGACACTACCAGCGGACTTGGTATATCTGTTTCCCGTCCTTCTCACCTGAGTGCTACTTATTCCAACTTTGAAAGCTACACTCAACTCCACCTGATCAGTAAGTTGAACATCAACTTATGGCATTTTGTGAAAGTTTTGAGAACTAGAGCTCAGTTGTTTGGCACACCACCACTGTCCATCCAGCACTATGGAAGGCACTGCCTACATCTGGCTCTAATTAGTCCACGGTTGTGTTTAGCTGAATGACCTCTGCCGGGAACACTCATAATGAGGTTCTGAGTTATTGAAACATAGGAGCTTTTCACTACTTTCACGGCTTCTTAGGAAGAATTCCGGAATCTTGCTGCCGGCAGGCCTCCGGCTGTTCCCCGTGAACATCTCCTTGTAAATCCCCATGGTTTCTTGTACACCCGTGAAATTTGGCCAGATTATGCAGTTTGCATTGCTGCACAAGTGCGCCTGCCTAGCTCGGGCCCAGTTGCAAACATTTAGGCGTGGCAGCCAGATAGGCTGGTCCCCGTAGGACACTGCCAGCCGACGGGATATATCTGCTTCCCGTTCTTCTCACCTGGGTGCTACTGATTCCAGCTTTGAGGGCTACACTCTACTCAACCGGAGCAGTAAGTTGAACCTCAACTTATGGCACTTTGTGAAAGTGTTGAGAACTAGAGCTCAGTTGTTTGGCACACCACCACTGTCAATCCAGCACTATGGACGGCAGTGCCTACATCTGGCTCTAATTAGTCCACGGTTGTGTTCAGCTGAATGACCTCTGCCGGGAACACTCAGAATGAGGTTCTGAGTTGTTGCAACATAGGAGCGTTTCACTGCTTTCAAGGCTTCTTAGGAAGAATTCCGGAATCTTGCTGTCGGCAGACCTCCAGCTGTTCCAGGTGAACATCTCCTTGTAAATCCCCCGTGGTTTCTTGTACACCCGTGAAATTTGGCCAGGGTATGCAGTTTGCATGGCTTCACCATTGCGCCTCCCTAGCTCTGCCGCGGTTGCAAACATTCAGGCCTGGCAGCCAGATAGGCTGGTCCCCGTAGGACACTGCCAGCGGACTGGGTATATCTGCTTCCCATTCTTCTCACCCGAGTGCTACTGATTCCAGCTTTGACGGCTATAGTCAACTCAACCTGAGCAGTAAGTTGAACCTCAACTTATGGCACTTTGTGAAAGTGTTGAGAACTAGAGCTCAGTTGTTTTTCACGCCACCACTGTCCATTTAGCTCTATGGATGGCAGTGCTTACATCTGGCTCTAATTAGTCCACGGTTGTGTTCAGCTGAATGACCTCTGCTGGGAACACTCAGAATGAGGTTCTGAGTTATGGCAACATAGGAGCATTTCACTGCTTTCAAGGCTTCTTAGGAAGAATTCCGGAATCTTGCTGCCGGCAGGCCTCCGGCTGTTCCGGGTGAATATCTCCTTGTAACTCCCCCGTGGTTTCTTGTACACCCGTGAAATTTGGCCAGGTTATGCAGTTTGCATTCCTGCACAATTGCGCCTGCCTAGTTCTGCCACGGTTGCAAACATTCAGGCGTGGCAGCCAGATAGGCTGGTCCCAGTAGGACACTGCCAGCGGACTGGGTATATCTGCTTCCCGTTCTTCTCACCTGAGTGCTACTGATTCCACCTTTGACGGCGAGACTCTACTCAACCGGAGCAGTAAGTTGAACCTGAACTTATGGCACTTTGTGAAAGGGTTGAGAACTAGAGCTCAGTTGTTTGGCACGCCACCACTGTCCATCCAGCACTATGGACGGCACTGCCTACATCTGGCTCTAATTAGTCCACGGTTGTGTTCAGCTGAATGACCTCTGCCGGGAACACTCAGAATGAGGTTCTGAGTTATTGCAATATAGGAGCGTTTCACTGCTTTCACAGCTTCTTAGGAAGAATTCCGGAATCTTGCTGCCGGCAGGCCTCCGGCTGTTCCAGGTGAACATCTCCTTGTAAATCCCCCGTGCTTTCTTGTACACCCGTGAAATTTGCCCAGGTTATGCAGTTTGCATTGCTGCACAATTGCGCCTGCCTAGCTCTGCCGCGGTTGCAAACATTCAGTCGTGGCAGCCAGATAGGCTGCTCCCCGTAGGACACTGCCAGGGACGGGGTATATCTGCTTCCCGTTCTTTTCACCTGAGAGCTACTGATTCCAGCTTTGACGGCTACACTCTACTCAACCGGAGCAGTAACTTGAACCACAACTTATGGTACTTTGTGAAAGTGTTGAGAACTAGAGCTCAGTTGTTTGGCACGCCACCACTGTCCATCCAGCACTATGGACGGCAGTGCCTACATCTGGCTCTAATTACTCCACGGATGTGTTCAGCTGAATGACCTCTGGCGGGAACACTCAGAATGAGGTTCTGAGTTATTGCAACATAGGAGCCTTTCACTGCTTTCAAGGCTTCTTAGGAAGAATTCTGGAATCTTGCTTCCAGCAGGCCTCCCGCTGTTCCGGGTGAACATCTCCTTGTAAATCACCCGTAGTTTCTTGTACACCCGTGAAATTTGGCCACGGTATGCAGTTTGCATTGCTGCACAATTGCGCCTGCCTAGCTCTGCCGTGGTTGCAAACATTCAGGCCTGGCAGCCATATAGGCTGTTCCCCGTAGGACACTGCCAGGGGACTGGGTATATCTGCTTCCCGTTCTTCTCACCCGAGTGCTACTGATTCCAGCTTTGACGGCTACACACAACTCAACCTGAGCAGTAAGTTGAACCTCAACTTATGACACTTTGTGAAAGTTTTGAGAACTAGAGCTCAGTTTTTTGGCACACCACCAATGTCCATACAGCACTATGGACGGCATTGCCCACATCTGGCTCTAATTAGTCCACGGTTGTGTTCAGCTGAATGACATCTGCCGGGAACACTCAGAATGAGGTTCTGAGTAATTGCAACATAGGAGCGTTTCACTGCTTTCAAGGCTTCTTAGGAAGAATTCCAGAATCTTGCTGCCAGCAGGTCTCCGGCTGTTCCGGGTGAACATCTTCTTGTAAATCCCCCTTGGTTTCTTGTACACCCGTGAACCTTGGCCAGGTTATGCAGTTTGCATTGCTGCACAATTGCGCCTGCCTAGCTCTGCCGCGATTGCATACATTCAGGCGTGGCAGCCAGTTAGGCTGGTCCCCGTAGGACACTACCAGCGGACTTTGTATATCTGCTTCCCGTTCTTCTCACCTGAGTGCTACTGATTCCAGCTTTGACGGCTACACTCAACTCTACCTGAGCAGTAAGTTGAACCTCAACTAATGGCACTTTGTGAAAGTTTTGAGAAATAGCGCTCAGTTGTTTGGCACACCACCACTGTCCATCCAGCACTATAGAAGAAACTGCCTACATATGGCTGTAATTAGTCCACGGTTGTGTTCAGCTGAATGACCTCTGCCGGGAACACTCAGAATGAGGTTCTGAGTTATTGCAACATAGGATCGTTTCACTGCTTACAATGCTTCTTAGGAAGAATTCCGGAATCTTGCTGCCGGCAGGCCTCTCCCTTTTCAGGGTGAACATCTCCATGTAAATCCCCCGTAGTTTCTTCTACACCTGTGATATTTGGCCAGGGTATGCAGTTTGCATTGCTGCACAATTGCGCCTGCCTAGTTCTGCCGCGGTTGCAAACATTCAGGCGTGGCAGCCAGATAGGCTGGTTCCCATAGGACTCTGCCAGCGGACTGGGTATATCTGCTTCCCGTTCTTCTCAACTGAGTGCTACTGATTCCAGCTTTGACGGCGACACTCTACTCAACCGGAGCAGTAAGTTGAACCTGAATTTATGGCATTTTGTGAAAGTGTTGAGAACTAGAGCTCAGTTGTTTAGCACGCCACCACTGTCCATCCAGCACTATGGACGGCAGGCCCTACATCTGGCTCTAATTAGTCCACGGTTGTGTTCAGCTGAATGACCTCTGCCGGGAACAGTGACAATGAGGTTCTGAGTTATTGCAACACAGGAGCGTTTCACTGCTTTCAAGGCTTCTTAGGAAGAATTCCGGAATCTTGTTGCCGGGAGGCCTTCGGCTGTTCGGGGTGAACACCTCCATGTAAATCCCCCGTGGTTTCTTGTACACCCGTGAAATTTGGCCAGGTTATGCAGTTTGAATTATTGCAATAATGCGCCTGCCTATCTCTGCCGTGGTTGCAAATATTCAGGCGTCGCAGCCAGATAGGCTGGTCCCTGTAGGACACTGCCAGCCGACTGGGTATATCTGCTTCCCGTTCTTCTCACCTGAGTGCTACTGATTCCAGCTTTGACGGCTACACTCAACTCAAACTGAGCAGTAAGTTGAACCTCAACTTATGGCACTTTGTGAAAGTTTTCATAACTAGAGCTCAGTTTTTGGAACACCACCACTGTCCATCCAGCACTAGGGACGGCACTGCCTACATCTGGCTCTAATTAGTCCACGGTTGTGTTCAGCTGATTGACCTCTGCTGGGAACACTCAGAATGAGGTTCTGAGTTATTGCAACATAGGAGCGTTTCACTACTTTCAAGGCTTCTTAGGAAGAATTCCAGAATCTTGCTGCCATCAGGCCTCCGGCAGTTCCGGGTGAACATCTCCTTGTAAATCCCCGGAGGTTTCTTGTACACCCGTGAAATTTGGCCAGGTTATGCAGTTTGCATGGCTGCACAATTGCGCCTGCCTAGCTCTGCCGCGGTTGCAAACATTCAGGCGTGGAAGCAAGATAGGCTGGTCCCAGTAGGACACTGCCAGGGGACTGGGTATATCTGCTTCCCGTTCTTCTCACTTGAGCGCTACTGATTCCACCTTTGACGGCAAGACACTACTCAACCGGAGCAATAAGTTGATCCAGAACTTATGGCACTTTGTGAAAGTGTTGAGAACTAGAGCTCAGTTGTTTGGCACGCCACCACTGTCCATCCAGCACTATGGACAGCACTGCCTACATCTGGCTCTAATTAGTCCACGGTTGTGTTCAGCTGAATGACCTCTTCCGGGAACACTCAGAATGAGATTCTGAGTTATTGCAACATAGGAGCGTTTCACGGCTTTCAAGGCTTCTTAGCAAGAATTCCGAAATCTTGCTGCCCGCAGGCCTCCGGCTGTTCCGGGTGAACATCTCCTTGTAAATCCCCCGTGGTTTCTTGTACACCCGTGAAATTTGGCCAGGTTATGCAGTTTGAATTGCTGCACAATTGCGCCTGCCTAGCTCTGCCGCGGTTGCAAACATTCGGGCGTGGCAACCAGATAGTCTGGTCCCGGTAGGACACTGCCAGCAGACTGGGTATATCTGCTTCCAGTTCTTCTCACCTGAGTGCTACTGATGCCAGCTTTGAGGGCTACACTCTACTCAACCGGAGCAGTAAGTCGAACCTCAACTTATGGTACTTTGTGAAAGTGTTGAGAACTAGAGCTCAGTTCTTTGGCATGCCACCACTGTCCATCCAGCACTATGGACGGCACTGCATACATATGGCTCTAATTAGTCCACGGTTGTGTTCAGCTGAATGACCTCTGCCGGGAACACTCAGAATGAGGTTCTGAGTTATTGCAACATAGGAGCGTTTCACTACTTTCAATGCTTCTTAAGAAGACTTCCAGAATTTTGCTGTCGGCAGGCCTCCGGCTGTTCCAGGTGAACATCTCTTTGTAAATCCCCCGTGGTTTCTTGTACACCCGTGAAATTTGGCCAGGTTATGCAGTTTGCATTGCTGCACAATTGTGCCTGCCTAGCTCTGCCGTGGTTGCAAACATTCAGGCGTGTCAGCCATATAGGGTGGTCCCCGTGGGACACTACCAGCGGACTGGGTATATCTGCTTCCCGTTCTTCTCACCTGAGTGCTACTGATTCCAGCTTTGACGGCGACACTCTACTCAACCGGAGCAGTAAGTTGAACATCAACTTATGGTACTTTGTGAAAGTGTTGAGAACTAGAGCTCAGCTGTTTTTCACGCCACCAATGTCCATCCAGCACTATGGATGGCACTGCCTACATCTGGGTCTAATTAGTCGACGGTTGTGTTCAGCTGAATGACCTCTGCCGGGAACACTCAGAATGAAGTTCTGAGTTGTTGCAACATAGGAGCGTTTCACTGCTTTCAAGGCTTCTTAGGAAGAATTCCGGAATCTTGCTGTCGGCAGGCCTCCGTCTGTTCCGAGTGAACATCTCTTTGTAAATCCCCCGTGGTTTCTTGTACACCCGTGAAATTTGGCCAGGGTATGCAGTTTGCATTGCTGCACAATTGTGCCTTCGTAGCTCTGCCGCGGTTGCAAACATTCAGGCGTGGAAGCCAGATAGGCTGATTTCAGTAGGCCACTGATATCGGACTGGGTATATCTGCTACCCGTTCTTCTCACCTGAGTGCTACTGATTCCAGCTTTGACGGCAACACTCTACTCAACCGGAGCAGTAAGTTGAACCTCAACTTATTGCACTTTGTGAAATTTTTGAGAACTAGAGCTCAGCTGTTTGGCACACCACGATTGACCATCCCCATCCACCACTATGGACAGCACTGCCTACATCTGGCTCTAATTAGTCCACGGTTGTGTTCAGCTGAATGACCTCTGCCGGGAACACTCAGAATGAGGTTCTGAGTTATTGCAACATAGGAGCGTTTCACTGCTTTCAAGGCTTCTTAGGAAGAATTCCGGAATCTTGCTGCCGGCAGGCCTGCGGCTGTTCCAGGTGAACATCTCCTTGTAAATCCCCCGTGGTTTCTTTTACACCCGTGAAAATTGGCCAGGGTATGCAGTTTGCATTGCTGCACAATTGCGCCTGCCTAGCTCTGCCGCGGTTGCAAACATTCAGGCGTGGAAGCAAGATAGGCTGGTCCCAGTAGGACACTGCCAGGGGACTGGGTATATCTGCTTCCCGTTCTTCTCACTTGAGCGCTACTGATTCCACCTTTGACGGCGAGACACTACTCAACCGGAGCAGTAAGTTGATCCTGAACTTATGGCACTTTGTGAAAGTGTTGAGAACTAGAGCTCAGTTGTTTGGCACGCCACCACTGTCCATCCAGCACTATGGACAGCACTGCCTACATCTGGCTCTAATTAGTCCACGGTTGTGTTCAGCTGAATGACCTCTTCCGGGAACACTCAGAATGAGATTCTGAGTTATTGCAACATAGGAGCGTTTCACGGCTTTCAAGGCTTCTTAGCAAGAATTCCGAAATCTTGCTGCCGGCAGGCCTCCGGCTGTTCCGGGTGAACATCTCCTTGTAAATCCCCCGTGGTTTCTTGTACACCCGTGAAATTTGGCCAGGTTATGCAGTTTGAATTGCTGCACAATTGCGCCTGCCTAGCTCTGCCGCGGTTGCAAACATTCGGGCGTGGCAACCAGATAGTCTGGTCCCGGTAGGACACTGCCAGCAGACTGGGTATATCTGCTTCCAGTTCTTCTCACCTGAGTGCTACTGATGCCAGCTTTGAGGGCTACACTCTACTCAACCGGAGCAGTAAGTCGAACCTCAACTTATGGTACTTTGTGAAAGTGTTGAGAACTAGAGCTCAGTTCTTTGGCATGCCACCACTGTCCATCCAGCACTATGGACGGCACTGCATACATATGGCTCTAATTAGTCCACGGTTGTGTTCAGCTGAATGACCTCTGCCGGGAACACTCAGAATGAGGTTCTGAGTTATTGCAACATAGGAGCGTTTCACTACTTTCAAGGCTTCTTAAGAAGACTTCCAGAATTTTGCTGTCGGCAGGCCTCCGGCTGTTCCGGGTGAACATCTCTTTGTAAATCCCCCGTGGTTTCTTGTACACCCGTGAAATTTGGCCAGGTTATGCAGTTTGCATTGCTGCACAATTGTGCCTGCCTAGCTCTGCCGTGGTTGCAAACATTCAGGCGTGTCAGCCATATAGGCTGGTCCCCGTGGGACACTACTAGCGGACTGGATATATCTCCTTCCCGTTCTTCTCATCTGAGTGCTACTGATTCCAGCTTTGACGGCGACACTCTACTCAACCGGAGTAGTAAGTTGAACCTCAACTTATGGTACTTTGTGAAAGTGTTGAGAACTAGAGCTCAGTTGTTTTTCACGCCACCAATGTCCATCCAGCACTATGGATGGCACTGCCTACATCTGGGTCTGATTAGTCGACGGTTGTGTTCAGCTGAATGACCTCTGCCGGGAAAACTCAGAATGAGATTCTGAGTTGTTGCAACATAGGAGCGTTTCACTGCTTTCAAGGCTTCTTAGGAAGAATTCCGGAATCTTGCTGCCGGCAGGCCTCCGGTTGTTCCAGGTGAACATCTCCTTGTAAATCCCCCGTGGTTTCTTTTAAACCCGTGAAATTTGGCCATGGTATGCAGTTTGCATGGCTGCCCATTTGCGCCTGCCTAGCTCTGCCGCGGTTGCAAACATTCAGGCGTGGAAGCCAGATAGGCTGGTCTCAGTATGACACTGGCAGCGGACTGGGTATATCTGCTTCCCGTTCTTCTCACCTGAGTACTACTGATTCCACCTTTGACGGCGAGACTCTACTCAACCGGAGCATTAAGTTGAACCTGAACTTATGGAACTTTGTGAAAGTGTTGAGAACTAGAGCTCAGTTGTTTGGCACGCCACCACTTTCCATCCAGCACTATGGACGGCAGTGCCTACATCCTGCTCTAATTAGTCAACGGTTGTGTTCAGCTGAATGACCTCTGACGGGAACACTCAGAATGAGGTTCTGAGTTATTTCAACATAGGAGCGTTTCACTGCTTTCAAGGCTTCTTAGGAAGAATTCCGGAATCTTGTTGCCGGGAGGCCTTTGGCAGTTCGGGGTGAACACCTCCATGTAAATCCCCCGTGGTTACTTGTACACCCGTGAAATTTGGCCAGGTTATGCAGTTTGAATTACTGCAATAATGCGCCTGCCTATCTCTGCCGTGGTTGCAAATATTCAGGCGTAGCAGCCAGATAGGCTGGTCCCTGTAGGACACTGCCAGCCGAATGGGTATATCTGCTTCCCGTTCTTCTCACCTGAGTGCTACTGATTCCAGCTTTGACGGCTACACTCAACTCAAACTGAGCAGTAAGTTGAACCTCAACTTATGGCACTTTGTGAAAGTTTTCATAACTAGAGCTCAGTTTTTAGGAACACCACCACTGTCCATCCAGCACTAGGGACGGCACTGCCTACATCTGGCTCTAATTAGTCCACGGTTGTGTTCAGCTGATTGACCTCTGCAGGGAACACTCAGAATGAGGTTCTGAGTTATTGCAACATAGGAGCGTTTCACTGCTTTCAAGGCTTCTTAGGAAGAATTCCAGAATCTTGCTGCCATCAGGCCTCCGGCTGTTCCGGGTGAACATCTCCTTGTAAATCCCCTGTGGTTTCTTGTACACACGTGAAATTTGGCCATATTATGCAGTTTGAATTGCTGCACAATTGCGCCTGAGTAGCTGTGCCGCAGTTGCAAACATTCAGGCGTGGCAGCCAGATAGGCTGGACCCCTTAGGAAACTGCCAGCAGACGGGGTATATCTGCTTCCCGTTCATCTCACCTGAGTGCTACTGATTCCAGCTTTGAGGGCTACACTCTACTCAACCGGAGCAGTAAGGTGAACCTCAACTTATGGCACTTTGTGAAAGTGTTGAGAACTAGAGCTCAGTTGTTTGGCACTCCACCACTATTCATCCAGCACTATGGACGGCACTGCCCACATCTGGCTCTAATTAGTCCATGGTTGTTTTAAGCTGAATGACCTCTGCCGGGAACACTCAGAATGAGGTGCTGAGTTATTGCAACATAGGAGTGTTTCACTGCTTTCAAGGCTTCTTAGGAAGAATTCCAGAATCTTGCTGCCGGCAGGCCTCCGGTTGTTCCGGGTGAACATCTCCTTGTAAATCCACCGTGGTTTCTTGTACACCCGTGAAATTTGGCCAGTTTATGCACTTTGCATTCCTGCACAATTGCGCATGCCTAGCTTTACCGCGGTTGCAACCATTCAGGCGTGGCAGCCAGAGAGGCTGGTCCCCGTAGGACACTACCAGTTCACTGGGTATATCTGCTTCCCGTTCTTCTCACCTAAGTGCTACTGATTTCAGCTTTGACGGCTACACTCTACCCAACCGGAGCAGTAAGTTGAACCTCAACTTATGGTACATTGTGAAAGTGTTGAGAACTCGAGCTCAGTTCTTTGGCACGCCACCAGTGCACATCCAGCACTATGGACGGCACTGCCTACATCTGGCTCTAATTAGTCCACGGTTGTATTCAGAAGAATAACTTCTGCCGAGAACACTCAGAATGAGGTTCTGAGTTATTGCAACAAAGGAGCGTTTCACTGCATTCAAGGCTTCTTAGGAAGAATTCCAGAATCTTGCTGCCGGCAGGCCTCCGGCTGTTCCGGGTGAACATCTCCTTGTAAATTCCCCGTGATTTATTATACACCCGTGAAATTTGGCCAGGGTATGCAGTTTGCATTGCTGCACAATTTCGCCTGCCTAGCTCTCTTACGGTTGGAAACATTCAGGCGTGGCAGCCAGATAGGCTGGTCCCCGTAGGACACTGCCAGCGGACTGGGTATATGTGCTTCAATTTCTTCTCACCTGAGTGCTACCGTTTCCAGCTTTGACAGGTACACTCTACTCAACCGGAGCAGTAAGTTAAACCTCAACTTATGGCACTTTGTGAAAGTGTTGATAACTAGAACTCAGTTGTTTGGCACGCCACCACTGTCCATCCAGCACTATGGCCGGCACTGCCTATATCTGGCTCTAATTAGTCCACGGTTGTGTTCAGCCGAATGACCTCTGCCGGGAACACTCAGAATGAGGTTCTGAGTTATTGCAACATAGGAGCGTTTCACTGCTTTCTAGGCTTCTTAGGAAGAATTCCCGAATCTTGCTGCCGGCAGGCCTCCGTCTCCTACGGGTGAACATCTCCCTTTACTTCCCCCGTGGTTTCTTGTACACCCGTGAAATTTGCCCAGGTTATGCAGTTTGAATTGCTGCACAATTGTGCCTGCCTAGCTCTGCCGCGGTTGCAAACAATCTTTCGTGGCAACCAGATAGGCTGGACCACTTAGTACACTGCTAGCAGACTGGGTATATCTGCTTCCCGTTCTTCTCACCTGAGTGCTACTGATTCCACCTTTGACGGCTACACTCTACTCAACCGGAGCAGTAAGTTGAACCTGAACTTATGGCACTTTGTGAAAGTGTTGAGAACTAGAGCTCACTTGTTTGGCACGCCACCACTGTCCATCCACCTCTATGGACGGCACTGACTACATCTGGCTCTAATTAGTCCACGGTTGTGTTCAGAAGAATGACTTCTGCCGAGAATACTCAGAATGAGGTTCTGAGTTATTGCAACATAGGAGCGTTTCACTGCTTTCAAGGCTTGTTAGGAAGAATTCCGGAATCTTGCTGCAGGCAGGCCTCCGGCTATTCCCGTTGAATATCTCCTTGTAAATCCCCCGTGGTTTCTTGTACACCCGTGAAATTTGGCCATGGTATGCAGTTTGCATTGCTGCACAAATGCCCCTGCCTAGCTCTGCCACGGTTGCAAAAATTCATGCGTGGGAGGTAGATAGGCTGGTCCCCGTAGGACACTGCCAGCCGACTGGGTATATCTGCTTCCCGTTCTTCTCACCTGAGTGCTACTGATTGCAGCTTTCACGGCTCCACTCTACACAACCGGAGCAGTAAGTTGAACTTCAACTGATGGCACTTTGTGAAAGTGTTGAGAACTAGAGCTCAGTTGTTTGGCACGCCACCACTATCCATCAAGCACTATGGACGGCACAGACTACATCTGGCTCTAATTAGTCCACGGTTGTGTTCAGCTGAATGACCTCTGCCGGGAACACTCAGAACGAGGTTCTGAGTTATTGCAACATAGGAGCATTTCACTGCTTTCAAGTCTTCTTAGGAAGAATTCCAGAATCTTACTGCTGGCAGGCCTCCGGCTGTTCCGGGTGAACATCTCCTTGCAAATCCCCCGTGGTTTCTTGTACACTCGTGAAATTTGGCCAGGGTATGCAGTTTGCATTGGTGCACAATTGCGCCTGCCTAGTTATGTCGCGGTTGCAAACATTCAGGCGTGGCAGCCAGATAGTCTGGTCCCCGTAGGACACTGCCAGCAGACTGGGTATATCTGCTTCCCGTTCTTCTCACCTGAGTGCTACTGATTCCAGCTTTGACGGCGACACGCTACTCAACCGGAGCAGTAAGTGGAACCTCAACTTATGGCACTTTGTGAAAGTGTTGAGAACTAGAGCTCAGTTGTTTCGCACGCCACCCCTGTCCATCCAGCACTATGGACGGCACTGCCTACATCTGGCTCTAATTAGTCCACGGTTGTGTTAAGAAGAATGACCTCTGCCGGGAACACTCAGAATGAGGTTCTGAGTTATTGCAACATAGGAGCGTTTCACTGCTTTCAAGGCTTCCTAGGAAGAATTCCGATATCTTGCTGCTGGCAGGCCTCCGACTCTTCCGGGAGAACATCTCCCTGTAAATCCCCCGTGGTTTCTTGTACACCCGTGAAATTTGGCCAGGTTATGCAGTTTGCATTGCTGCACAATTGCGCCTGCCTAGCTCTGCCGTGGTTGCAAACATTCAGTCGTGGCAGCCAGATAGGCTGGTCCCCGTAGGACACTACCAGTGGACTGGTTATTTCTGCTTCGCGTTCTTCTCACCTGAGTGCTACTGATTCCAGCTTTAAAAGCTACACTCAACTCGACCTGAGCAGTAAGTTGAACATCAACTTATGGCACTTTGTGAAAGTTTTGAGAACTAGAGCTCAGTTGTTTGGCACACCACCACAGTCCATCCAGCACTATGGACGGCACTGCCTACATCTGGCTCTAATTAGTCCACGGTTGTGTTCAGCTGAATGACCTCTGCCAGGAACACTCAGAATGAGGTTCTGAATTATTGCAACATAGGAGCGTTTCACTGCTTTCAAGGCTTCTTAGGAAGAATTCCGAAATCTTGCTGCCGGCAGGCCTACCGGCTGTTTCGGGTGAACAACTCCTTGTAAATCCCCGTGGTTTCTTGTACACCCGTGAAATTTGGCCAGGGTATGCAGTTTGCATTCCTGCACAATTGCGCCTGCCTAGCTCTGCCGCGGTTGCAAACATTCAGGCATGGCAGCCAGATAGGCTGGTCCCTGTAGGACACTTCCAGCGGAATGGGTATATCTGCTTCCCGTTCTTCTCACCTGAGTGCTACTGATTCCAGCTTTGACGGCGACACGCTACTCAAAGGGAGCAGTAAGTTGAACCTCAACTTATGGCACTTTGTGAAAGTGTTGAGAACTAGAGCTCAGTTGTTTGGCACGCCACCACTGTCCATCCAGCACTATGGATGGCAGTGCTTACATCTGGCTCTAATTAGTCCACTGGTGTGTTCAGCTGAATGACCTCTGCCGGGAACACTCAGAATGAGGTTCTGAGTTATAGCAACATAGGAACGTTTCACTGCTTTCAAGGCTTCTTAGGAAGAATTCCGGAATCTTGCTAACGGAAGGCCTCCGGCTCTCCCGGGTGAACATCTCCTTGTAAATCCCCCGTGGTTTCTTGTACAGACGTTTAATTTGGCCAGGTTATGCAGTTTGAATTGCTGGACAATTGCACCACCCTAGCTCTGACGCGGTTGCAAACATTCTGGCGTGGCGGCCAGATAGGCTGGACCCCTTAGGACACTGCCAGCGGCCTGGGTATGTCTGCTTCCCGTTCTTCTCACCTGAGTGCTACTGATTCCAGCTTTGACGGCTACACTCTACTCAACTGGAGCAGTAAGTTGAACCTCAACTTATGGCACTTTGTGAAAGTGTTGAGAACTACAGCTCAGTTGTTTTTCACGCCACCACTGTCCATCCAGCACTATGGACGGCACTGCCTACATCTGGCTCTAATTAGTCCACGGTTGTGTTCAGCTGAATGACCTCTGCCTGGAACACTCAGAATGTGGTTCTGAGTTATTTCAACAAAGGAGCGTTTCACTGCTTTCAAGGCTTCTTAGGAAGAATTCCGGAATCTTGCTGCCGGCAGGCCTCCGGCTGTTCCGGGTGCACATTTCCTTGTAAATCCCCCGTGGTTTCTTGTACACCCGTGAAATTTAGCCAGATTATGCAGTTTGCATTGCTGCACAATTGCACCTGCCTAGCTCGGCCGCAGTTGCAAAGATTCAGGCGTGGCAGCCAGATAGGCTGGTCCCCGTAGGACACTGCCAGCAGACGTGGTATATCTGCTTCCCGTTCTTCTCACCTGAGTGCTACTGATTCCAGCTTTGACGGCTACACTCTACTCAACCGGAGCAGTAAGTTGAACCTCAAATTATGGCACTTTGTGAAAGTGTTGAGAACTAGAGCTCAGTTGTTTGGCACGCCACTACTGTCCAACCAGCACTATGGAAGGCAGTGCCTACATCTGGCTCTAATTAGTACACGGTTGTGTTCAGCTGAATGACCTCTGCCTGGAACACTCAGAATGATGTTCTGAGTTATTGCAACATAGGAGCGTTTCACTGCTTTCAAGGCTTCTTAGGAAGAATTCCGGAATCTTGCTGCCTGCAGGCCTTCGGCTGTCCCGGGTGAACATCTCCTTGTAAATCCCCCGTGGTTTCTTGTACACCCGTGAAATTTGGCCAGGTTATGCAGTTTGCATTGCTGCACAATTGCGCCTGCATAGCTCTACCGCGGTTGCAAACATTCAGGCGTGGCAGCCAGATAGGCTGGTCCCCGTATGACACTGCCAGCGGACTGGGTATATCTGCTTCCCGTGATTCTCACCTGAGTGCTACTTATTCCAGCTTTGACGGCTACACTCTACTCCACCGGAGCAGTAAGTTGAACCTCAACTTATGGCACTTGGTTAAAGTGTTGAGAACTAGAGCTCAGTTGTTTGGCACGCCAACACTGTCCATCGAGCACTATGGACGGCACTGCCTACATCTGGCTCTAATTAGTCCACGGTTGTGTTCAGCCGAATGACCTCTCCCGGGAACACTCAGAATGAGGTTCTGAGTTATTGCAACATAGGAGCGTTTCAGTGCTTTCAAGGCTTCTTAGGAAGAATTCCGGAATCTTGCTGCCGGCAGGCCTCCGGCTCTTCTGGCTGAACATCTCCTTGTAAATCCCCCGTGGTTTCTTTTACACCCGTGAAATTTGACCAGGTTATTCAGTTTGCATTGCTGCACAATTGCGCCTGCCTAGCTCTGCCGCGGTTGCAAACTTTCAGCCAGATAGGCTGGTCCCCGTAGAACACTGACAGCGGACTGGGTATATCTGCTTCCCGTTCTTCTCACCTGAGTGCTACTGATTCCAGCTTTGACGGCTACACTCTACTCAACCGGAGCACTCAGTTAAACCTCAACTTATGGCACTTTGTGAAAGTGTTGAGAACTAGACCTCAGTTGTTTGGCATGCCACCACTGTCCATCCAGCACTATGGACGGCAGTGCATACATCTGTCTCTAATTAGTCCACGGTTGTGTTCAGCTGAATGACCTCTGCCGAGAACACTCAGAATGATGTTCTGAGTTATTGCAACATAGGAGCGTTTCACTGCTTTCAAGGCTTCTTAGGAAGAATTCCGGAATCTTGCTGCCGGCAGGCCTCCGGATGTTACGGGTGAACATCTCCTTGTAAATCCACCGTGGTTTCTTGTACACCCGTGAAATTTGGCCAGGTTATGCAATTTGCATTGCTGCACAATTGCGCCTGCCTAACTGTGCCGCGGTTGCAAACATTCAGGCGTGGCCGCTAGATAGGCTGGTCCCATTAGGACACTGCCAGCGGACTGGCTATATCTGCTTCCCGTTCTTCTCACCTGAGTGCTACTGATTCGAGCTTTGACGGCTACACTCTACTCAACCGGAGGAGTAAGTTGAACCTCAACTTATGGCACTTTGTGAAAGTGTTGAGAACTAGAGCTCAGTTGTTTGGCACACCACCACTGTCCATCCAGCACTATGGATGGCACTGCCTACATCTGGCTCTAATTAGTCCACGGTTGTGTTCAGCCAAAAGACCTCTGCCGGGAAAACTCAGAATGAGGTTCTGAGTTATTGCAACATAGGAGCGTTTCACTGCTTTCAAGGCTTCTTAGGAAGAATTCCGGAAATTTGCTGCCAGCAGGCCTCCGTCTCTTCCGGGTGAACATCTCCCTGTAAATCCCCCGTGGTTTCTTGTACACCCGTGAAATTTTGCAGGTTACGCAGTTTGAATTGCTGCACAATTGCGCCTGCCTAGCTCTACCGAGGTTGCAAACATTCAGGTGTGGCAGCCAGATAGTCTGGTCCCCGTAGGACACTGCGAGCGGACTCGGTATATCTGCTTCCTGTTCTTCTCACCTGAGTGCTACTGATTCCAGCATTGACGGCTACACTCTACTCAACCGGAGCAGTAAGTTGAACCTCAACTTATGGCACTTTGTGAAAGTGTTGAGAACTAGACCTCAGTTGTTTGGCACTCCACAACTATCCATCCAGCACTATGGAGGGCACAGCCTACATCTTGCTCTAATCATTCCATGGTTTTGTTCAGAAGAATGACCTCTGCCGGGAACACTCAGAATGAGGTTCTGAGTTATTGCAACATAGGAGCGTTTCACTGCTTTCAAGGCTTCTTAGGAAGAATTCGAGAATCTTGCAGCTGGCAGGCCTCGGGCTGTTCCGGGTGAACATCTCCTTGTGAATCCCCCGTGGTTTCTTGTACACCCGTGAAATTTGGCCAGGGTATGCAGTTTGCATTGCTGCACAATTGCGCCTGCCTAGCTCTGCCACGGTTGCAAACATTCAGGCGTGGCAGCCAGATAGGCTAGTCCCCGTAGGACACTGCCAGTGGACTGGGTATATCTGCTTCCCGTGATTCTCACCTGAGTGCTACTTATTCCAGCTTTGACGGCTACACTCTACTCCACCGGAGCAGTAAGTTGAACCTCAACTTATGGCACTTGGTGAAAGTGTTGAGAACTAGAGCTCAGTTGTTTGGCACGCCAACACTGTCCATCGAGCACTATGGATGGCACTGCCTACATCTGGCTCTAATTAGTCCACGGTTGTGTTCAGCCGAATGACCTCTGCCGGGAACACTCAGAATGAGGTTCTGAGTTATTGCAACATAGGAGCGTTTCACTGCTTTCAAGGCTACTTAGGAAGAATTCCGGAATCTTGCTGCCGGCAGGCCTCCGGCTGTTCCGGGTGAACATCTCATGGTAAATCCCCCGTGCTTTCTTGTACACCCTTGAAATTTGGCCAGGGTATGCAATTTGCATTGCTGCACAATTAGGCCTGCATAGGTCTGCCACGGTTTCAAACATTCAGGCGTGGCAGCCAGATAGGCTGGTCCCCGTAGGACACTGCCAGCGCACTGGGTATACCTTCTTCCCGTTTTTCTCACCTGAGTGCTACTGATTCCAGCATTGACGGCTACACTCTACTCAACCGGAGCACTCAATGAAACCTCACCTTATGGCACTTTGTGAAAGTGTTGAGAACTAGAGCTCAGTTGTTTGAAACGCCAACACGGTCCATCCAGCACTATGGACGGCACTGCGTACATCTGGGCTAATTAGTCCATGGTTATGTTCAGCTGAATTACCTTTGCCGGGAACACTCAGAATCAGGTTCTGAGTTATTGCATCATAGGAGTGTTTCACTGTTTTCAAGCCTTCTTAGGAAAAAATTCGGAATCTTGCTGCCAGCAGGCCTCCGGCTGTTCCGGGTGAATATCTCCTTGTAAATCCCCCGTGGTTTCTTGTACACCCGTTAAATTTGGCAAGCGTATGCTGTTTGCATTGCTGCACAATTGCGCCTGCCTAGGTCTGCCGCGCTTGCAAACATTCAGGCGTAGCAGCCAGATAGGATGGTCCCCGTAGGACTCTGCCAGCGGACTGGGTATATCTGCTTCCCGTTCTTCTCACTTGAGTGCTACTGATTCCAGCTTTGACGGCTACACTCTACTCAACGGGAGCAGTAAGTTGAACCTCAACTCATGGCACTTTGTGAAAGTGTTGAGAACTAGAGCTCAGTTGTTTGGCACGCCACCACTGTCCATCCAGCAGGATGGACGGCACTACCTAATTCTGGCTCTGATTAGTCTACGGTTGTGTTCATCTGAATGACCTCTGCCAAGAGCACTCAGAATGAGATTCTGAGTTATTGCAACATAGGAGCGTTTCACTGCTTTCAAGCCTTCTTAGGGATTCCAGAATCTTGCTGCCGGCAGGCCTCGGGCTGTTCCGGGTGAACATCTCCTTGTAAATCCCCCGTGGTTTCTTGTACACTCATGAAATTTGGGCAGGGTATGCAGTTTGCATTGTTGCACAATTGCGCCTGCCTAGCTGTGCCGCGGTTGCAAACATTCAGGCGTGGCAGTCAGATAGGCTGGTCCCCGTAGGACACTGCCAGCGGACTGGGTATATCTGCTTCCCGTTCTTCACACCTGAGTGCTACTGATTCCAGCTTTGACGGCTGCACTCTACTCAACCGGAGCAGTACGTTGAACCTCAACTGATGGCACTTTGTGAAAGTGTTGAGAACTAGAGCTCAGTTGTTTGGCACGCCACCACTATCCATCAAGCACTATGGACGGCACAGACTACATCTGGCTCTAATTAGTCCACGGTTGTGTTCAGCTGAATGACCTCTGCCGGGAACACTCAGAACGAGGTTCTGAGTTATTGCAACATAGGAGCGTTTCACTGCTTTCAAGGCTTCTTAGGAAGAATTCCAGAATCTTGCTTCTGGCAGGCCTCCGGCTGTTCCGGGTGAACATCTCCTTGCAAATCCCCCGTGGTTTCTTGTACACCCGTGAAATTTGGCCAGGGTATGCAGTTTGCATTGGTGCACAATTGCGCCTGCCTAGTTATGTCGCGGTTGCAAACATTCAGGCGTGGCAGCCAGATAGTCTGGTCCCCGTAGGACACTGCCAGCAGACTGGGTATATCTGCTTCCCGTTCTTCTCACCTGAGTGCTACTGATTCCAGCTTTGACGGCGACACGCTACTCAACCGGAGCAGTAAGTGGAACCTCAACTTATGGCACTTTGTGAAAGTGTTGAGAACTAGAGCTCAGTTGTTTCGCACGCCACCCCTGTCCATCCAGCACTATGGACGGCACTGCCTACATCTGGCTCTAATTAGTCCACGGTTGTGTTAAGAAGAATGACCTCTGCCGGGAAAACTCAGAATGAGGTTCTGAGTTATTGCAACATAGGAGCATTTCACTGCTTTCAAGGCTTCCTAGGAAGAATTCCGATATCTTGCTGCTGGCAGGCCTCCGACTCTGCCGGGAGAACATCTCCCTGTAAATCCCCCGTGGTTTCTTGTACACCCGTGAAATTTGGCCAGGTTATGCAGTTTGCATTGCTGCACAATTGCGCCTGCCTAGCTCTGCCGCGGTTGCAAACATTCAGCCAGATAGGCTGGTCCCCGTAGAACACTGACAGCGGACTGGGTATATCTGCTTCCCGTTCTTCTCACCTGAGTGCTACTGATTCCAGCTTTGACGGCTACACTCTACTCAACCGGAGCACTCAGTTAAACCTCAACTTATGGCACTTTGTGAAAGTGTTGAGAACTAGAGCTCAGTTGTTTGGCATGCCACCACTGTCCATCCAGCACTATGGACGGCAGTGCATACATCTGTCTCTAATTAGTCCACGGTTGTGTTCAGCTGAATGACCTCTGCCGAGAACACTCAGAATGAGGTTCTGAGTTATTGCAACATAGGAGCGTTTCACTGCTTTCAAGGCTTCTTAGGAAGAATTCCGGAATCTTGCTGCCGGCAGGCCTCCGGATGTTACGGGTGAACATCTCCTTGTAAATCCCCCGTGGTTTCTTGTACACCCGTGGAATTTGGCCAGGTTATGCAATTTGCATTGCTGCACAATTGCGCCTGCCTAACTGTGCCGCGGTTGCAAACATTCAGGCGTGGCCGCTAGATAGGCTGGTCCCATTAGGACACTGCCAGCGGACTGGCTATATCTGCTTCCCGTTCTTCTCACCTGAGTGCTACTGATTCGAGCTTTGACGGCTACACTCTACTCAACCGGAGGAGTAAGTTGAACCTCAACTTATGGCACTTTGTGAAAGTGTTGAGAACTAGAGCTCAGTTGTTTGGCACACCACCACTGTCCATCCAGCACTATGGATGGCACTGCCTACATCTGGCTCTAATTAGTCCACGGTTGTGTTCAGCCAAAAGACCTCTGCCGGGAAAACTCAGAATGAGGTTCTGAGTTATTGCAACATAGGAGCGTTTCACTGCTTTCAAGGCTTCTTAGGAAGAATTCCGGAAATTTGCTGCCAGCAGGCCTCCGTCTCTTCCGGGTGAACATCTCCCTGTAAATCCCCCGTGGTTTCTTGTACACCCGTGAAATTTTGCAGGTTACGCTGTTTGAATTGCTGAACAATTGCGCCTGCCTAGCTCTACCGAGGTTGCAAACATTCAGGTGTGGCAGCCAGATAGTCTGGTCCCCGTAGGACACTGCGAGCGGACTCGGTATATCTGCTTCCCGTTCTTCTCACCTGAGTGCTACTGATTCCAGCATTGACGGCTACACTCTACTCAACCGGAGCAGTAAGTTGAACCTCAACTTATGGCACTTTGTGAAAGTGTTGAGAACTAGACCTCAGTTGTTTGGCACTCCACCACTATCCATCCAGCACTATGGAGGGCACAGCCTACATCTGGCTCTAATCATTCCACGGTTTTGTTCAGAAGAATGACCTCTGCCGGGAACACTCAGAATGAGGTTCTGAGTTATTGCAACATAGGAGCGTTTCACTGCTTTCAAGGCTTCTTAGGAAGAATTCGAGAATCTTGCAGCGGGCAGGCCTCGGGCTGTTCCGGGTGAACATCTCCTTGTGAATCCTGTGGTTTCTTGTACACCCGTGAAATTTGGCCAGGGTATGCAGTTTGCATTGCTGCACAATTGCGCCTACCTAGCTCTGCCGCGGTTGCAAACATTCAGGCGTGGCAGCCAGATAGGCTAGTCCCCGTAGGACACTGCCAGCGGACTGGGTATATCTGCTTCCCGTGATTCTCACCTGAGTGCTACTTATTCCAGCTTTGACGGCTACACTCTACTCCACCGGAGCAGTAAGTTGAACCTCAACTTATGGCACTTGGTGAAAGTGTTGAGAACTAGAGCTCAGTTGTTTGGCACGCCAACACTGTCCATCGAGCACTATGGACGGCACTGCCTACATCTGGCTCTAATTAGTCCACGGTTGTGTTCAGCCGAATGACCTCTGCCGGGAACACTCAGAATGAGGTTCTGAGTTATTGCAACATAGCAGCGTTTCACTGCTTTCAAGGCTACTTAGGAAGAATTCCGGAATCTTGCTGCCGGCAGTCCTCCGGCTGTTCCGGGTGAACATCTCATGGTAAATCCCCCGTGGTTTCTTGTACACCCTTGAAATTTGGCCAGGGTATGCAATTTGCATTGCTGCACAATTAGGCCTGCATAGGTCTGCCGCGGTTTCAAACATTCAGGCGTGGCAGCCAGATAGGCTGGTCCCCGTAGGACACTGCCAGCGCACTGGGTATACCTGCTTCCCGTTTTTCTCACCTGAGTGCTACTGATTCCAGCATTGACGGCTACACTCTACTCAAACGGAGCACTCAATGAAACCTCACTTTATGGCACTTTGTGAAAGTGTTGAGAACTAGAGCTCAGTTGTTTGAAACGCCAACACGGTCCATCCAGCACTATGGACGGCACTGCGTACATCTGGGCTAATTAGTCCACGGTTATGTTCAGCTGAATTACCTTTGCCGGGAACACTCAGAATCAGGTTCTTAGTTATTGCATCATAGGAGTGTTTCACTGTTTTCAAGCCTTCTTAGGAAAAAATTCGGAATCTTGCTGCCAGCAGGCCTCCGGCTGTTCCGGGTGAATATCTCCTTGTAAATCCCCCGTGGTTTCTTGTACAAACGTTAAATTTGGCAAGCGTATGCTGTTTGCATTGCTGCACAATTGCGCCTGCCTAGGTCTGCCGCGCTTGCAAACATTCAGGCGTAGCAGCCAGATAGGATGGTCCCCGTAGGACTCTGCCAGCGGACTGGGTATATCTGCTTCCCGTTCTTCTCACCTGAGTGCTACTGATTCCAGCTTTGACGGCTACACTCTACTCAACGGGAGCAGTAAGTTGAACCTCAACTCATGGCACTTTGTGAAAGTGTTGAGAACTAGAGCTCAGTTGTTTGGCACGCCACCACTGTCCATCCAGCAGGATGGACGGCACTACCTAATTCTGGCTCTGATTAGTCTACGGTTGTGTTCATCTGAATGACCTCTGCCAAGAGCACTCAGAATGAGATTCTGAGTTATTGCAACATAGGAGCGTTTCACTGCTTTCAAGCCTTCTTAGGAAGGATTCCAGAATCTTGCTGCCGGCAGGCCTCGGGCTGTTCCGGGTGAACATCTCCTTGTAAATCCCCCGTGGTTTCTTGTACACTCATGAAATTTGGGCAGGGTATGCAGTTTGCATTGCTGCACAATTGCGCCTGCCTAGCTGTGCCGCGGTTGCAAACATTCAGGCGTGGCAGTCAGATAGGCTGGTCCCGGTAGGACACTGCCAGCGGACTGGGTATATCTGCTTCCCGTTCTTCACACCTGAGTGCTACTGATTCCAGCTTTGACGGCTGCACTCTACTCAACCGGAGCAGTACGTTGAACCTCAACTGATGGCACTTTGTGAAAGTGTTGAGAACTAGAGCTCAGTTGTTTGGCACGCGACCACTATCCATCAAGCACTATGGACGGCACAGACTACATCTGGCTCTAATTAGTCCACGGTTGTGTTCAGCTGAATGACCTCTGCCGGGAACACTCAGAACGAGGTTCTGAGTTATTGCAACATAGGAGCGTTTCACTGCTTTCAAGGTTTCTTAGGAAGAATTCCAGAATCTTGCTGCTGGCAGGCCTCCGGCTGTTCCGGGTGAACATCTCCTTGCAAATCCCCCGTGGTTTCTTGTACACCCGTGAAATTTGGCCAGGGTATGCAGTTTGCATTGGTGCACAATTGCGCCTGCCTAGTTATGTCGCGGTTGCAAACATTCAGGCGTGGCAGCCAGATAGTCTGGTCCCCGTAGGACACTGCCAGCAGACTGGGTATATCTGCTTCCTGTTCTTCTCACCTGAGTGCTACTGATTCCAGCTTTGACGGCGACACGCTACTCAACCAGAGCAGTAAGTGGAACCTCAACTTATGGCACTTTGTGAAAGTGTTGAGAACTAGAGCTCAGTTGTTTCGCTCGCCACCCCTGTCCATCCAGCACTATGGACGGCACTGCCTTCATCTGGCTCTAATTAGTCCACGGTTGTGTTAAGAAGAATGACCTTTGCAGGGAACACTCAGAATGAGGTTCTGAGTTATTGCAACATAGGAGCGTTTCACTGCTTTCAAGGCTTCCTAGGAAGAATTCCGATATCTTGCTGCCGGCAGGCCTCCGACTCTTCCGGGAGAACATCTCCCTGTAAATCCCCCGTGGTTTCTTGTACACCCGTGAAATTTGGCCAGGTTATGCAGTTTGCATTGCTGCACAATTGCGCCTGCCTAGCTCTGCCGTGGTTGCAAACATTCAGTCGTGGCAGCCAGATAGGCTGGTCCCCGTAGGACACTACCAGTGGACTGGTTATTTCTGCTTCGCGTTCTTCTCACCTGTGTGCTACTGATTCCAGCTTTGAAAGCTACACTCAACTCGACCTGAGCAGTAAGTTGAACAACAACTTATGGCACTTTGTGAAAGTTTTGAGAACTAGAGCTCAGTTGTTTGGCACACCACCACTGTCCATCCAGCACTATGGACGGCACTGCCTACATCTGGCTCTAATTAGTCCACGGTTGTGTTCAGCTGAATGACCTCCGCCAGGAACACTCAGAATGAGGTTCTGAATTATTGCAACATAGTAGCGTTTCACTGCTTTCAAGGCTTCTTAGGAAGAATTCCGGAATCTTGCTGCCGGCAGGCCTCCGGCTGTTTCGGGTGAACAACTCCTTGTAAATCCCCGTGGTTTCTTGTACACCCGTGAAATTTGGCCAGGGTATGCAGTTTTCATTCCTGCACAATTGCGCCTGCCTAGCTCTGCCGCGGTTGCAAACATTCAGGCGTGGCAGCCAGATAGGCTGGTCCCTGTAGGACACTTCCAGCGGACTGGGTATATCTGCTTCCCGTTCTTCTCACCTGAGTGCTACTGATTCCAGCTTTGACGGCGACACGCTACTCAAAGGGAGCAGTAAGTTGAACCTCAACTTATGGCACTTTGTGAAAGTGTTGAGAACTAGAGCTCAGTTGTTTGGCACGCCACCACTGTCCATCCAGCACTATGGATGGCAGTGCTTACATCTGGCTCTAATTAGTCCACGGGTGTGTTCAGCTGAATGAACTCTGCCGGGAAAACTCAGAATGAGGTTCTGAGTTATAGCAACATAGGAACGTTTCACTGCTTTCAAGGCTTCTTAGGAAGAATTCCGGAATCTTGCTAACGGAAGGCCTCCGGCTGTCCCGGGTGAACATCTCCTTGTAAATCCCCCGTGGTTTCTTGTACACACGTTTAATTTGGCCAGGTTATGCAGTTTGAATTGCTGCACAATTGCACCACCCTAGCTCTGACGCGGTTGCAAACATTCAGGCGTGGCAGCCAGATAGGCTGGACCCCTTAGGACACTGCCAGCGGACTGGGTATGTCTGCTTCCCGTTCTTCTCACCTGAGTGCTACTGATTCCAGCTTTGACGGCTACACTCTACTCAACTGGAGCAGTAAGTTGAACCTCAACTCATGGCACTTTGTGAAAGTGTTGAGAACTACAGCTCAGTTGTTTTTCACGCCACCACTGTCCATCCAGCACTATGGACGGCACTGCCTACATCTGGCTCTAATTAGTCCACGGTTGTGTTCAGCTGAATGACCTCTGCCTGGAACACTCAGAATGTGGTTCTGAGTTATTTCAACAAAGGAGCGTTTCACTGCTTTCAAGGCTTCTTAGGAAGAATTGCGGAATCTTGCTGCCGGCAGACCTCCGGCTGTTCCGGATGAACATTTCCTTGTAAATCCCCCGTGGTTTCTTGTACACCCGTGAAATTTGGCCAGATTATGCAGTTTGCATTGCTGCACAATTGCACCTGCCTAGCTCGGCCGCAGTTGCAAAGATTCAGGCGTGGCAGCCAGATAGGCTGGTCCCCGTAGGACACTGCCAGCAGACGTGGTATATCTGCTTCCCGTTCTTCTCACCTGAGTGCTACTGATTCCAGCTTTGACGGCTACACTCTACTCAACCGGAGCAGTAAGTTGAACCTCAAATTATGGCACTTTGTGAAAGTGTTGAGAACTAGAGCTCAGTTGTTTGGCACGCCACTACTGTCCATCCAGCACTATGGAAGGCAGTGCCTACATCTGGCTCTAATTAGTACACGGTTGTGTTCAGCTGAATGACCTCTGCCTGGAACACTCAGAATGATGTTCTGAGTTATTGCAACATAGGAGCGTTTCACTGATTTCAAGGCTTCTTAGGAAGAATTCCGGAATCTTGCTGCCTGCAGGCCTTCGGCTGTCCCGGGTGAACATCTCCTTGTAAATCCCCCGTGGTTTCTTGTACACCCGTGAAATTTGGCCAGGTTATTCAGTTTGCATTGCTGCACAATTGCGCCTGCCTAGCTCTGCCCCGGTTGCAAACATTCAGGCGCTGCAGCCAGATAGGCTGGTCCCCATAGGACACTGCCAGCCGAGTGGGTATATCTGCCTCCCGTTCTTCTTACCTGGGTGCTACTGATTCCAGCTTTGACGGCGACACTCTACTCAACCGGAGCAATAAGTTGAACCTCAACTTATGGGACTTTGTGAAAGTTTTGAGAACTAGAGCTCAGTTGTTTGGCACGCCAGCACTGTCCATCCAGCACTATGGACGGCACTGCGTACATCTGGCTCTAATTAGTCCACGGTTGTGTTCAGCTGAATGACCTCTGCCGGGAACACTCAGAATGAGGTTCTGAGTTATTGCAACATAGGAGCGTTTCCCTGCTTTCAAGGCTTCTTAGGAAGAATTCCGGAATCTTGCTGCCGGCAGGCCTCCGGCTGTTCCGGGTGAACATCTCCTTGTAAATCCCCCGTGGTTTCTTGTACACCCGTGAAATTTGGCCAGATTCTGCAGTTTGCATTGCTGCACAATTGCGCCTGCCTAGCTCGGCCGCAGTTGCAAACATTCAGGCGTGGCAGCCAGATAGGAGGTCCCCGTAGGACACGGCCATCAGACGGGGTATATCTTCTTCCCGTTCGTCTCACCTGAGTGGGACTGATTCCAGCGTTGACGGTTATACTCAACTCAACCTGAGCAGTAAGTTGAACCTCAACTTATGGCATTTTGTGAAAGTGTTGAGAACTAGAGCTCAGTTGTTTGGCACGCCACCACTGTCCATCCAGCACTATGGACGGCACTGCCTACATCCGACACTAATTAGTCCACGGTTGTGTTCAGCTGAATGTCCTCTGCCCGCAACACTCAGAATGAGGTTCTGAGTTATTGCAACATAGGAGCGTTTCACTGCTTTCAAGGCTTCTTAGGAATAATTCCGGAATCTTGCTTCCGGCAGGCCTCCGGCTGTTTTGGGTGAACATCTCCTTGTAAATCTCCCGTGGTTTCTTGTACACCCGTGAAATTTGGCCAGGTTATGCAGTTTGCATTGCTGCACAATTGCGCCTGCCTAGCTCTGCCGGGGTGTCAAACATTCAGGCGTGGCCGCCAGATAGGCTGGTCCTGGTAGGACACTGCCAGCGGAATGGGTATATCTGCTTCCCGTTCTTCTCACCTGAGTGCTACTGATTCCAACTTTGACGGCGACACTCTACTCAACCGGCGCAGTAAGTTGAACCTCAACTTATGGCACTTTGTGAAAGTGTTGAGCACTAGAGCTCAGTTGTTTCGCACGCTACCACTGTCCATCCAGCACTATGGACGGCACTGCCTACATCTGGCTCTAATTAGTCCACGGTTGTGTTCAGCTGAATGACCTCTGATGGGAACACTCAGAATGAGGTTCTGAGTTATTGCAACATGGGAGCGTTTCACTGCTTTCAAAGCTTCTTAGGAATAATTCCGGAATCTTGCTGCCGGCAAGCCTCGGGCTCTTCAGGGTGAACATCTCCCTGTAAATCCCCCGTGGTTTATACTACACCCGTGAAATTTGGACAGGTTATGCAGTTTGAATTGCTGCACAATTGCGCCTGCCTAGCTCTGCCGCGGTTGCAAACATTCAGGCGTGGCAGCCAGATAGGCTGGTCCCGGTAGGACACTGCCAGCGCACTGGGTATATCTGCTTCCCGTTCTTCTAACCTGAGTGCTACTGATTCCTGCATTGAGGGCTACACTCCACACAACCGGAGCAGAAAGTTGAACCTCAACTTATGGCACTTGGTGAAAGTGTTGAGAACTAGAGCTCAGTTCTTTGGCACGCCACCACTCTCCATCCAGCACTATGGACGGCACTGCCTACATCTGGCTCTAATTAGTCCACGGTTGTGTTAAGAAGAATGACCTCTGCCGGGAACACTCAGAATGAGGTTCTGAGTTATTGCAACATAGGAGAGTTCCACTACTTTCAAGGCTTCTTAGGAAGAATTCCAGAATCTTGCTGCCGGCAGGCCTCCGGCTATTCCGGGTGAACATCTCTTTGTAAATCCCCCGTGGTTTCTTGTACACCCGTGAAATTTGGCCAGGTTATGGAGTTTGCATTGCTGCACAATTGCGCCTGCCTAGCTCGGCCGTGGTTGCAAACATTCAGGCATGGCAGCCAGATAGACTGGTCCCCGTAGGACACTGCCAGCGGACTGGGTGTATCTTCTTCCCGTTCTTGTCACCTGAGTGCTACTGATTCCAGCTTTGAAAGCTACACTCAACTCGACCTGAGCAGTAAGTTGAACATCAACTTATGGTACTTTGTGAAAGTTTTGAGAACTAGAACTCAGTTGTTTGGCACATCACCACTTTTCATCCAGCACTATGGACGCAGTGCCTACATCTGGCTCTAATTAGTCCACGGTTGTTTTCAGGTAAATGACCTCTGCCGGGAACACTCAGAATGAGGTTCTGATTTACTGCAACCTAGGAGCGTTTCACTGCTTTCAAGGCTTCTTAGGAAGAATTCCGAAATCTTGTTGCCGGCAGGCCTCCGGCTGTTTCGGGTGAACATCTCCTTGTAAATCCCCCGTGGTTTTTTGTAAACCCGTGAAATTTGGCCAGGGTATGCAGTTTTCATTGCTGCACAATTGCGCCTGCCTACCTCTGGCGCGGTTGCAAACATTCAGGCATGGCAGCTAGATAGACTGGTCCCCGTAGGACACTGCCAGTGGACGGGGTATATCTGCTTCCCGTTCTTCTCACCTGAGTGCTACTGATTCCAGCTTTGATCGCTGCACTCTACTAAACCGGAGCAGTAAGTTGAACCTCAACTTATGGCACTTTGTGAAAGTGTTGAGAACTAGAGCTCAGTTGTTTGCCACGCCACCACTGTCCATCCAGCACTATGGACACAGTGCCTTCATCTGGCTCTAATTAGTCCACGGTTGTGTTCAGCTGAATGACCTCTGCCGGGAACACTCAGAATGAGGTTCTGAGTTATTGCAACCGAGGAGCGTTTCACTGCTTTCTAGGCTTCTTAGGAAGAATTTCGAAATCTTGTTGCCGGCAGGCCTCCGGCTGTTCCGGGTGAACATCTCCTTGTAAATCCCCCGTGGTTTCTTGTACACCCGTGAAATTTGGCCAGATTCTGCAGTTTGCATTGCTGCACAATTGCGCCTGCCTAGCTCGGCCGTAGTTGCAAACATTCAGGCGTGGCAGCCAGATAGGCTGTTCCCCGTAGGAAACTGCCAGCGGACGGGGTATATCTGCTTCCCGTTCTTCTCACCTGAGTGCTACTGATTCCAACTTTGAGGGCTACACTCTACTCAACCGGAGCAGTAAGTTGAACCTCAACTTATGGCACTTTGTGAAAGTGTTGAGAACTAGAGCTCAGTTGTTTGGCACGCCAGCACTGTCCATCCAGCACTATGGACGGCACTGCGTACATCTGGCTCTAATTAGTCCACGGTTGTGTTCAGCTGAATGACCTCTGCCGGGAACACTCAGAATGAGGTTCTGAGTTATTGCAACATAGGAGCGTTTCCCTGCTTTCAAGGCTTCTTAGGAAGAATTCCGGAATCTTGCTGCCGGCAGGCCTCCGGCTGTTCCGGGTGAACATCTCCTTGTAAATCCCCCGTGGTTTCTTGTACACCCGTGAAATTTGGCCAGATTCTGCAGTTTGCATTGCTGCACAATTGCGCATGCCTAGCTCGGCCGCAGTTGCAAACATTCAGGCGTGGCAGCCAGATAGGATGGTCCCCGTAGGACACGGCCATCAGACGGGGTATATCTTCTTCCCGTTCGTCTCACCTGAGTGGGACTGATTCCAGCGTTGACGGCTATACTCAACTCAACCTGAGCAGTAAGTTGAACCTCAACTTATGGCATTTTGTGAAAGTGTTGAGAACTAGAGCTCAGTTGTTTGGCACGCCACCACTGTCCATCCAGCACTATGGACGGCACTGCGTACATCCGACTCTATTTAGTCCACGGTTGTGTTCAGCTGAATGTCCTCTGCCCGCAACACTCAGAATGAGGTTCTGAGTTATTGCAACATAGGAGCGTTTCACTGCTTTCAAGGCTTCTTAGGAATAATTCCGGAATCTTGCTTCCGGCAGGCCTCCGGCTGTTTTGGGTGAACATCTCCTTCTAAATCCCCCGTGGTTTCTTGTACACCCGTGAAATTTGACCAGATTCTGCAGTTTGCATTGCTGCACAATTGCGTCTGCCTAGCTCTGCCGGTGTTGCAAACATTCAGGCGTGGCAGCCAGATAGGCTGGTCCCGTTAGGACACTGCCAGCGGACTGGGTATATTTGCTCCCCGTTCTTCTCACCGGAGTGCTACTGATTCCAACTTTGAGGGCTACACTCTATTCAACCGGAGCAGTAAGTTGAACCTCAACTTATGGCACTTTGTGAAAGTGTTGAGAACTAGAACTCACTTGTTTGGCACGCCACCACTGTCCATCCAGCACTATGGACGGCACTGCGTACAGCTGGCTCTAATTAGTCCACGGTTGTGTTCAGCTGAATGACCTCTGCCGGGAACACTCAGAATGAGGTTCTGAGTTATTGCAACATAGGAGCATTTCAGTGCTTTCAAGGCTTCTTATGAAGAATTCCGGAATCTTGCTGCCGGCAGGCCTCCGGTTCTTCAGGTTGAACATCTCCCTGTAAATCCCCCGTGGTTTATTCTACACCCGTAAAATTTGGCCAGGTTATGCAGTTTGAATTGCTGCACAATTGCGCCTGCCTAGCTCTGCCGCGGTTGCAAACATTCAGGCGTGGCAGCCAGATAGGCTGGTCCCGGTAGGACACTGCCAGCGCACTGGGTATATCTGCTTCCCGTTCTTCTCACTTGAGTGCTACTGATTCCAGCATTGAGGGCTACACTCTGCACAACTGGAGCAGTAAGTTGAACCTCAACTTATTGCACTTTGTGAAAGTGTTGAGAACTAGAGCTCAGTTCTTTGGCACGCCACCACTGTCCATCCAGCACTTTGGACGGCACTGCCTACATCTGGCTCTAATTAGTCCACGGTTGTGTTAAGAAGAATGACCTCTAGCGGGAACACTCAGAATGAGGTTCTGAGTTATTGCAACATAGGAGCATTTCACTACTTTCAAGGCCTCTTAGGAAGAATTCCAGAATCTTGCTGCCGGCAGGCCTCCCCTGTTCCGGGTGAACATCTCTTTGTAAATCCCCCGTGGTTTCTTGTACACCCGTGAAATTTGGCCAGGTTATGCAGTTTGCATTGCTGCACAATTGCGCCTGCCTAGCTCGGCCGTGGTTGCAAACATTCAGGCGTGGCAGCCAGATAGGCTGGTCCCCGTAGGACACTACCAGCGGACTGGGTGTATCTGCTATCCGTTCTTCTCACCTGAGTGCTACTGATTCCAGCTCTGAAAGCTACACTCAACTCCACCTGATCAGTAAGTTGAACATCAACTTATGGCACTTTGTGAATGTTTTGAGAACTAGAGCTCAGTTGTTTGGCACACCACCACTGTCCATCCAGCACTATGGACGCAGTGCCTACATCTGGCTCTAATTAGTCCACGGTTGTGTTCAGCTGAATGACCTCTGCCGGGAACACTCAGAATGAGGTTCTGAGTTATTGCAACATAGGTGCGTTTCCCTGCTTTCAAGGCTTCTTAGGAAGAATTCCGGAATCTTGCTGCCGGCAGGCCTCCGGTTGTTCCCGGTGATCATCTCCTTGCAAATCCCCGTGGTTTCTTGTACACCCGTGAAATTTGGCCAGGTTATCCAGATTGCATTGCTGCACAATTGCGCCTGCCTACCTCTGCCGCGGTTGCAAACATTCAGGCGTGGCAGCCAGATAGGCTGGTGGTGGTAGGACACTGCCAACGGACGGGGTATATTTACTTCCCGTTCTTCTCACCTGAGTGCTACTGATTCCAGCTTTGACGGCTACACTCTACTCAACCAGAGCAGTAAGTTGAACCTGAACTTAAGGCACTTTGTGAAAGTGTTGAGAACCAGAGCTCAGTTGTTTGGCATGCCACCACTGTCCATCCAGCACTATGGACGGCACTGCCTACATCTGGCTCTAATTAGTCCACGGTTGTGTTCAGCCGAATGACCTCTGCCGGGAACACTCAGAATGAGATTCTGATTTATTGCAACATAGGAGCGTTTCACTGCTTTCAAGGCTTCTTGGGAAGAATTCCGGAATCTTGCTGCCGGCAGGCCTCTGGCTCTTCAGGGTGAACATCTCCCTGTAAATCCCCCTTGGTTTCTTGTACACCTGTGAAATTTGGCCAGGTTATGCAGTTTGAATTGCTGCACAATTGCGCCTGCCTAGCTCTGCCGCGGTTGCAAACATTCAGGCGTGGCAGCCAGTTAGGCTGGTCCCCGTAGGACACTACCAGCGGAATGGGTATATCTGCTTCCCGTTCTCACCTGAGTGCTACTAATTCCAGCTTTGACGGCTACACTCAACTCAACCTGAGCAGTAAGTTGAACCTCAACTAATGGCACTTTGTGAAAGTGTTGAGAACTAGAGCTCCGTTGTTTGGCACGCCACCACTGTCCATCCAGCACTATGGACGGCACTGCCTACATCCGACTCTAATTAGTCCACGGTTGTGTTCAGCTGAATGACCTCTGCCGGGAACACTCAGAATGAGGTTCTGAGTTATTGCAACCTACGAGCGTTTCACTGTTTTCAAGGCTTCTTAGGAAGAAATCCGGAATCTTGTTGCCGGCAGTCCTCCGGCTGTTCCGGGTGAACATCTCCTTGTAAATCCCCCAAGGTTTCTTGTACACCCGTGAAATTTGGCCAGGGTATGCAGTTTGCATTGCTGCACAATTGCGCCTGCCCAGCTCTGCCGCGGTTGCAAACATTTAGGCGTGGCAGCCAGATAGTCTGGTCCCCATAGAACACTGCCAGCAGACTGGGTATATCTGCTTCCCGTTCTTCTCACCTGATTGCTACTGATTCCAGCTTTGACGGCGACACTCTACTCAACCGGAGCAGTAAGTTGAAGCTCAACTCATGGTACTTTGTGAAAGTGTTGAGTACTAGAGCTCAGTTGTTTCCCACGCCACCACTGTCCATCCAGCACTATGGACGGCACTGCCTACATCTGGCTCTAATTATTCCACGGTGCTGTTCAGCTGAAAGACCTCAGCCGCGAACAGTCAGTATCAGGTTCTGTGTTACTGTATCATAGTAGCGTTTCACTGTTTTCAAGCCTTTTTAGGAAGAATTCCGGAATCTTGCTGCCAGCAGGCCTCCGGCTTTTCCGGGTGAACATCTCCTTGTAAATCTCCCGTGGTTTCTTGTACACCCGTGAAATTTGGCCAGGTTAAGCAGTTTGCATTGCTGCACAATTGCGCCTGCCTAGCTCTGCCGCGTTGCAAACATTCAGGCGTGGAAGCCAGATAGGGTGGTCCCCGTAGGACACAGCCAGCGGACGGGGTATATCTGCTTCCCGTTCTTCTCACCTGAGTGCTACTAATTCCAGCTTTGACGGCTACACTCTACTCAATCGGAGCAGTAAGTTGAACCTCAACTTATGGCCCTTTGTGAAAGTGTTGAGAACTAGAGCTAAGTTGTTTGGCACTCCACCACTGTCCATCCAGCACTATGGACGGCACTGCCTACATCTGGCTCTAATTAGTCCACGGTTGTGTTCAGCTGGATGACCTCAGCCGCGAACAGTCAAAATCAGGATCTGAGTTACTGCATCATAGGAGCGTTTCACTGTTTTCAAGCCTTCTTAGGAAGAAATCAGGAATCTTGTTGCCGGCAGGCCTCCGGCTGTTCCGGGTGAACATCTCCTTGTAAATCCCCCAAGGTTTCTTGTACACCGGTGAAATTTGGCCAGGGTATGGAGTTTCCATTGCTGCACAATTGCGCATGCCTAGCTCTGCCGCAGTTGCAAACATTTAGGCGTGGAAGCAAGATAGGCTGGTCCCCGTAGGACACTGCCAGCAGACTGCGTATATCTGCTTCCCGTTCATCTCACCTGAGTGCTACTGATTCCAGCTTTGACGGCTACACTCTACTCAACCACAGCAGTAAGTTGAACCTCAACTTATGGCACTTTGTGAAAGTGTTGAGAACTAGAGCTCAGTTGTTTGGCACGCCACCACTGTCCATCCAGCACTATGGACGGCACTGCCTACATCTGGCTCTAATTAGTCCATGGTTGTGTTCAGCTGAATGACTTCTGCCGGGAAAACTCAGAATGAGGTTCTGAGTTATTGCAACATAGGAGCCTTTCAGTACTTTCAAGGCTTCTTAGGAAGAATTCCAGAATCTTGCTGCTGGCAGGCCTCCGGCTGTTCCGGGTAAACATCTCTTTGTAAATCCCCCGTGGTTTCTAGTACACCCGTAAAATTTGGCCAGGTTATGCCGTTTGCATTGCTGCACAATTGTGCCTGCCTAGATCTGCCGTGGTTGCAAACATTCAGTCGTGGCAGCCAGATAGGCTGTCCCCGTAGGACACTATCAGCGGACTGGGTACATCTGCTTCCTGTTCTTCTCACCTGAGTGCTACTGATTCCAGCTGTGACGGCTACACTCTACTCAACCGGAGCAGTAAGTTGAACCTCAACTTATGGTATTTTGTGAAAGTGTTGAGAACTAGAGCTCAGTTGTTTGGCACGCCACCACTTTCCATCCAGCACAATGGATGGAACTGCCTACATCTGGCTCTAATTAGTCCACGGTTGTGTTCAGCTGAATGACCTGTGCCGGGAACACTCAGAATGAGGTTCTGAGTTATTGCAACATAGGAGCGTTTCACGGCTTTAAAGGCTTCTTAGGAAGAATTCCGGAATCTTGCTGCCGGCAGGCCTCCGGCTGTTCCGGGTGAACATCTCCTTGTAAGAGACCGTGGTTTCTTGTACACCCGTGAAATTTGGCCAGGGTATTTAGTTTGCATTGCTGCACAATTGCGCCTGCCTAGCTCTGCCGCGGTTGCAAACATTCAGGCGTGGCAACCAGATAGGCTGGTCCCCGTAGGACACTGCCAGCGGACGGGGTATATCTGCTTCCCGTTCTTCTCACCCGAGTGCTACTGATTCCAGCTTTGACAGCTACACTCAACTCAACCGGAGCAGAAAGTTGAACCTCAACTTATGGCACTTTGTGAAAGTTTTGAGAATTAGAGCTCAGTTGTTTGGCACACCACCACTGTCCATCCAGCACTATGGACGGCACTGCCTACATCTGGCTCTAATTAGTCCACGGTTGTGTTCAGCTGAATGACCTCTGTCGGGAACACTCAGAATGAGGTTCTGAGTTATTGCAACCTAGGAGCGTTTCACTGCTTTCAAGGCTTCTTAGGAAGAATTCTGAAATCTTGTTGCCGGCAGGCCTCCGACTGTTCCGGGTGAACATCTCCTTGTAAATCCCCCGTGGTTTCTTGTACACCCGGGAAATTTGGCCAGGTTATGTAGTTTGCATTGCTGCACAATTGCGCCTGCCTAGCTCTGCCGCGGTTGCAAACATTCAGGCGTGGCAGCCAGATAGGCTGGTCCCCGTAGGACACTGCCAGCGCACTGGGTATATCTGCTTCCCGTTCTTCTCACCTGAGTGCTACTGATTCCAGCTTTGAGGGCTACACGCTACTCAACCGGAGCAGTAAGTTGAACCTCAACTTATGGCACTTTGTGAAAGTGTTGAGAACTAGAGCTCACTTGTTTGGCACGCCACCACTGTCTACCCAGCACTATGGACGGCACTGCCTACATCTGGCTCTAATTAGTCCACGGTTGTGTTCAGCCGAATGACCTCTGCCGGGAACACTCAGAATGAGTTTCTGACTTATTGCAACATAGGAGCGTTTCACTGCTTTCAAGGCTTCTTAGGAAGAATTCCGGAATCTTGCTGCCGGCAGGCCTCCGGCTCTTCAGGATGAACATCTCCCTATAAATCCCCCGTGGTTTATTCTACACCCGTGAAATTTGGCCAGGTTGTGCAGTATGAATTGCTGCACAATTTGGCCTGCCTAGCTCTGCCGTGGTTGCAAACATTCAGGCGTGGCAGCCAGATAGGCTGGTCCCCGTAGGACACTGCCAGCGGACTGGGTATATGTGCTTCCCGTTCTTCTCACCTGAGTGCTACTGATTCTAGCTTGGAAAGCTACACTCAACTTCCCCTTATCAGTAAGTTGAACATCAACTTATGGCACTTTGTGCAAGCGTTGAGAACTAGAGCTCAGTTGTTTGGCACGCCACCACTGTCGATCCAGTTCTATGGATGGCACTGCCTACATCTGGCTCTAATTAGTCCACGGTTGTGTTCAGACGAATGACCTCTGCCAGAAACACTCAGAATGAGTTTCTGAGTTATTGCAACATAGGAGCGTTTCACTGCTTTCAAGGCTTCTTAGGAAGAATTCCAGAATCTTGCTGCCAGCAGGCCTCCGGTTGTTCTGGGTGAACATCTCCTTGAAAATCCCCCGTGGTTTCTTGTACACCAGTGAAATTTGGCCAGGTTATGCAGTTTGCATTGCTGCACAATTGCGCCTGCCTAGCTCTGCCGGGGTTGCAAACATTCAGGCGTGGCAGCCAGATAGGCTGGTCCCCGTAGGACACTGCCAGCAGACTGGGTATATCTGC
This sequence comes from Dipodomys merriami, assembly GCF_024711535.1. Taxonomy (NCBI): domain Eukaryota; kingdom Metazoa; phylum Chordata; class Mammalia; order Rodentia; family Heteromyidae; genus Dipodomys; species Dipodomys merriami. The sequence continues at coordinate 1,702,085 of NW_027203282.1, read as the reverse complement.
TTCCCGTTCTTCTCACCTGAGTGGTACTGATTCCAGCTTTGACGGCGACACTCTACTCAACCGGAGCAGTAAGATGAACCTCAACTTATGGCACTTTGTGAAAGTGTTGAGAACCATAGCTCAGTTGTTTGGCACACCACCACTGTCCATCCAGCGCTATGGACGGCACTGCCTACATCTGGCTATAATTAGTCCACGGTTGTGTTCAGCTGAATGACCTCTGCCGGGAACACTCAGAATGAGTTTCTGAGTTATTGCAAAATAGGAGCGTTTCAGTGATTTCAAGGCTTCTTAGGAAGAATTCCAGAATCTTGCTGCCGGCAGGCCTCCGGCTGTTCTGGGTGAACATCTCCTTGTAAATCCCCCGTGGTTTCTTGTACACCCGTGAAATTTGGCCAGATTCTGCAGTTTGCATTGCTGCACAATTGCGCCTGCCTAGCTCGGCCGCAGTTGCAAACATTCAGGCGTGGCAGCCAGATAGGCTGGTCCCCATAGGATACTGCCAGCGGACGGGGTATATGTGCTTCCCATTCATCTCACCTGAGTGGTACTGATTCCAGCTTTGAGGGCTACACTGTACTCAACCGGAGCAGTAAGTTGAACCTCAACTTATGGTATTTTGTGAAAGTGTTGAGAACTAGAGCTCAGTTGTTTGTCACGCCACCACTTTCCATCCAGCACTATGGACGGCACTGCCTTCATCTGACTCTAATTACTCCACGGTTGTGTTCAGCTGAATGACCTCTGCCGTGAACACTCAGAATGATGTTCTGAGTTATTGCAACATAGGACCGTTTCACAGCTTTCAAGGCTTCTTAGGAAGAATTCTGGAATCTTGCTGCCAGCAGGCCTCCGGATGTTCCCGGTGAACATCTCCTTGTAAATCCCCCGTGGTTTCTTGTACACCCGTGAAATTTGGCCAGATTCTGCAGTTTGCATTGCTGCACAATTGCGCCTGATTAGCTCGGCCGCATTTGAAAAGATTCAGGCCTGGCAGCCAGATAGGCTGGTCCCTGTAGGACACTGCCAGTGGACGGGGTATATCTGCTTCCCGTTCTTCTCACCTGAGTGCTACTGATTCCAGCTTTGACAGCGACACTCTACTCAACCGGAGCAGTAAGTTGAACATCAACTTATGGCACTTTTTGAAAGTGTTGAGAACTAGAGCTCAATTGTTTGGCATGCCACCACTGTCCATCCAGCACTATGGACGGCACTGCCTACATCTGGCTCTAATTAGTCCACAGTTGTGTTCAGCTGAATGACCTCTGCCTGGAACACTCATAATGAGGTTCTGAGTTATTGCAACAAAGGAGCGTTTCACTGCTTTCAAGGCTTCTTAGGAAGAATTCCGGAATCTTGCTGCCGGCAGGCCTCCGGCTGCTCCGGGTGAACATCTCCTTGTAAATCCCCCGTGTTTTCTTGTACACCAGTGAAATTTTTCCAGGTTATGCAGTTTGCATTGCTGCACAATTGCGCCTGCCTAGCTCTGCCGGGGTTGCAAACATTCAGGCGTGGCAGCCAGATAGGCTGGTGAACATCTCCTTGTAAATCCCCCGTGGTTTCTTGTACACCCGTGAAATTTGGCCAGGGTATGCAGTTTGCATTGCTGCACAATTGCGCCTGCCTAGCTCTGCCGCGGTTGCAAACATTCAGGCGTGGCAGCCAAATAGGCTGGTCCCCGTAGGACACTGCCAGCGGACTGGGTATATCTGCTTCCCGTTCTTCTCACCTGAGTGCAACTGATTCCAGCTTTGACGGCTACACTCTACTCAACCGGAGCAGTAAGTTGAACCTCAACTTATGGCACTTTGTGAAAGTGTTGAGAACTAGAGCTCAGTTGTTTTGCACGCCACCACTGTCCATCCAGCACTATGGACGGCACTGCCTAAATCTGGCTCTAATTAGTTCAAGGTTGTGTTCAGCTGAATGACCTTTGCCGGGAACACTCAGAATGAGGTTCTGAGTTATTGCAACATAGGAGCGTTTCACTGATTTCAAGGCTTCTTGGGAAGAATTCCGGAATCTTGCTGCCCGCAGGCCTCCGGCTGTTCCGGGTGAACATCTCCTTGTAAATCCCCCGTGGTTTCTGGTACACCCATGAAATTTGGCCAGATTCTGCAGTTTTCATTGCTGCACAATTGCGCCTGCCTAGCTACGCCGCATTTGCAAACATTCAGGCGTGGCAGCCATATAGGCTGGTCCCTGTAGGACACAGCCAGCGTACGGGTTATATCTGCTTCCCGTTCTTCTCACTTGAGTGCTACTGATTCCAGCTTTGAGGACTACACTCTACTCAACCGGAGCAGTAAGTTGAACCTCAACTTATGGCACTTTGTGAAAGTGTTGAGAACTAGAGCTCAGTTGTTTTGCACGCCACCACTTTCCATCCAGCACTATGGACGGCACTGCCAACATCTGGCTCTAATTAGTCCACGGTTGTCTTCAGCTGAATGACCTTTGCCGGGAACACTCAGAATGAGGTTCTGAGTTATTGCAACATAGGAGAGTTTCACTGCTTTCAAGGCTTCTTAGGAAGAATTCCGGAATCTTGATGCCGGCAGGCCTCCGGCTGTTCCTGGTGAACATCTCCTTGTAAATCCCCCGTGGTTTCTTGTACACACGTGAAATTTGGCCAGGTTATGCAGTTTGCATTGCTGCACAATTGCGCCTGCCTAGCTCTGACGCGGTTGCAAACATTCAGGCGTGTCAGCCAGATAGGGTGGTCCCCGTAGGAATCTGCCAGCAGACTGGGTATTTCTGCTTGCCGTTCTTCTCACCTGAGTGTTACTGATTCCAGCTTTTACGGCTACACTCTACTCAACCGGAGCAGTAAGTTGAACCTCAACTTATGTCACTTTGTGAAAGTGTTGAGAACTAGAGCTCACTTGTTTGGCACGCCACCACTGTCCATCCAGCACTATGGACGGCACTGCCTACATCTGGCTCTAATTAGTCCACGGTTGTGTTCAGCCGAATGACCTCTGCCGGGAACACTCCGAATGAGGTGCTGAGTTATTGCAACATAGGAGTGTTTCACTGCTTTCAAGGCTTCTTAGGAAGAATTCCGGAATCTTGCTGCCGGCAGGCCTCCGGCTCTTCAGGGTGAACATCTCCCTATAAATCCCCCGTGGTTTATTCTACACCCGTGAAATTTGGCCAGGTTATGCAGTTTGAATTGCTGCACAACTGGGCCTGCCTAGCTCTGCCGTGGTTGCAAACATTCAGTCGTGGCAGCCAGATAGGCTGGTCCCCGTAGGATACTGCCAGCGGACTAGGTATATCTGCTTCCCGTTCGTCTCACCTGAGTGCTACTGAATCCAGCTTGGAAAGCTACACTCAACTTCCCCTGATCAGTAAGTTGAACATCAACTTATGGCATCTGTGAAAGTGTTGAGAACTAGAGCTCACTTGTTTGGCACGCCACCACTGTCCATCCAGCACTATGGACGGCACTGCCTACATCTGGCTCTAATTAGTCCACGGTTGTGTTCAGCCGAATGACCTCTGCCGGGAACACTCAGAATGAGTTTCTGACTTATTGCAACATAGGAGCGTTTCACTGCTTTCAAGGCTTCTTAGGAAGAATTCCGGAATCTTGCTGCCGGCAGGCCTCCGGCTGTTCCGGCTGAACATCTCCTTGTAAATCCCCCGTGGTTTCTTGTACACCCGTGAAATTTGGCCAGGTTATGCAGTTTGCATTGCTGCACAATTGAGGCTGCCATGCTCTGCCGCGGTTGCAAACATTCAGGGGTGGCAGCCAGATAGTCTGGTCCCCGTAGGACACTGCCAGCAGACTGGTTATTTCTGCTTGCCGTTCTTCTCACCTGAGTGCTACTGATTCCAGCTTTGAGGGCTACACTGTACTCAACCGGAGCAGTAAGTTGAACCTCAACTTATGGCACTTTGTGAAAGTGTTGAGAACTACAACTCACTTGTTTGGCACGCCACCACTGTCCATCCAGCACTATGGACGGCACTGCCTACATCTGGCTCTAATTAGTCCAGAGTTGTGTTCAGCCGAATGACCTCTGCCGGGAAAACTCAGAATGAGTTTCTGAGTTATTGCAACATAGGAGCGTTTCACTGCTTTCAAGGCTTCTTAGGAAGAATTCCGGAATCTTGCTGACGCCAGGCCTCCGGCTCTTCAGGGTGAACATCTCCCTATAAATCCCCCGTGGTTTATTCTATACCCGTGAAATTTGGCCAGGTTCTGCAGTTTGAATTGCTGCACAATTGCGCCTGCCTAGCTCTGCCGTGGTTGCAAACATTCAGTCGTGACAGCCAGATAGGCTGGTCGCCGTAGGACACTGCCAGCGGACTGGGTATATCTGCTTCCCGTTCTTCTCACCTGAGTGCTACTGATTCCAGCTTGGAAAGCTACACTCAACTTCCCCTGATCATTAAGTTGAACATCAACTTATGGCACTTTGTGAAAGTGTTGAGAACGAGAGCTCAGTTGTTTGGCACGCCACCACTGTCCATCCAGTTCTGTGGACGGTACTGCCTACATCTGGCTCTAATTAGTCCACGGTTGTGTTCAGCAGAATGACCTCTGCCGGGAACACTCAGAATGAGGTTCTGAGTTATTGCAACAGAGAAGCGTTTCACTACTTTCAAGGCTTCTTAGGAAGAATTCCAGAATCTTGCTGTCGGCAGGCCTCCGGCTGTTCCGGGTGAACACCTCTTTGTAAATCCCACGTGGTTTCTTGTACACCCGTGAAATTTGGCCAGGGTATGCAGTTTGCATTGCTGCACAATTGCGCCTGCGTAGCTCTGCCGCGGTTGCAAACATTCAGGCGTGGCAGCCAGATCGGCTGGTCCCGGTAGGACACTGCCAGCGGACAGGGTCTATCTGCTTCCCGTTCTTCTCACCTGAGTGCTACTGATTCCAGCTTTGACGGCTACACTCTATTCACCCAGAGCAGTAAGTTGAACCTCAACTTATGGCACTTTGTGAAAGAGTTGAGAACTAGAGCTCAGTTGTTTGCCATGCCACCACTTTCCATCCAGCACTATGGACGGCAGTGCTTACATCTGGCTCTAATTAGTCCACGGGTGTGTTCAGCTGAATGAGCTCTGCCGGGAATACTCAGAATGAGGTTCTGAGTTATTGCAACATAGGAGCGTTTCACTGCTTTCAAGGCTTCTTAGGAAGAATTCTGGAATCTTGCTGCCGGCAGGCCTCCGGCTGTTCCGGGTGAACATCTCCTTGTAAATCCCCCGTGGTTTCTTGTACACACGTGAAATTTGGCCAGGTTATGAAGTTTGCATTACTGCACAATTGTGCCTGCCTAGCTCTGCCGCGGTTGCAAACATTCAGGGGTGGCAGCCAGATAGGCTGGTCCCCGTAGGACACTGCCAGCGGACTGGGTATATCTGCTTCCCGTTCTTCTCACCTGAGTGCTACTGATTCCAGCTTTGACGGCTACACTCTACTCAACCGGAGCAGTAAGTTGAACCTCAACTTATGGCACTTTGTGAAAGTGTTGAGAACTAGAGCTCAGTTTTTTGGCACGCCACCACTGTCCATCGAGCACTATGGACGGCACTGCCTACATCCACTCTAATTAGTCCACGTTTTTGTTGAGCTGAATGACCTCTGCCGGGAACACTCAGAATGAGGTTCTGAGTTATTGCAACATAGGAGTGTTTCCCTGCTTTCAAGGCTTCTTAGGAAGAATTCTGGAATCTTGCTGCCGGCAGGCCTCCGGCTGTTCCGGGTGAACATTTCCTTGTAAATCCCCCGTGGTTTCTTGTACACCCGTGAAATTTGGCCAGGTTATGCAGTTTGAATTGCTGCACAATTGCGCCTGCCTAGCTCTGTCCCGGTTGCAAACATTCAGGCGTGGAAACCAGATAGGCTGGTCCCCGTAGGACTCTGACAGCAGACTGCGTATATCTGCTTCTTGTTCTTCTCACCTGAGTGCTACTGATTCCAGCTTTGACGGCTACACTCTACTCAACCGAAGCAGTAAGTTGAACCACAACTTATGTCACTTTGTAAACGTGTTGAGAAATAGAGCTCAGTTGTTTGGCACGCCACCACTGTCCTTCCAGCACTATGGACGGCACTGCCTACATCTGGCTCTAATTAGTCCACGGTTGTGTTCAGCCGAATGACTTCTGGCGGGAACACTGAGAATGAGGTTCTGAGTTATTGCAACATAGGAGCGTTTCACTGCTTTCAAGGCTTCTTAGGAAGAATTCCGGAATCTTGCTGCCGGCAGGCCTCCGGCTGTTCCGGGTGAACATCTCCTTGTAAATCCCCCGTGGTTTCTTGTACACCCGTGAAATTTGGCCAGGTTATGCAATTTGCATTGCTGCACAATTGGGCCTGCCTAGCTCTGCCGCGGTTGCAAACATTCAGGCGTGGAAGCCAGATAGGCTGGTCCCCGTAGGACACTGCCAGCAGACTGGGTATATCTGCTTCCCGTTCTTCTCACCTGAGTGCTACTGATTCCAGCTTTGAGGGCTACACTCTACTCAACCGGAGCATTAAGTTGAAGCTCAACTTATGGCACTTTGTGAAAGTGTTGAGAACTAGAGCTCAGTTGTTTGGCATGCCACCACTGTCCATCCAGCACTATGTACGGCAGTGCCTACATCTGGCTCTAATTAGTCCACGGTTGTGTTCAGCTGAATGACCTCTGCCGGGAACACTCAGAATGAGGTTCTGAGTTATTGCAACATAGGAGCGTATCACTGCTTTCAAGGCTTCGTAGGAAGAATTCCGGAATCTTGTTGCCGGCAGGTCTCCCGCAGTTCCGGGTGAACATCTCATTGTAAATATCCCGTGGTTTCTTGTACACCCGTGAAATTTGTCCTTTTTATGCAGTTTGCATTGCTGTACAATTGCGCCTGCCTAGCTCTGCCCCGGTTGCAAACATTCAGGCGTGGCAGCCAGATAGGCTGGTCCCCCTAGGACACTACCAGCGGACTGGGTATATCTGCTTCCCGTTCTTCTCACCTGAGTGCTACTGATTCCAGCTTTGACGGCTACACTCAACCCAACCTGATCAGTAAGTTGAATCTCAACTTATTGCACTTGGTGAAAGTTTTGAGAATTAGAGCTCAGTTGTTTGGCACACCACCATTGTCCATCCCCATCCAGCACTATGGACGGCACTGCCTACATCTGACTCTAATTAGTCCACGGTTGTGTTCAGTTGAATGACCTCTGCAGGGAACACTCAGAATGAGGTTCTGAGTTATTGCAACATAGGAGCGTTTCACTGCTTTCAAGGCTTCTTAGGAAGAATTCTGGAATCTTGCTGCCGGCAGGCCTCCGGCTGTTCCGGGTAAACATCTCCTTGTAAATCCCCCGTGGTTTCTTGTACACACGTGAAATTTGGCCAGTTTATGCAGTTTGCATTGCTGCACAATGGCGCCTGCCTAGCTGTGCCGCGGTTGCAAACATTCAGGCGATGAAGCCAGTTAGGCTGGTCCCCGTAGGACACTACCAGCGGACTGGGTATATCTGCTTCCCGTTCTTCTCACCTGAGTGCTACTGATTCCAGCTTTGACGGCTACACTCAACTCAACCTGAGCAGTAGGTTGAACCTCAACTAATGGCAATTTGTGAAAGTTTTGAGAACTAGAGCTCAGTTGTTTGGCACACCACCACTGTCCTTCCAGCACTGTGGACGGCACTGCCTACATCTGGCTCTAATTAGTCCACGGTTGTGTTCAGAAGAATGACCTCTGCAGTGAACACTCAGAATGAGTTTCTGAGTTATTGCAACATAGGAGAGTTTCACTGCTTTCACGGCTTCTTAGGAAGAATTCCGGAATTTTGCTGCCGGCAGGCCTCTGGCTGTTCCGGGTGAACATCTCCTTGTAAATCCCCCGAGGTTTCTTGTACACCCTTGAAATTTGTCCAGGTTATGCAGTTGGCATTGCTGCACAATTGCGCCTGCCTAGCTCTGCCTTGGTTGCAAAGATTCAGGCGTGGCAGCCAGATAGGCTGGTCCCCGTAGGACACTACCAGCGGACTGGGTATATCTGCTTCCCGTTCTTCTCACCTGAGTGCTACTGATTCCAACTTTGACGGCTATACGCAACTCAACCTGAGCAGTAAGTTGAACCTCAACTTATTGGACTTTGTGAAAGTTTTGAGAACTAGAGCTCAGTTGTTTGGCACACCACCATAGTCCATCCACTCCAGCACTATGGCCGGCAGTGCCTACATCTGGCTCTAATTAGTCCACAGTTGTGTTCAGAAGAATGACCTCTGCCGGGAACACTCAGAATGAGGTTCTGAGTTTTTGCAACATAGGAGCGTTTCACTGCTTTCAAGGCTTCTTAGGAATAATTCCGGAATTTTGCTGACGGCAGGCCTCCGGCTGTTCCAGGTGAACATCTCCTTGTAAATCCCCCGTGGTTTATTGTACACCGGTGTAATTTGGCCAGGGTATGCAGTTTGCATTGGTGCACAATTGCGCCTGCCTAGCTCTGCCGCGGTTGCAAACATTCAGGCGTGGAAGCCAAATAGGCTGGTCCCAGTAGGACACTGCCAGCGGACTGGGTATATCTGCTTCCCGTTTTTCTCACCTGAGTGCTACTGATTCCATCTTTGACGGCGACACTTTACTCAACCGGAGCAGTAAGTTGAACCTCAACTTATGGCACATTGTGAAAGTGTTGAGAAGTAGAGCTCAGTTGTTTGGCACGCCACCACTGTCCATCCAGCACTATGGACGGCACTGCCTACATCTGGCTCTAATTAGTCCACGGTTGTGTTCAGCTGAATGACCACTGCCGGGAACACTCAGAATGAGGTTCTGAGTTATTGCAACATAGGAGCGTTTCACTGCTTTCAAGGCTTCGTAGGAAGAATTCCGGAATCTTGCTGTCGGCAGGTCTCCCGCAGTTCCGGGTGAACATCTTCTTGTAAATTCCCCGTGGTTTCTTGCACACCCGTGAAATTTGTCCAGTTTATGCAGTTTGCATTGCTGCACAATTGCGCCTGTCGAGCTCTGCCCCGGTTGCAAACATTCAGGCGTGGCAGCCAGATAGGCTGGTCCCCGTAGGACACTACCAGCGGACTGGGTATATCTGCTTCCCGTTCTTCTCACTTGAGTGCTACTGATTCCAGCTTTGACGGCTACACTCAACTCAACCTGATCAGTAAGTTGAACCTCAACTTATTGCACTTGGTGAAAGTTTTGAGAACTAGAGCTCAGTTGATTGGCACCCCACCATTGTCCAACCCCATCCAGCACTATGGACGGCACTGCCTACATCTGGCTCTAATTAGTCCATGGTTGTGTACAGCTGAATGACCTCTGCCGGGAACACTCAGAATGAGGTTCTGAGTTATTGCAACATAGGAGCGTTTCACTGCTTTCAAGGCTTCTTAGGAAGAATTCTGGAATCTTGCTGCCGGCAGGCCTCCGGCTGTTCCGGGTGAACATCTCCTTGTAAATCCGCCGTGGTTTCTTGTACACCGGTGTAATTTGGCCAGGGTATGCAGTTTGCATTGATGCACAATTGCGCCTGCCTAGCTCTGCCGCGGTTGCAAACATTCAGGCGTTGCAGCCAAATAGGCTGGTCCCCGTAGGACACTACCAGCGGACTGGGTATATCTGCGTCCCGTTCTTCTCTTGAGTGCTACTGATTCCAGCTTTGACGGCTACACTAAACTCAACCTGAGCAGTAAGTTGAACCTCAACTTATGGCACTTTGTGAACGTTTTGAGAACTAGAGCTGAGTTGTTTGGAACGCCACCACTGTCCATCCAGCACTATGGATGGCACTTCATACATCTGGCTCTAATCAGTCCACGGTTGTGTTCAGCCGAATGACTTCTGCCGGGAACACTGAGAATGAGGTTCTGAGTTATTGCAACATAGGAGCGGTTCACTGCTTTCAAGGCTTCTTAGGAAGAATTTCGGAACCTTGCTGCCGGCAGGCCTCCGGGTGTTCCGGGTGAACATCTCCTTGTAAATCCCCGGTGGTTTCTTGTACACCCGTGAAATTTGGCCAGGTTATGCAGTTTGAATTGCTGCACAATTGCACCTGCCTAGCTCTGCTGCGGTTGTAAACATTCAGGCGTGTCAGTCAGATAGGCTGGTCCCCGTAGGACACTGCCAGCAGACTGGGTATATCTGCTTCCAGTTCTTCTCACCTGAGTGCTACTGATTCCAGCTTTGACGGCTACACTCTACTCACCCGGAGCAGTAAGTCGAACCTCAACTTATGGTACTTTGTGAAAGTGTTGAGAACTAGAGCTCAGTTGTTTGGCACACCACCACTGTCAATCCAGCACTATGGACGGCAGTGCCTACATCTGGCTCTAATTAGTCCACGGTTGTGTTCAGCTGAATGACCTCTGCCGGGAACACTCAGAATGAGGTTCTGAGTTGTTGCAACATAGGAGCGTTTCACTGCTTTCAAGGCTTCTTAGGAAGAATTCCGGAATCTTGCTGTCGGCAGACCTCCAGCTGTTCCAGGTGAACATCTCCTTGTAAATCCCCCGTGGATTCTTGTACACCCGTGAAATTTGGCCAGGGTATGCAGTTTGCATGGCTTCACAATTGCGCCTGCCTAGCACTGCCGCGGTTGCAAACATTCAGGCGAGGAAGCCAGATAGGCTGGTCCCAGTAGGACACTGCCAGCGGACGGGGTATATCTACTTCCCGTTCTTCTCACCTGAGTGCTACTGATTCCAGCTTTGACGGCTACACTCTACTCAACCGGAGCAGTAAGTTAAACCTCAACTTATGGTACTTTGTGAAAGTGTTGAGAACTAGAGCTCAGTTGTTTCGCACGCCACCACTGTCCATCCAGCACTATGGACGGCAGTGCCTACATTTGGCTCTAATTAGTCCACGGTTGTGTTCAGCTGAATGACCTCTGCTGGGAACACTCAGAACCAGGTTCTGAGTTACTGCAACATAGGAGCGTTTCACTCCTTTCAAGGCATATTAGGAAGAATTCCGGATTCTTGCTGCCGGCAGGCCTCCGGCTGTTCCGGGTGAATATCTCCTCGTAACTCCCCCGTGGTTTCTTGTACATCCGTGAAATTTGGCCAGATTATGCAGTTTGCATTGCTGCACAATTGTGCCTGCCTAGCTCGGCCGCAGTTGCAAACATTCAGGCGTGGCACCCAGATAGGCTTTTCCCTGTAGGACACTGCAAGCGGACGGGTTATATCTGCTTCCCGTTCTTCTCACCTGAGTGCTACTGATTCCAGCTTTGAGGGCTACACTCTACTCTACCGGAGCAGTAAGTTGAACCTCAACTTATGGCACTTTGTGAAAGTGTTGAGAACTAGAGCTCAGTTGTTTGGCACGCCACCACTGTCCTGCCAGCACTATGGACGGCACTGCCTACATCTGGCTCTAATTAGTCCATGGTTGTGTTTAGCCGAATGACCTCTAGCGGGAACACTCAGAATGAGGTTCTGAGTTATTGCAACATAGGAGCGTTTCACTGCTTTCAAGGCTTCTTAGGAAGAATTCTGGAATCTTGCTTCCAGCAGGCCTCCCGCTGTTCCGGGTGAACATCTCCTTGTAAATCACCCGTAGTTTCTTGTACACCCATGAAATTTGGCCACGGTATGCAGTTTGCATTGCTGCACAATTGCGCCTCCCTAGCTCTGCCGCGGTTGCAAACATTCAGGCCTGGCAGCCAGATAGGCTGGTCCCCGTAGGACACTGCCAGCGGACTGGGTATATCTGCTTCCCATTCTTCTCACCCGAGTGCTACTGATTCCAGCTTTGACGGCTATAGTCAACTCAACCTGAGCAGTAAGTTGAACCTCAACTTATGGCACTTTGTGATAGTGTTGAGAACTAGAGCTCAGTTGTTTTTCACGCCACCACTGTCCATTTAGCTCTATGGATGGCAGTGCTTACATCTGGCTCTAATTAGTCCACGGTTGTGTTCAGCTGAATGACCTCTGCTGGGAACACTCAGAATGAGGTTCTGAGTTATGGCAACATAGGAGCGTTTCACTGCTTTCAAGGCTTCTTAGGAAGAATTCCGGAATCTTGCTGCCGGCAGGCCTCCGGCTGTTCCGGGTGAATATCTCCTTGTAACTCCCCCGTGGTTTCTTGTACACCCGTGAAATTTGGCCAGGTTATGCAGTTTGAATTCCTGCACAATTGCGCCTGCCTAGTTCTGCCACGGTTGCAAACATTAAGGCGTGGCAGCCAGATAGGCTGGTCCCAGTAGGACACTGCCAGCGGACTGGGTATATCTGCTTCCCGTTCTTCTCACCTGAGTGCTACTGATTCCACCTTTGACGGCGAGACTCTACTCAACCGGAGCAGTAAGTTGAACCTGAACTTATGGCACTTTGTGAAAGGGTTGAGAACTAGAGCTCAGTTGTTTGGCACGCCACCACTGTCCATCCAGCACTATGGACGGCACTGCCTACATCTGGCTCTAATTAGTCCACGGTTGTGTTCAGCTGAATGACCTCTGCCGGGAACACTCAGAATGAGGTTCTGAGTTATTGCAATATAGGAGCGTTTCACTGCTTTCACAGCTTCTTAGGAAGAATTCCGGAATCTTGCTGCCGGCAGGCCTCCGGCTGTTCCAGGTGAACATCTCCTTGTAAATCCCCCGTGCTTTCTTGTACACCCGTGAAATTTGCCCAGGTTATGCAGTTTGCATTGCTGCACAATTGCGCCTGCCTAGCTCTGCCGCGGTTGCAAACATTCAGTCGTGGCAGCCAGATAGGCTGCTCCCCGTAGGACACTGCCAGGGACGGGGTATATCTGCTTCCCGTTCTTTTCACCTGAGAGCTACTGATTCCAGCTTTGACGGCTACACTCTACTCAACCGGAGCAGTAACTTGAACCACAACTTATGGTACTTTGTGAAAGTGTTGAGAACTAGAGCTCAGTTGTTTGGCACGCCACCACTGTCCATCCAGCACTATGGACGGCAGTGCCTACATCTGGCTCTAATTACTCCACGGATGTGTTCAGCTGAATGACCTCTGGCGGGAACACTCAGAATGAGGTTCTGAGTTATTGCAACATAGGAGCCTTTCACTGCTTTCAAGGCTTCTTAGGAAGAATTCTGGAATCTTGCTTCCAGCAGGCCTCCCGCTGTTCCGGGTGAACATCTCCTTGTAAATCACCCGTAGTTTCTTGTACACCCGTGAAATTTGGCCACGGTATGCAGTTTGCATTGCTGCACAATTGCGCCTGCCTAGCTCTGCCGTGGTTGCAAACATTCAGGCCTGGCAGCCATATAGGCTGTTCCCCGTAGGACACTGCCAGGGGACTGGGTATATCTGCTTCCCGTTCTTCTCACCCGAGTGCTACTGATTCCAGCTTTGACGGCTACACACAACTCAACCTGAGCAGTAAGTTGAACCTCAACTTATGACACTTTGTGAAAGTTTTGAGAACTAGAGCTCAGTTTTTTGGCACACCACCACTGTCCATACAGCACTATGGACGGCATTGCCTACATCTGGCTCTAATTAGTCCACGGTTGTGTTCACCTGAATGACCTCTGCCGGGAACACTCAGAATGAGGTTCTGAGTAATTGCAACATAGGAGCGTTTCACTGCTTTCAAGGCTTCTTAGGAAGAATTCCAGAAACTTGCTGCCAGCAGGTCTCCGGCTGTTCCGGGTGAACATCTTCTTGTAAATCCCCCTTGGTTTCTTGTACACCCGTGAACCTTGGCCAGGTTATGCAGTTTGCATTGCTGCACAATTGCGCCTGCCTAGCTCTGCCGCGATTGCATACATTCAGGCGTGGCAGCCAGTTAGGCTGGTCCCCGTAGGACACTACCAGCGGACTTTGTATATATGCTTCCCGTTCTTCTCACCTGAGTGCTACTGATTCCGGCTTTGACGGCTACACTCAACTCTACCTGAGCAGTAAGTTGAACCTCAACTAATGGCACTTTGTGAAAGTTTTGAGAAATAGCGCTCAGTTGTTTGGCACACCACCACTGTCCATCCAGCACTATAGAAGAAACTGCGTACATATGGCTGTAATTAGTCCACGGTTGTGTTCAGCTGAATGACCTCTGCCGGGAACACTCAGAATGAGGTTCTGAGTTATTGCAACATAGGATCGTTTCACTGCTTACAATGCTTCTTAGGAAGAATTCCGGAATCTTGCTGCCGGCAGGCCTCTCCCTTTACAGGGTGAACATCTCCATGTAAATCCCCCGTAGTTTCTTCTACACCTGTGATATTTGGCCATGGTATGCAGTTTGCATTGCTGCACAATTGCGCCTGCCTAGTTCTGCCGCGGTTGCAAACATTCAGGCGTGGCAGCCAGATAGGCTGGTTCCCATAGGACTCTGCCAGCGGACTGGGTATATCTGCTTCCCGTTCTTCTCAACTGAGTGCTACTGATTCCAGCTTTGACGGCGACACTCTACTCAACCGGAGCAGTAAGTTGAACCTGAATTTATGGCATTTTGTGAAAGTGTTGAGAACTAGAGCTGTTGTTTAGCACGCCACCACTGTCCATCCAGCACTATGGACGGCAGGCCCTACATCTGGCTCTAATTACTCCACGGTTGTGTTCAGCTGAATGACCTCTGCCGGGAACACTGACAATGAGGTTCTGAGTTATTGCAACACAGGAGCGTTTCACTGCTTTCAAGGCTTCTTAGGAAGAATTCCGGAATCTTGCTGCAGGCAGGCCTCCGGCTGTTCTGGGTGAACATCTCCTTGTAAATCCCCCGAGGTTTCTTGTACACCCGTGAACCTTGGCCAGGTTATGCAGTTTGCATTGCTGCACAATTGCGCCTGCCTAGCTCTGCCGCGATTGCATATATTCAGGCGTGGCAGCCAGTTAGGCTGGTCCCCGTAGGACACTACCAGCAGACTGGGTATATCTGCTTCCCGTTCTTCTCACCTGAGTGCTAATGATTCCAGCTTTGACGGCGACACTCTACTGAACCGGAGCAGTAAGTTGAACCTCAACTTATGGTACTTTGTGAAAGTGTTGAGAACTAGAGCTCAGTTGTTTGGCACGTCACCACTGTCCATCCAGCACTATGGACGGCAGTGCCTACATCTGGCTCTAATTAGTCCACGGTTGTGTTCAGCTGAATGACCTCTTCCGGGAACACTCAGAATGAGGTTCTGAGTTATAGCAACATAGGAGCGTTTCACTGCTTTCAAGGCTTCTTAGGAAGAATTCCGGAATCTTGTTGCCGGGAGGCCTTCGGCTGTTCGGGGTGAACACCTCCATGTAAATCCCCCGTGGTTTCTTGTACACCCGTGAAATTTGGCCAGGTTATGCAGTTTGAATTACTGCAATAATGTGCCTGCCTATCTCTGCCGTGGTTGCAAATATTCAGGCGTGGCAGCCAGATAGGCTGGTCCCTGTAGGACACTGCCAGCCGACTGGGTATATCTGCTTCCCGTTCTTCTCACCTGAGTGCTACTGATTCCAGCTTTGACGGCTACACTCAACTCAAACTGAGCAGTAAGTTGAACCTCAACTTATGGCACTTTGTGAAAGTTTTCATAACTAGAGCTCAGTTTTTTGGAACACCACCACTGTCCATCCAGCACTAGGGACGGCACTGCCTACATCTGGCTCTAATTAGTCCACGGTTGTGTTCAGCTGATTGACCTCTGCTAGGAACACTCAGAATGAGGTTCTGAGTTATTGCAACATAGGAGCGTTTCACTACTATCAAGGCTTCTTAGGAAGAATTCCAGAATCTTGCTGCCATCAGGCCTCCGGCAGTTCCGGGTGAACATCTCCTTGTAAATCCCCCGTTGTTTCTTTTACACCCGTGATAATTGGCCAGGGTATGCAGTTTGCATGGCTGCACAATTGCGCCTGCCTAGCTCTGCCGCGCTTGCAAACATTCAGGCGTGGAAGCAAGATAGGCTGGTCCCAGTAGGACACTGCCAGCGGACTGGGTATATCTGCTTCCCGTTCTTCTCACTTGAGCGCTACTGATTCCACTTTTGACGGCGAGACACTACTCAACCGGAGCAATAAGTTGATCCTGAACTTATGGCACTTTGTGAAAGTGTTGAGAACTAGAGCTCAGTTGTTTGGCACGCCACCACTGTCCATCCAGCACTATGGATGGCACTGCCTACATCTGGGTCTAATTAGTCGACGGTTGTGTTCAGCTGATTGACCTCTGCTGGGAACACTCAGAATGAGGTTCTGAGTTATTGCAACATAGGAGCGTTTCACTACTTTCAAGGCTTCTTAGGAAGAATTCCAGAATCTTGCTGCCATCAGGCCTCCGGCAGTTCCGGGTGAACATCTCCTTGTAAATCCCCCGTTGTTTCTTTTACACCCGTGAAAATTGGCCAGGGTATGCAGTTTGCATGGCTGCACAATTGCGCCTGCCTAGCTCTGCCGCGGTTGCAAACATTCAGGCGTGGAAGCAAGATAGGCTGGTCCCAGTAGGACACTGCCAGCAGACTGGGTATATCTGCTTCCAGTTCTTCTCACCTGAGTGCTACTGATGCCAGCTTTGAGGGCTACACTCTACTCAACCGGAGCAGTAAGTCGAACCTCAACTTATGGTACTTTGTGAAAGTGTTGAGAACTAGAGCTCAGTTCTTTGGCATGCCACCACTGTCCATCCAGCACTATGGACGGCACTGCATACATATGGCTCTAATTAGTCCACGGTTGTGTTCAGCTGAATGACCTCTGCCGGGAACACTCAGAATGAGGTTCTGAGTTATTGCAACATAGGAGCGTTTCACTACTTTCAAGGCTTCTTAAGAAGACTTCCAGAATTTTGCTGTCGGCAGGCCTCCGGCTGTTCCGGGTGAACATCTCTTTGTAATTCCCCCGTGGTTTCTTGTACACCCGTGAAATTTGGCCAGGTTATGCAGTTTGCATTGCTGCACAATTGTGCCTGCCTAGCTCTGCCGTGGTTGCAAACATTCAGGCGTGTCAGCCATATAGGGTGGTCCCCGTGGGACACTACCAGCGGACTGGGTATATCTGCTTCCCGTTCTTCTCACCTGAGTGCTACTGATTCCAGCTTTGACGGCGACACTCTACTCAACCGGAGCAGTAAGTTGAACATCAACTTATGGTACTTTGTGAAAGTGTTGAGAACTAGAGCTCAGTTGTTTTTCACGCCACCAATGTCCATCCAGCACTATGGATGGCACTGCCTACATCTGGGTCTAATTAGTCGACGGTTGTGTTCAGCTGAATGACCTCTGCCGGGAACACTCAGAATGAGGTTCTGAGTTGTTGCAACATAGGAGCGTTTCACTGCTTTCAAGGCTTCTTAGGAAGAATTCCGGAATCTTGCTGTCGGCAGGCCTCCGTCTGTTCCGTGTGAACATCTCTTTGTAAATCCCCCGTGGTTTCTTGTACACCCGTGAAATTTGGCCAGGGTATGCAGTTTGCATTGCTGCACAATTGTGCCTTCGTAGCTCTGCCGCGGTTGCAAACATTCAGGCGTGGAAGCCAGATAGGCTGATTTCAGTAGGCCACTGACAGCGGACTGGGTATATCTGCTACCCGATCTTCTCACCTGAGTGCTACTGATTCCAGCTTTGACGGCAACACTCTACTCAACCGGAGCAGTAAGTTGAACCTCAACTTATTGCACTTTGTGAAATTTTTGAGAACTAGAGCTCAGCTGTTTGGCACACCACGATTGACCATCCCATCCACCACTATGGACGGCACTGCCTACATCTGGCTCTAATTAGTCCACGGTTGTGTTCAGCTGAATGACCTCTGCCAGGAACACTCAGAATGAGGTTCTGAGTTATTGCAACATAGGAGCGTTTCACTGCTTTCAAGGCTTCTTAGGAAGAATTCCGGAATCTTGCTGCCGACAGGCCTCCGGCTGTTCCAGGTGAACATCTCCTTGTAAATCCCCCGTTGTTTCTTTTACACCCGTGAAAATTGGCCAGGGTATGCAGTTTGCATGGCTGCACAATTGCGCCTGCCTAGCTCTGCCGCGGTTGCAAACATTCAGGCGTGGAAGCAAGATAGGCTGGTCCCAGTAGGACACTGCCAGCGGACTGGGTATATCTGCTTCCCGTTCTTCTCACTTGAGCGCTACTGATTCCACTTTTGACGGCGAGACACTACTCAACCGGAGCAATAAGTTGATCCTGAACTTATGGCACTTTGTGAAAGTGTTGAGAACTAGAGCTCAGTTGTTTGGCACGCCACCACTGTCCATCCAGCACTATGGACAGCACTGTCTACATCTGGCTCTAATTAGTCCACGGTTGTGTTCAGCTGAATGACCTCTTCCGGGAACACTCAGAATGAGATTCTGAGTTATTGCAACATAGGAGCGTTTCACGGCTTTCAAGGCTTCTTAGCAAGAATTCCGAAATCTTGCTGCCGGCAGGCCTCCGGCTGTTCCGGGTGAACATCTCCTTGTAAATCCCCCGTGGTTTCTTGTACACCCGTGAAATTTGGCCAGGTTATGCAGTTTGAATTGCTGCACAATTGCGCCTGCCTAGCTCTGCCGCGGTTGCAAACATTCGGGCGTGGCAACCAGATAGTCTGGTCCCGGTAGGACACTGCCAGCAGACTGGGTATATCTGCTTCCAGTTCTTCTCACCTGAGTGCTACTTATGCCAGCTTTGAGGGCTACACTCTACTCAACCGGAGCAGTAAGTCGAACCTCAACTTATGGTACTTTGTGAAAGTGTTGAGAACTAGAGCTCAGTTCTTTGGCATGCCACCACTGTCCATCCAGCACTATGGACGGCACTGCATACATATGGCTCTAATTAGTCCACGGTTGTGTTCAGCTGAATGACCTCTGCCGGGAACACTCAGAATGAGGTTCTGAGATATTGCAACATAGGAGCGTTTCACTACTTTCAAGGCTTCTTAAGAAGACTTCCAGAATTTTGCTGTCGGCAGGCCTCCGGCTGTTCCGGGTGAACATCTCTTTGTAAATCCCCCGTGGTTTCTTGTACACCCGTGAAATTTGGCCAGGTTATGCAGTTTGCATTGCTGCACAATTGTGCCTGCCTAGCTCTGCCGTGGTTGCAAACATTCAGGCGTGTCAGCCATATAGGGTGGTCCCCGTGGGACACTACCAGCGGACTGGGTATATCTGCTTCCCGTTCTTCTCACCTGAGTGCTACTGATTCCAGCTTTGACGGCGACACTCTACTCAACCGGAGCAGTAAGTTGAACATCAACTTATGGTACTTTGTGAAAGTGTTGAGAACTAGAGCTCAGTTGTTTTTCACGCCACCAATGTCCATCCAGCACTATGGATGGCACTGCCTACATCTGGGTCTAATTAGTCGACGGTTGTGTTCAGCTGAATGACCTCTGCCGGGAACACTCAGAATGAGGTTCTGAGTTGTTGCAACATAGGAGCGTTTCACTGCTTTCAAGGCTTCTTAGGAAGAATTCCGGAATCTTGCTGTCGGCAGGCCTCTGTCTGTTCCGAGTGAACATCTCTTTGTAAATCCCCCGTGGTTTCTTGTACACCCGTGAAATTTGGCCAGGGTATGCAGTTTGCATTGCTGCACAATTGTGCCTTCGTAGCTCTGCCGCGGTTGCAAACATTCAGGCGTGGAAGCCAGATAGGCTGATTTCAGTAGGCCACTGACAGCGGACTGGGTATATCTGCTACCCGATCTTCTCACCTGAGTGCTACTGATTCCAGCTTTGACGGCAACACTCTACTCAACCGGAGCAGTAAGTTGAACCTCAACTTATTGCACTTTGTGAAATTTTTGAGAACTAGAGCTCAGCTGTTTGGCACACCACGATTGACCATCCCCATCCACCACTATGGACGGCACTGCCTACATTTGGCTCTAATTAGTCCACGGTTGTGTTCAGCTGAATGACCTCTGCCGGGAACACTCAGATTGAGGTTCTGAGTTATTGCAACATAGGAGCGTTTCACTGCTTTCAAGGCTTCTTAGGAAGAATTCCGGAATCTTGCTGCCGGCAGGCCTGCGGCTGTTCCAGGTGAACATCTCCTTGTAAATCCCCCGTGGTTCCTTTTACACCCGTGAAAATTGGCCAGGGTATGCAGTTTGCATGGCTGCACAATTGCGCCTGCCTAGCTCTGCCGCGGTTGCAAACATTCAGGCGTGGAAGCAAGATAGGCTGGTCCCAGTAGGACACTGCCAGGGGACTGGGTATTTCTGCTTCCCGTTCTTCTCACTTGAGCGCTACTGATTCCACCTTTGACGGCGAGACACTACTCAACCGGAGCAGTAAGTTGATCCTGAACTTATGGCACTTTGTGAAAGTGTTGAGAACTAGAGCTCAGTTGTTTGGCACGCCACCACTGTCCATCCAGCACTATGGACAGCACTGCCTACATCTGGCTCTAATTAGTCCACGGTTGTGTTCAGCTGAATGACCTCTTCCGGGAACACTCAGAATGAGATTCTGAGTTATTGCAACATAGGAGCGTTTCACGGCTTTCAAGGCTTCTTAGCAAGAATTCCGAAATCTTGCTGCCGGCAGGCCTCCGGCTGTTCCGGGTGAACATCTCCTTGTAAATTCCCCGTGGTTTCTTGTACACCCGTGAAATTTGGCCAGGTTATGCAGTTTGAATTGCTGCACAATTGCGCCTGCCTAGCTCTGCCGCGGTTGCAAACATTCGGGCGTGGCAACCAGATAGTCTGGTCCCGGTAGGACACTGCCAGCAGACTGGGTATATCTGCTTCCAGTTCTTCTCACCTGAGTGCTACTGATGCCAGCTTTGAGGGCTACACTCTACTCAACCGGAGCAGTAAGTCGAACCTCAACTTATGGTACTTTGTGAAAGTGTTGAGAACTAGAGCTCAGTTCTTTGGCATGCCACCACTGTCCATCCAGCACTATGGACGGCACTGCATACATATGGCTCTAATTAGTCCACGGTTGTGTTCAGCTGAATGACCTCTGCCGGGAACACTCAGAATGAGGTTCTGAGTTATTGCAACATAGGAGCGTTTCACTACTTTCAAGGCTTCTTAAGAAGACTTCCAGAATTTTGCTGTCGGCAGGCCTCCGGCTGTTCCGGGTGAACATCTCTTTGTAAATCCCCCGTGGTTTCTTGTACACCCGTGAAATTTGGCCAGGTTATGCAGTTTGCATTGCTGCACAATTGGGCCTGCCTAGCTCTGCCGTGGTTGCAAACATTCAGGCGTGTCAGCCATATAGGGTGGTCCCCGTGGGACACTACTAGCGGACTGGGTATATCTGCTTCCCGTTCTTCTCATCTGAGTGCTACTGATTCCAGCTTTGACGGCGACACTCTACTCAACCGGAGTAGTAAGTTGAACGTCAACTTATGGTACTTTGTGAAAGTGTTGAGAACTAGAGCTCAGTTGTTTTTCATGCCACCAATGTCCATCCAGCACTATGGATGGCACTGCCTACATCTGGCTCTAATTAGTCCACGGTTGTGTTCAGCCAAAAGACCTCTGCCAGGAAAACTCAGAATGAGGTTCTGAGTTATTGCAACATAGGAGCGTTTCACTGCTTTCAAGGCTTCTTAGGAAGAATTCCGGAAATTTGCTGCCAGCAGGCCTCCGTCTCTTCCGGGTGAACATCTCCCTGTAAATCCCCCGTGGTTTCTTGTAAACCCGTGAAATTTGGCCAGGGTATGCAGTTTGCATGGCTGCCCATTTGCGCCTGCCTAGCTCTGCCGCGGTTGCAAACATTCAGGCGTGGAAGCCAGATAGGCTGGTCTCAGTAGGACACTGGCAGCGGACTGGGTATATCTGCTTCCCGTTCTTCTCACCTGAGTACTACTGATTCCACCTTTGACGGCGAGACTCTACTCAACCGGAGCATTAAGTTGAACCTGAACTTATGGAACTTTGTGAAAGTGTTGAGAACTAGAGCTCAGTTGTTTGGCACGCCACCACTTTCCATCCAGCACTATGGACGGCAGTGCCTACATCCTGCTCTAATTAGTCAACGGTTGTGTTCAGCTGAATGACCTCTGGCGGGAACACTCAGAATGAGGTTCTGAGTTATTTCAACATAGGAGCGTTTCACTGCTTTCAAGGCTTCTTAGGAAGAATTCCGGAATCTTGTTGCCGGCAGGCCTCCGGCTGTTCGGGGTGAACACCTCCATGTAAATTCCCCGTGGTTACTTGTACACCCGTGAAATTTGGCCAGGTTATGCAGTTTGAATTACTGCAATAATGTGCCTGCCTATCTCTGCCGTGGTTGCAAATATTCAGGCGTGGCAGCCAGATAGGCTGGTCCCTGTAGGACACTGCCAGCCGACTGGGTATATCTGCTTCCCGTTCTTCTCACCTGAGTGCTACTGATTCCAGCTTTGACGGCTACACTCAACTCAAACTGAGCAGTAAGTTGAACCTCAACTTATGGCACTTTGTGAAAGTTTTCATAACTAGAGCTCAGTTTTTTGGAACACCACCACTGTCCATCCAGCACTAGGGACGGCACTGACTACATCTGGCTCTAATTAGTCCACGGTTGTGTTCAGCTGATTGACTTCTGCCGGGAACACTCAGAATGAGGTTCTGAGTTATTGCAACATAGGAGCGTTTCACTGCTTTCAAGGCTTCTTAGGAAGAATTCCAGAATCTTGCTGCCATCAGGCCTCCGGCTGTTCCGGGTGAACATCTCCTTGTAAATCCCCTGTGGTTTCTTGTACACACGTGAAATTTGGCCATATTATGCAGTTTGAATTGCTGCACAATTGCGCCTGAGTAGCTCTGCCGCAGTTGCAAACATTCAGGCGTGGCAGCCAGATAGGCTGGACCCCTTAGGAAACTGCCAGCAGACGGGGTATATCTGCTTCCCGTTCATCTCACCTGAGTGCTACTGATTCCAGCTTTGAGGGCTACACTCTACTCAACCGGAGCAGTAAGGTGAACCTCAACTTATGGCACTTTGTGAAAGTGTTGAGAACTAGAGCTCAGTTGTTTGGCATGCCACCACTGTCCATCCAGCACTATGGACAGCACTGCCTACATCTGGCTCTAATTAGTCCACGGTTGTATTCAGAAGAATAACTTCTGCCGAGAACACTCAGAATGAGGTTCTGAGTTATTGCAACAAAGGAGCGTTTCACTGCATTCAAGGCTTCTTAGGAAGAATTCCAGAATCTTGCTGCCGGCAGGCCTCCGGCTGTTCCGGGTGAACATCTCCTTGTAAATTCCCCGTGGTTTATTATACACCCGTGAAATTTGGCCAGGGTATGCAGTTTGCATTGCTGCACAATTTCGCCTGCCTAGCTCTCTTACGGTTGGAAACATTCAGGCGTGGCAGCCAGATAGGCTGGTCCCCGTAGGACACTGCCAGCGGACTGGGTATATGTGCTTCAAGTTCTTCTCACCTGAGAGCTACCGTTTCCAGCATTGACAGGTACACTCTACTCAACCGGAGCAGTAAGTTAAACCTCAACTTATGGCACTTTGTGAAAGTGTTGATAACTAGAACTCAGTTGTTTGGCACGCCACCACTGTCCATCCAGCACTATGGCCGGCACTGCCTATATCTGGCTCTAATTAGTCCACGGTTGTGTTCAGCCGAATGACCTCTGCCGGGAACACTCAGAATGAGGTTCTGAGTTATTGCAACATAGGAGCGTTTCACTGCTTTCTAGGCTTCTTAGGAAGAATTCCGGAAACTTGCTGCCGGCAGGCCTCCTTGTCTTACGGGTGAACATCTCCCTTTACTTCCCCCGTGGTTTCTTGTACACCCGTGAAATTTGGCCAGGTTATGCAGTTTGAATTGCTGCACAATTGTGCCTGCCTAGCTCTGCCGCGGTTGCAAACAATCTTTCGTGGCAACCAGATAGGCTGGACCACTTAGTACACTGCCAGCAGACTGGGTATATCTGCTTCCCGTTCTTCTCACCTGAGTGCTACTGATTCCACCTTTGACGGCTACACTCTACTCAACCGGAGCAGTAAGTTGAACCTGAACTTATGGCACTTTGTGAAAGTGTTGAGAACTAGAGCTCAGTTGTTTGGCACGCCACCACTGTCCATCCACCTCTATGGACGGCACTGACTACATCTGGCTCTAATTAGTCCACGGTTGTGTTCAGAAGAATGACTTCTGCCGAGAATACTCAGAATGAGGTTCTGAGTTATTGCAACATAGGAGCGTTTCACTGCTTTCAAGGCTTGTTAGGAAGAATTCCGGAATCTTGCTGCAGGCAGGCCTCCGGCTATTCCGGTTGAATATCTCCTTGTAAATCCCCCGTGGTTTCTTGTACACCCGTGAAATTTGGCCATGGTATGCAGTTTGCATTGCTGCACAAATGCCCCTGCCTAGCTCTGCCACGGTTGCAAAAATTCATGCGTGGGAGGTAGATAGGCTGGTCCCCGTAGGACACTGCCAGCCGAATGGGTATATCTGCTTCCCGTTCTTCTCACCTGAGAGCTACTGATTGCAGCTTTCACGGCTCCACTCTACACAACCGGAGCAGTAAGTTGAACCTCAACTTATGGCACTCTGTGAAAGTGTTGAGAACTGGAGCTCAGTTGTTTGTCACACCACCACTGTCCATCCAGCACTATGTACGGCACTGCCTACATCTGGCTCTAATTAGTCCACCGTTGTGTTCAGAAGAATGACCTCTACCGGGAACACTCAGAATGAGGTTCTGAGTTATTGCAACAAAGGAGCGTTTCACTGCTTTCAAGGCTTCTTAGGAAGAATTCCAGAATCTTGCTGCCCGCAGGCCTCCGGCTGTTCCGGGTATACATCTCTTTGTAAATCCCCCGTAGTTTCTTGTACACCCGTGAAATTTGGCCAGGTTATGCAGTTTGCATTGCTGCACAATTGCGCCTGCCTAGCTCTGCCGCGGTTGCAAACATTCAGGCGTGGCAGCCATATAGGCTGGTCCCCGTAGGACACTGTCAGCGGACTGGGTATATCTGCTTCCCGTTCTTCTTACCTGAGTGCTACTGATTCCAGCTTTGAGGGCGACACTCTACTCAACCGGAGCAGTAAGTTGAACCTCAACTTATGGCACTTTGTGAAAATGTTGAGAACCAGAGCTCAGTTATTTTTCACGCCACCACTGTCCATCCAGCGCTATGGACTGCAGTGTCTACATCTGGCTCTAATTATTCCACGGTTGTGTTCAGCTGAATGACCTCTGCAGGGAACACTCAGAATGAGGTTCTGAGTTATTGCAACATAGGAGCGTTTCACTGCTTTCAAGGCTTCTTAGGAAGAATTCCGGAATCTTGCTGCCGGCAGGCCTCCGGCTGTTCCAGGTGAACATCTCCTTGTAAATCCCCCGTTGTTTCTTGTACACCCGTGAAAATTGGCCAAGGTATGCAGTTTGCATGGCTGCACAATTACGCCTGCCTAGCTCTGCCGCGGTTGCAACCATTCAGGCGCTGAAGCAAGATAGGCTGGTCCCCGTAGGACACTGCCAGTGGACTGGGTATATCTGCTTCCCGTTCTTCTCACCTGAGCGCTAGTGATTACAGCATTGACGGCGAGACTCTACTCAACCGGAGCAGTAAGTTGAACCTCAACTTATGGCACTTTGTGAAAGTGTTGAGAACTAGAGCTCAGTTGTTTGGCACGCCACCACTGTCCATCGAGCACTATGGACAGCACTGCTTACATCTGGTTCTAATTAGTCCATGGTTGTGTTCAGCTGAATGACCTCTGCCGGGAACACTCAGAATGAGGTTCTGAGTTATTGCAACATAGGAGCGTTTCACTGCTTTCAAGGCTTCTTAGGAAGAATTCCGGAATCTTGCTGCCGGCAGGCCTCCGGCTATTCCGGGTGAACATCTCCTTGTAAATCCCCCGTGGTTTCTTGTACACCCGTGAAAATTGGCCAGGGTATGCAGTTTGCATGGCTGCACAATTGCGCCTGCCTAGTTCTGCCGCGGTTGCAAACATTCAGGCGTGGAAGCCAGATAGTCTGTTCCCAGTAGGACACTGCCAGTGGACTGGGTATATCTGCTTCCCGTTCTTCTCACCTGAGTGCTACTCATTCCAGATTTGACGGCGACACTCAACTCAACCGGAGCAGTATGTGGAACCTCAACTTAGGCACTTTTTGAAAATGTTGAGAACCAGAGCTCAGTTGTTTTTCACGCAACCACTGTCCATCCAGCGCTATGGACGGCAGTGCCTACAACTGGCTCTAATTAGTCCACAGTTGTGTTCAGCTGAATGACCTCTGCCGGGAACACTCAGAATGAGGTTCTGAGTTATTGCAACATAGGAGCGTTTCATTGATTTCAAGGCTTCTTAGGAAGAATTCCGGAATCTTGCTACCGGCAGGCCTCCGGCTGTTCCGGGTGAACATCTCCTTGTAAATCCCCCCTGGTTTCTTGTACACCCGTGAAATTTGGCCAGGGTATGCAGTTTGCATTGCTGCACAATGGCGCCTGCATACCTCTGCCGCGGTTGCAAACATTCAGGCGTGGCAGCCAGATAGGCTGGTCCCCGTAGGACACTGCCAGCGGACGGGGTATATCTGCTTCCCGTTCTTCTCACCTGAGTGCTACTGATTCCAGCTTTAAGGGCTACACTCTACTCAACCAGGGCAGTACGTTGAATCTCAACTTATGGCACTTTGTGAAAGTGTTGAGCACTAGAGCTCAGTTGTTGGCACACCACCACTGTCCATCCAGCACTATGGACGGCACTGCATACATCTGGCTCTAATTAGTCCACGGTTGTGTTCAGCGGAATGACCTCTGCCAGGAACACTCAGAATGAGATTCTGAGTTATTGCAACATAGGAGCGTTTCACTCCTTTCAAGGCTTCTTAGGGAGAATTCCGGAATCTTGCTGCCGGCAGGCCTCCGGCTGTTCCGGGTGAACATCTCCTTGTAAATCCCCCGTGGTTTCTTGTACACCCGTGAAATTTGGCCAGATTATGCAGTTTGCATTGCTGCACAATTGCGCCTGCCTAGCTCGGCCGCAGTTGCAAACATTCAGGCGTGGCACCAGATAGGCTTTTCCCTGTAGGACACTTAAGCGGAAGGGTTATATCTGCTTCCCGTTCTTCTCACCTCAGTGCTACTGATTCCAGCTTTGAGGGCTACACTCTACTCAACCGGAGCAGTAAGTTGAACCTCAACTTATGGCACTTTGTGAAAGTGTTGAGAACTAGAGCTCAGTTGTTTGGCACGCCACCATTGTCCATCCAGAACTATGGACGGCAGTGCCTACATCTGGCTCTAATTAGTCCACGGTTGTGTTCAGCTGAATGACCTCTGCCCGGAACACTCAGAATGAGATTCTGAGTTATTGCAACATAGGAGCGTTTCACTGCTTTCAAGGCTTCTTAGGAAGAATTCCAGAATCTTTCTGCCAGCAGGCCTCCCAATGTTCCGGGTGAACAAATGCTTGTAAATCCCCTGAAGTTTCTTGTATACCCGTGAAATTTGGCCAGGGTATGCAGTTTGCATTGCTGCACAATTGCGCCTTCGTAGCTCTGCCGCGGTTGCAAACATTCAGGTGTGGCAGCCAGATAGGCTGGTCCCAGTAGGCCACTGCCAGCGGACTGGGTATATCTGCTACCCGTTCTTCTCACCTGAGTGCTACTGATTCCAGCTTTGACGGCAACACTCTACTCAACCGGAGCAGTAAGTTGAACCTCAACTTATTGCACTTTGTGAAATTTTTGAGAACTACAGCTCAGTTGTTTGGCACACCACCATTGACCATCCCCATCCACCACTATGGACGGCACTGCATACATCTGGCTCTAATTAGTCCACGGATGTGTTCAGCTGAATGTCCTTTTCCGGGAACACTCAGAATGAGGTTCTGAGTTATTGCAACATAGGAGCGTTTCACTACTTTCAAGGCTTCTTAGGAAGAATTCCAGAATCTTGCTGTCGGCAGGCCTCCGGCTGTTCCAGGTGAACATCTCCTTGTAAATCCCCCGTGGTTTCTTGTACACCCGTGAAATTTGGCCAGATTATGCAGTTTGCATTGCTGCACAATTGTGCCTTCCTAGCTCTGCCGTGGTTGCAAACATTCAGTCGTGGCAGCCAGATAGGCTGGTCCCCATAGGACACTACCAGCGGACTGGGTATATCTGCTTCCCGTTCTTCTCACCTGAGTGCTACTGATTCCAGCTTTGAAAGCTACACTCAACTATACCTGAGCAGTCAGTTGAACATAAACTTATGGCACTTTGTGAAAGTTTTGAGAACTAGAGCTCAGTTGTTTGGCACACCACCACTGTCCATCCAGCACTATGGACGGCACTGCCTACATCTGGCTCTAATTAGTCCACGGTTGTGTTCAGCTGAATGACCTTTGCCGGGAACACTCAGAATGAGGTTCTGAGTTATTGCAACATAGGAGCGTTTCACTGTTTTCAAGGCTTCTTAGGAAGAATTTCGGAATCTTGTTGCCGGGAGGCCTTCGGCTGTTCCGGGTGAACACCTCCTTGTAAATCCCCCGTGGTTTCTTCAACACTCGTGAAATTTGGCCAGGGTATGCAGTTTTCATTGCTGCACAATTGCGCCACCCTAGCTCGGCCACATTTGCAAAGATTCAGGTGTGGCAGCCAGATAGGCTGGTCCCCGTAGGACACTGCCAGCGGACGGGGTATATCTGCTTCCCGTTCTTCTCACCTGAGTGCTACTGATTCCAGCTTGGACGGCTACACTCTACTCAACTGGAGCAATAAGTTGAACCTCAACTTATAGCAGTTTGTGAAAGTGTTGAGAACTAGAGCTCAGTTGTTTGGCATGCCACCACTGTCCTTCCAGCACTATGGACGGCACTGCCTACATCTGGCTCTAATTAGTCCACGGTTGTGTTCAGCTGAATTACCTCTGCCGGGAACACTCAGAATGAGGTTCTGAGTTATTGCAACATAGGAGCGTTTCACTGCTTTCAAGGGTTCTTAGGAAGAATTCCGGAATCTTGCTGCCGGCAGGCCTCCGGTTGTTCTGGGTGAACATCTCCTTGTAAATCCCCCGTAGTTTCTTCAACATCCGTGAAATTTGGCCAGGATATGCACTTTGCATTGCTGCACAATTGCGCCTGCCTAGCTCTGCCGGGGTTGCAAACATTCAGGCGTGGCAACCAGATAGGCTGGTCCCGGTAGGACACTGCCAGCGGACGGGGTATATCTGCTTCACGTTCTTCTCACCTGAGTGCTACTGATTCCAGCGTTGACGGCTATACTCAACTCAACCTGAGCAGTAAGTTGAACCTCAACTTATGGCATTTTGTGAAAGTGTTGAGAACTAGAGCTCAGTTGTTTCGCACGCCACAACTGTCCATCCAGCACTATGGACGGCACTGCCTACACCTGGCTCTAATTAGTCCACGGTTGTGTTCAGCTGAATGACCTCAGCCGGGAACAGTCAGAATCAGGTTCTGAGTTACTGCATCATAGGAGTGTTTCACTGTTTTCAAGCCTTCTTTCGAAGAATTCCGGAATCTTGATGCCGGCAGGCCTCCGGCTGTTCCGGGTGAACATCTCCTTGTAAATCCCCCGTGGTTTCTTGTACACCCGTGAAATTTGGCCAGGTTATGCAGTTTGCATTGCTGCACAACTGCGCCTGCCTAGCTCGACCGCAGTTGCAAAGATTCAGGCATGACAGCCAGATAGGCTGGTCCGGGTAGGACACTGGCAGCGTACCGGGTATATCTGCTTCCCGTTGTTCTCACCTGAGGGCTACTGATTCCAGCTTGGAAAGCTACAGTCAACTCCACCTGATCAGTAAGTTGAACATCAACTTATGGCACTTTGTGAAAGTGTTGAGAACTAGAGCTCAGTTGTTTGGCACGCCACCACTGTCCATCCAGCACTAAGGACGTAGTGCCTTCATCTGGCTCTTATTAGTCCACGGTTGTGTTCAGCTGAATGATCTCTGCCGGGAACACTCAGAATGAGGTTCTGAGTTATTGCAACATAGGAGCGTTTCACTGCTTTTAAGGCTTCTTAGGAATAATTCCGGCATCTTGCTGCCGGTAGGCCTCCGGCTGTTCCGGGTGAACATCTCCTTGTAAATCCCCCGTGGTTTCTTGTACACCAGTGAAATTTGGCCAGGTTATACAGTTTGCATTGCTGCAAAATGGCTCCTGCCTAGCTCTGCCGGGGTTGCAAACATTCAGTCGTCTCAGCCAGATAGGCTGGTCCCCGTAGGACACTGCCAGGGGACTGGGTATATCTGCTTCCCGTTCTTCTCACCTGAGTGCTACTGATTCCAGCTTTGACGGCTACACTCTACTCAAACACAGCAGTAAGTTGAACCTCAACTTATGGCACTTTGTGAAAGTGTTGAGAACTAGAGCTCAGTTGTTTGGCACGCCACCACTCTCCATCCAGCACTATGGACGGCACTGCGTACATCTGGCTCTATTTAGTTCACGGTTGTGTTCAGCTGAATGATCTCTGCCGGGAACACTCAGAATGAGGTTCTGAGTTATTGCAACATAGGAGCGTTTCACTGCTTTCAAGGCTTCTTAGGAAGAATTCCGGAATCTTGCTGCCGGCAGGCCTCCGGCTGTTCCGGGTGAACATCTCCTTGTAAATCCCCCGTGGTTTCTTGTACACCCGTGAAATTTGGCCAGGGTATGCAGTTTGCAATGCTGCACAATTGCGCCTGCCTAGCTCTGCCGCGGTTGAAAACATTCAGGCGTGGAAGCAAGATAGGCTGGTCCCAGTAGGACACTGCCAGCGGACTGGGTATATCTGCTTCCCGTTCTTTCACCTGAGCGTTACTGATTCCACCTTTGACGGCGAGACTCTACTCAACCGGAGCAGTAAGTTGAACCTGAACTTATGGCACTTTGTGAAAGTGTTGAGAACTAGAGCTCAGTTGTTTGGCACCCCATCACTGTCCATCCAGCACTATGGACAGCAATGCCTACATCTGGCACTAATTAGTCCACGGTTGTGTTCAGCTGAATGACCTCTGCCGGGAACACTCAGAATGAGGTTCTGAGTTATTGCAACATAGGAGTGTTTCACTGCTTTCAAGGCTTCTTAGGAAGAATTCCGGAATCTTGTTGCCGGCAGGCCTCCGGCTGTTCCGGGTGAACATCTCCTTGTAAATCCCCCTTGGTTTCTTGTGCATCCGTGAAATTTGGCCAGGTAATGCAGTTTGCATTGCTGCACAATTGCGCCTGCATAGCTCTGCCGCGGTTGCAAACATTCAGGCGTGGCAGCCAGATAGGCTGGTCCCCGTAGGACACTGCCAGCGGACGGGGTATATCTGCTTCCCGTTCTTCTCACCTGAGTGCTAGTGATTCCAGCTTTAAGGGCTACACTCTACTCAACCAGGGCAGTACGTTGAATCTCAACTTATGGCACTTTGTGAAAGTGTTGAGCACTAGAGCTCAGTTGTTTGGCACACCACCACTGTCCATCCAGCACTATGGACGGCACTGCATACATCTGGCTCTAATTAGTCCACGGTTGTGTTCAGTTGAATCACCTCTGCCGGGAACACTCAGAATGAGGTTTTGAGTTTTTGCAACATAGGAGCGTTTCATTGATTTCAAGGGTTCTTAGGAAGAATTCCGGAATCTTGCTGCCGGCAGGCCTCCGGTTGTTCTGGGTGAACATCTCCTTGTAAATCCCCCGTGGTTTTTTGTACACCCGTGAAATTTGGCCAGGGTATGCAGTTTGCATTGCTGCACAATTGCGCGTGCATAGCTCTGCCGCGGTTGCAAACATTCAGGCGTGGCAGCCAGATAGGCTGGTCCCCGTAGGACACTGCCAGCGGACGGGGTAAATCTGCTTCCCGTTCTTCTCACCTGAGTGCTACTGATTCCAGCTTTCAGGGCTACACTGTACTTAACCAGGGCAGTACGTTGAATCTCAACTTATGACACTTTGTGAAAGTGTTGAGCACTAGAGCTCAGTTGTTGGTACACCACCACTGTCCATCCAGCACTATGGACGGCACTGCATACATCTGGCTCTAATTAGTCCACGGTTGTGTTCAGTTGAATGACCTCTGCCGGGAACACTCAGAATGAGGTTCTGAGTTATTGCAACATCGGAGCGTTTCATTGATTTCAAGGCTTCTTAGGAAGAATTCCGGAATCTTGCTACTGGCAGGCCTCCGGCTGTTCCGGGTGAACATCTCCTTGTAAATCCCCCGTGGTTTCTTGTACACCCGTGAAATTTGGCCAGGGTATGCAGTTTGCATTGCTGCACAATTGCGCCTTCGTAGCTCTGCCGCGGTTGCAAACATTCAGGCATGGAAGCCAGATAGGCTGGTCCCAGTAGGCCACTGCCAGCGGACTGGGTATATCTTCTACCCGTTCTTCTCACCTGAGTGCTACTGATTCCAGCTTTGACGGCAACACTCTACTCAACCGGAGCAGTAAGTTGAACCTCAACTTATTGCACTTTGTGAAATTCTTGAGAACTAGAGCTCAGTTGTTTGGCACACCACCATTGACCATCCCCATCCACCACTATGGACGGCACTGCCTACATCTGGCTCTAATTAGTCCACGGATGTGTTCAGCTGAATGTCCTTTTCCGGGAACACTCAGAATGAGGTTCTGAGTTATTGCAACATAGGAGCGTTTCACTACTTTCAAGGCTTCTTAGGAAGAATTCCAGAATCTTGCTGTCGGCAGGCCTCCGGTTGTTCTGGGTGAACATCTCCTTGTAAATCCCCCGTGGTTTCTTGTACACCCGTGAAATTTGGCCAGATTATGCAGTTTGCATTGCTGCACAATTGTGCCTGCCTAGCTCTGCCGTGGTTGCAAACATTCAGTCGTGGCAGCCAGATAGGCTGGTCCCCATAGGACACTACCAGCGGCCTGGGTATATCTGCTTCCCGTTCTTCTCACCTGAGTGCTACTGATTCCAGCTTTGAAAGCTACACTCAACTCCACCTGAGCAGTCAGTTGAACATAAACTTATGGCACTTTGTGAAAGTTTTGAGAACTAGAGCTCAGTTGTTTGGCACACCACCACTGTCCATCCAGCACTATGGACGGCACTGCCTACATCTGGCTCTAATTAGTCCACGGTTGTGTTCAGCTGAATGACCTTTGCCGGGAACACTCAGAATGAGGTTCTGAGTTATTGCAACATAGGAGCGTTTCACTGTTTTCAAGGCTTCTTAGGAAGAATTTCGGAATCTTGTTGCCCGGAGGCCTTCGGCTGTTCCGGGTGAACACCTCCTTGTAAATCCCCCATGGTTTCTTCAACACTCGTGAAATTTGGCCAAGGTATGCAGTTTTCATTGGTGCACAATTGCGCCTCCCTAGCTCTGCCACAGTTGCAAAGATTCAGGTGTGGCAGCCAGATAGGCTGGTCCCCGTAGGACACTGCCAGCGGACGGGGTATATCTGCTTCCCGTTCTTCTCACCTGAGTGCTACTGATTCCAGCTTGGACGGCTACACTCTACTCAACTGGAGCTATAAGTTCAACCTCAACTTATAGCAGTTTGTGAAAGTGTTGAGAACTAGAGCTCAGTTGTTTGGCACGCCACCACTGTCCTTCCAGCACTATGGACGGCACTGCCTACATCTGGCTCTAATTAGTCCACGGTTGTGTTCAGCTGAATTACCTCTGCCGGGAACACTCAGAATGAGGTTCTGAGTTATTGCAACATAGGAGCGTTTCACTGCTTTCAAGGGTTCTTAGGAAGAATTCCGGAATCTTGCTGCCGGCAGGCCTCCGGTTGTTCTGGGTGAACATCTCCTTGTAAATACCCCGTAGTTTCTTCAACATCCGTGAAATTTGGCCAGGATATGATGTTTGCATTGCTGCACAACTGCGCCTGCCTAGCTCGGCCGCAGTTGCAAAGATTCAGGCGTGACAGGCAGATAGGCTGGTCCGGGTAGGACACTGCCAGCGGACTGGGTATATCTGCTTCCCGTTTTTCTCACCTGAGTGCTACTGATTCCAGCTTTGACGGCTACACTCTACTCAACCGGAGCAGTAAGTTGAACCTCAACTTATGGCACTTTGTGAAAGTGTTGAAAACTAGAGCTCAGTTGTTGGGCACCCCACCACTGTCCATCCAGCACTATGGACGGCACTGCCTACATCTGGCTCTAATTAGTCCACGGTTGTGTTCATCTGAATGACCTCAGCCGGGAACACTCAGAATGAGGTTCTGAGTTATTGCAACATAGGAGCGTTTCACTGCTTTCAAGGTTTCTTAGGAAGAATTCTGGAATCTTGCTGCCGGCAAGTCTCTGGCTGTTCCGGGTGAACATCTCCTTGTAAATCCCCTGTGGTTTCTTGTACACACGTGAAATTTGGCCATATTATGCAGTTTGAATTGCTGCACAATTGCGCCTGAGTAGCTCTGCCGCAGTTGCAAACATTCAGGCGTGGCAGCCAGATAGGCTGGACCCCTTAGGAAACTGCCAGCAGACGGGGTATATCTGCTTCCCGTTCATCTCACCTGAGTGCTACTGATTCCAGCTTTGAGGGCTACACTCTACTCAACCGGAGCAGTAAGGTGAACCTCAACTTATGGCACTTTGTGAAAGTGTTGAGAACTAGAGCTCAGTTGTTTGGCACTCCACCACTATTCATCCAGCAGTATGGACGGCACTGCCCACATCTGGCTCTAATTAGTCCACAGTTGTGTTCAGCTGAATGACCTCTGCCGGGAACACTCAGAATGAGGTGCTGAGTTATTGCAACATAGGAGTGTTTCACTGCTTTCAAGGCTTCTTAGGAAGAATTCCAGAATCTTGCTGCCGGCAGGCCTCCGGTTGTTCCGGGTGAACATATCCTTGTAAATCCACCGTGGTTTCTTGTACACCCGTGAAATTTGGCCAGTTTATGCACTTTGCATTCCTGGACAATTGCGCATGCCTAGCTTTACCGCGGTTGCAAACATTCAGGCGTGGCAGCCAGAGAGGCTGGTCCCCGTAGGACACTACCAGCTCACTGGGTATATCTGCTTCCCGTTCTTCTCACCTGAGTGCTACTGATTTCAGCTTTGACGGCTACACTCTACCCAACCGGAGCAGTAAGTTGAACCTCAACTTATGGTACATTGTGAAAGTGTTGAGAACTCGAGCTCAGTTCTTTGGCACGCCACCAGTGCACATCCAGCACTATGGACGGCACTGCCTACATCTGGCTCTAATTAGTCCACGGTTGTATTCAGAAGAATAACTTCTGCCGAGAACACTCAGAATGAGGTTCTGAGTTATTGCAACAAAGGAGCGTTTCACTGCATTCAAGGCTTCTTAGGAAGAATTCCAGAATCTTGCTGCCGGCAGGCCTCCGGCTGTTCCGGGTGAACATCTCCTTGTAAATTCCCCGTGGTTTATTATACACCCGTGAAATTTGGCCAGGGTATGCAGTTTGCATTGCTGCACAATTTCGCCTGCCTAGCTCTCTTACGGTTGGAAACATTCAGGCGTGGCAGCCAGATAGGCTGGTCCCCGTAGGACACTGCCAGCGGACTGGGTATATGTGCTTCAAGTTCTTCTCACCTGAGAGCTACCGTTTCCAGCATTGACAGGTACACTCTACTCAACCGGAGCAGTAAGTTAAACCTCAACTTATGGCACTTTGTGAAAGTGTTGATAACTAGAACTCAGTTGTTTGGCACGCCACCACTGTCCATCCAGCACTATGGCCGGCACTGCCTATATCTGGCTCTAATTAGTCCACGGTTGTGTTCAGCCGAATGACCTCTGCCGGGAACACTCAGAATGAGGTTCTGAGTTATTGCAACATAGGAGCGTTTCACTGCTTTCTAGGCTTCTTAGGAAGAATTCCGGAAACTTGCTGCCGGCAGGCCTCCTTGTCTTACGGGTGAACATCTCCCTTTACTTCCCCCGTGGTTTCTTGTACACCCGTGAAATTTGGCCAGGTTATGCAGTTTGAATTGCTGCACAATTGTGCCTGCCTAGCTCTGCCGCGGTTGCAAACAATCTTTCGTGGCAACCAGATAGGCTGGACCACTTAGTACACTGCCAGCAGACTGGGTATATCTGCTTCCCGTTCTTCTCACCTGAGTGCTACTGATTCCACCTTTGACGGCTACACTCTACTCAACCGGAGCAGTAAGTTGAACCTGAACTTATGGCACTTTGTGAAAGTGTTGAGAACTAGAGCTCAGTTGTTTGGCACGCCACCACTGTCCATCCACCTCTATGGACGGCACTGACTACATCTGGCTCTAATTAGTCCACGGTTGTGTTCAGAAGAATGACTTCTGCC
Source organism: Dipodomys merriami (assembly GCF_024711535.1). Classification (NCBI taxonomy): domain Eukaryota; kingdom Metazoa; phylum Chordata; class Mammalia; order Rodentia; family Heteromyidae; genus Dipodomys; species Dipodomys merriami. The sequence goes on along the minus strand of NW_027203282.1, from coordinate 1,666,058 downwards.
GAGAATACTCAGAATGAGGTTCTGAGTTATTGCAACATAGGAGCGTTTCACTGCTTTCAAGGCTTGTTAGGAAGAATTCCGGAATCTTGCTGCAGGCAGGCCTCCGGCTATTCCGGTTGAATATCTCCTTGTAAATCCCCCGTGGTTTCTTGTACACCCGTGAAATTTGGCCATGGTATGCAGTTTGCATTGCTGCACAAATGCCCCTGCCTAGCTCAGCCACGGTTGCAAAAATTCATGCGTGGGAGGTAGATAGGCTGGTCCCCGTAGGACACTGCCAGCCGACTGGGTATATCTGCTTCCCGTTCTTCTCACCTGAGTGCTACTGATTGCAGCTTTCACGGCTCCACTCTACACAACCGGAGCAGTAAGTTGAACCTCAACTTATGGCACTCTGTGAAAGTGTTGAGAACTGGAGCTCAGTTGTTTGTCACACCACCACTGTCCGTCCAGCACTATGTACGGCACTGCCTACATCTGGCTCTAATTAGTCCACCGTTGTGTTCAGAAGAATGACCTCTACCGGGAACACTCAGAATGAGGTTCTGAGTTATTGCAACATAGGAGCGTTTCACTGCTTTCAAGGCTTCTTAGGAAGAATTCCAGAATCTTGCTGCCCGCAGGCCTCCGGCTGTTCCGGGTATACATCTCTTTGTAAATCCCCCGTAGTTTCTTGTACACCCGTGAAATTTGGCCAGGTTATGCAGTTTGCATTGCTGCACAATTGCGCCTGCCTAGCTCTGCCGCGGTTGCAAACATTCAGGCGTGGCAGCCATATAGGCTGGTCCCCGTAGGACACTGTCAGCGGACTGGGTATATCTGCTTCCCGTTCTTCTTACCTGAGTGCTACTGATTCCAGCTTTGAGGGCGACACTCTACTCAACCGGAGCAGTAAGTTGAACCTCAACTTATGGCACTTTGTGAAAATGTTGAGAACCAGAGCTCAGTTATTTTTCACGCCACCACTGTCCATCCAGCGCTATGGACTGCAGTGTCTACATCTGGCTCTAATTATTCCACGGTTGTGTTCAGCTGAATGACCTCTGCAGGGAACACTCAGAATGAGGTTCTGAGTTATTGCAACATAGGAGCGTTTCACTGCTTTCAAGGCTTCTTAGGAAGAATTCCGGAACCTTGCTGCCGGCAGGCCTCCGGCTGTTCCAGGTGAACATCTCCTTGTAAATCCCCCGTTGTTTCTTGTACACCCGTGAAAATTGGCCAGGGTATGCAGTTTGCATGGCTGCACAATTACGCCTGCCTAGCTCTGCCGCGGTTGCAAACATTCAGGCGCTGAAGCAAGATAGGCTGGTCCCCGTAGGACACTGCCAGTGGACTGGGTATATCTGCTTCCCGTTCTTCTCACCTGAGCGCTAGTGATTACAGCATTGACGGCGAGACTCTACTCAACCGGAGCAGTAAGTTGAACCTCAACTTATGGCACTTTGTGAAAGTGTTGAGAACTAGAGCTCAGTTGTTTGGCACGCCACCACTGTCCATCGAGCACTATGGACAGCACTGCTTACATCTGGTTCTAATTAGTCCATGGTTGTGTTCAGCTGAATGACCTCTGCCGGGAACACTCAGAATGAGGTTCTGAGTTATTGCAACATAGGAGCGTTTCACTGCTTTCAAGGCTTCTTAGGAAGAATTCCGGAATCTTGCTGCCGGCAGGCCTCCGGCTATTCCGGGTGAACATCTCCTTGTAAATCCCCCGTGGTTTCTTGTACACCCGTGAAAATTGGCCAGGGTATGCAGTTTGCATGGCTGCACAATTACGCCTGCCTAGCTCTGCCGCGGTTGCAAATATTCAGGCGCTGAAGCAAGATAGGCTGGTCCCCGTAGGACACTGCCAGCGGACTGGGTATATCTGCTTCCCGTTCTTCTCACATGAGCGCTAGTGATTACAGCATTGACGGCGAGACTCTACTCAACCGGAGCAGTAAGTTGAACCTCAACTTATGGCACTTTGTGAAAGTGTTGAGAACTAGAGCTCAGTTGTTTGGCACGCCACCACTGTCCATCCAGCACTATGGACAGCACTGCCTACATCTGGCTCTAATTAGTCCACGGTTGTGTTCAGCTGAATGACCTCTGCCGGGAACACTCAGAATGAGGTTCTGAGTTATTGCAACATAGGAGCGTTTCACTGCTTTCAAGGCTTCTTAGGAAGAATTCCGGAATCTTGCTGCCGGCAGGCCTCCGGCTTTTCTGGGTGAACATCTCCTTGTAAATCCCCCGTGGTTTCTTGTACACCAGTGAAATTTGGCCAGGATATACAGTTTGCATTGCTGCACAATTGCGCCTGCCTAGTTCTGCCGCGGTTGCAAACATTCAGGCGTGGAAGCCAGATAGTCTGTTCCCAGTAGGACACTGCCAGTGGACTGGGTATATCTGCTTCCCGTTCTTCTCACCTGAGTGCTACTCATTCCAGCTTTGACGGCGACACTCAACTCAACCGGAGCAGTATGTGGAACCTCAACTTATGGCACTTTGTGAAAATGTTGAGAACCAGAGCTCAGTTGTTTTTCACGCAACCACTGTCCATCCAGCGCTATGGACGGCAGTGCCTACAACTGGCTCTAATTAGTCCACAGTTGTGTTCAGCTGAATGACCTCTGCCGGGAACACTCAGAATGAGGTTCTGAGTTATTGCAACATAGGAGCGTTTCATTGATTTCAAGGCTTCTTAGGAAGAATTCCGGAATCTTGCTACCGGCAGGCCTCCGGCTGTTCCGGGTGAACATCTCCTTGTAAATCCCCCCTGGTTTCTTGTACACCCGTGAAATTTGGCCAGGGTATGCAGTTTGCATTGCTGCACAATGGCGCCTGCATACCTCTGCCGCGGTTGCAAACATTCAGGCGTGGCAGCCAGATAGGCTGGTCCCCGTAGGACACTGCCAGCGGACGGGGTATATCTGCTTCCCGTTCTTCTCACCTGAGTGCTACTGATTCCAGCTTTAAGGGCTACACTCTACTCAACCAGGGCAGTACGTTGAATCTCAACTTATGGCACTTTGTGAAAGTGTTGAGCACTAGAGCTCAGTTGTTGGCACACCACCACTGTCCATCCAGCACTATGGACGGCACTGCATACATCTGGCTCTAATTAGTCCACGGTTGTGTTCAGCGGAATGACCTCTGCCAGGAACACTCAGAATGAGATTCTGAGTTATTGCAACATAGGAGCGTTTCACTCCTTTCAAGGCTTCTTAGGGAGAATTCCGGAATCTTGCTGCCGGCAGGCCTCCGGCTGTTCCGGGTGAACATCTCCTTGTAAATCCCCCGTGGTTTCTTGTACACCCGTGAAATTTGGCCAGATTATGCAGTTTGCATTGCTGCACAATTGCGCCTGCCTAGCTCGGCCGCAGTTGCAAACATTCAGGCGTGGCACCAGATAGGCTTTTCCCTGTAGGACACTTAAGCTGAAGGGTTATATCTGCTTCCCGTTCTTCTCACCTCAGTGCTACTGATTCCAGCTTTGAGGGCTACACTCTACTCAACCGGAGCAGTAAGTTGAACCTCAACTTATGGCACTTTGTGAAAGTGTTGAGAACTAGAGCTCAGTTGTTTGGCACGCCACCATTGTCCATCCAGAACTATGGATGGCAGTGCCTACATCTGGCTCTAATTAGTCCACGGTTGTGTTCAGCTGAATGACCTCTGCCCGGAACACTCAGAATGAGATTCTGAGTTATTGCAACATAGGAGCGTTTCACTGCTTTCAAGGCTTCTTAGGAAGAATTCCAGAATCTTTCTGCCAGCAGGCCTCCCAATGTTCCGGGTGAACAAATGCTTGTAAATCCCCTGAAGTTTCTTGTATACCCGTGAAATTTGGCCAGGGTATGCAGTTTGCATTGCTGCACAATTGCGCCTTCGTAGCTCTGCCGCGGTTGCAAACATTCAGGTGTGGCAGCCAGATAGGCTGGTCCCAGTAGGCCACTGCCAGCGGACTGGGTATATCTGCTACCCGTTCTTCTCACCTGAGTGCTACTGATTCCAGCTTTGACGGCAACACTCTACTCAACCGGAGCAGTAAGTTGAACCTCAACTTATTGCACTTTGTGAAATTTTTGAGAACTACAGCTCAGTTGTTTGGCAAACCACCATTGACCATCCCCATCCACCACTATGGACGGCACTGCCTACATCTGGCTCTAATTAGTCCACGGATGTGTTCAGCTGAATGACCTTTTCCGGGAACACTCAGAATGAGGTTCTGAGTTATTGCAACATAGGAGCGTTTCACTACTTTCAAGGCTTCTTAGGAAGAATTCCAGAATCTTGCTGTCGGCAGGCCTCCGGCTGTTCCAGGTGAACATCTCCTTGTAAATCCCCCGTGGTTTCTTGTACACCCGTGAAATTTGGCCAGATTATGCAGTTTGCATTGCTGCACAATTGTGCCTGCCTAGCTCTGCCGTGGTTGCAAACATTCAGTCGTGGCAGCCAGATAGGCTGGTCCCCATAGGACACTACCAGCGGCCTGGGTATATCTGCTTCCCGTTCTTCTCACCTGAGTGCTACTGATTCCAGCTTTGAAAGCTACACTCAACTCCACCTGAGCAGTCAGTTGAACATAAACTTATGGCACTTTGTGAAAGTTTTGAGAACTAGAGCTCAGTTGTTTGGCACACCACCACTGTCCATCCAGCACTATGGACGGCACTGCCTACATCTGGCTCTAATTAGTCCACGGTTGTGTTCAGCTGAATGACCTTTGCCGGGAACACTCAGAATGAGGTTCTGAGTTATTGCAACATAGGAGCGTTTCACTGTTTTCAAGGCTTCTTAGGAAGAATTTCGGAATCTTGTTGCCGGGAGGCCTTCGGCTGTTCCGGGTGAACACCTCCTTGTAAATCCCCCGTGGTTTCTTCAACACTCGTGAAATTTGGCCAGGGTATGCAGTTTTCATTGCTGCACAATTGCGCCACCCTAGCTCGGCCACATTTGCAAAGATTCAGGTGTGGCAGCCAGATAGGCTGGTCCCCGTAGGACACTGCCAGCGGACGGGGTATATCTGCTTCCCGTTCTTCTCACCTGAGTGCTACTGATTCCAGCTTGGACGGCTACACTCTACTCAACTGGAGCAATAAGTTGAACCTCAACTTATAGCAGTTTGTGAAAGTGTTGAGAACTAGAGCTCAGTTGTTTGGCATGCCACCACTGTCCTTCCAGCACTATGGACGGCACTGCCTACATCTGGCTCTAATTAGTCCACGGTTGTGTTCAGCTGAATTACCTCTGCCGGGAACACTCAGAATGAGGTTCTGAGTTATTGCAACATAGGAGCGTTTCACTGCTTTCAAGGGTTCTTAGGAAGAATTCCGGAATCTTGCTGCCGGCAGGCCTCCGGTTGTTCTGGGTGAACATCTCCTTGTAAATCCCCCGTAGTTTCTTCAACATCCGTGAAATTTGGCCAGGATATGCAGTTTGCATTGCTGCACAATTGCGCCTGCCTAGCTCTGCCGGGGTTGCAAACATTCAGGCGTGGCAACCAGATAGGCTGGTCCCGGTAGGACACTGCCAGCGGACTGGGTATATCTGCTTCACGTTCTTCTCACCTGAGTGCTACTGATTCCAGCGTTGACGGCTATACTCAACTCAACCTGAGCAGTAAGTTGAACCTCAACTTATGGCATTTTGTGAAAGTGTTGAGAACTAGAGCTCAGTTGTTTCGCACGCCACAAGTGTCCATCCAGCACTATGGACGGCACTGCCTACATCTGGCTCTAATTAGTCCACGGTTGTGTTCAGCTGAATGACCTCAGCCGGGAACAGTCAGAATCAGGTTCTGAGTTACTGCATCATAGGAGTGTTTCACTGTTTTCAAGCCTTCTTTCGAAGAATTCCGGAATCTTGATGCCGGCAGGCCTCTGGCTGTTCCGGGTGAACATCTCCTTGTAAATCCCCCGTGGTTTCTTGTACACCCGTGAAATTTGGCCAGGTTATGCAGTTTGCATTGCTGCACAACTGCGCCTGCCTAGCTCGACCGCAGTTGAAAAGATTCAGGCATGACAGCCAGATAGGCTGGTCCGGGTAGGACACTGGCAGCGTACCGGGTATATCTGCTTCCCGTTGTTCTCACCTGAGGGCTACTGATTCCAGCTTGGAAAGCTACAGTCAACTCCACCTGATCAGTAAGTTGAACATCAACTTATGGCACTTTGTGAAAGTGTTGAGAACTAGAGCTCAGTTGTTTGGCACGCCACCACTGTCCATCCAGCACTAAGGACGTAGTGCCTTCATCTGGCTCTTATTAGTCCACGGTTGTGTTCAGCTGAATGATCTCTGCCGGGAACACTCAGAATGAGGTTCTGAGTTATTGCAACATAGGAGCGTTTCACTGCTTTCAAGGCTTCTTAGGAATAATTCCGGAATCTTGCTGCCGGTAGGCCTCCGGCTGTTCCGGGTGAACATCTCCTTGTAAATCCCCCGTGGTTTCTTGTACACCAGTGAAATTTGGCCAGGTTATACAGTTTGCATTGCTGCAAAATGGCTCCTGCCTAGCTCTGCCGGGGTTGCAAACATTCAGTCGTCTCAGCCAAATAGGCTGGTCCCCGTAGGACACTGCCAGGGGACTGGGTATATCTGCTTCCCGTTCTTCTCACCTGAGTGCTACTGATTCCAGCTTTGACGGCTACACTCTACTCAAACACAGCAGTAAGTTGAACCTCAACTTATGGCACTTTGTGAAAGTGTTGAGAACTAGAGCTCAGTTGTTTGGCACGCCACCACTCTCCATCCAGCACTATGGACGGCACTGCGTACATCTGGCTCTATTTAGTTCACGGTTGTGTTCAGCTGAATGATCTCTGCCGGGAACACTCAGAATGAGGTTCTGAGTTATTGCAACATAGGAGCGTTTCACTGCTTTCAAGGCTTCTTAGGAAGAATTCCGGAATCTTGCTGCCGGCAGGCCTCCGGCTCTTCAGGGTGAACATCTCCTTGTAAATCCCCCGTGGTTTCTTGTACACCCGTGAAATTTGGCCAGGGTATGCAGTTTGCAATGCTGCACAATTGCGCCTGCCTAGCTCTGCCGCGGTTGAAAACATTCAGGCGTGGAAGCAAGATAGGCTGGTCCCAGTAGGACACTGCCAGCGGACTGGGTATATCTGCTTCCCGTTCTTTCACCTGAGCGTTACTGATTCCACCTTTGACGGCGAGACTCTACTCAACCGGAGCAGTAAGTTGAACCTGAACTTATGGCACTTTGTGAAAGTGTTGAGAACTAGAGCTCAGTTGTTTGGCACCCCATCACTGTCCATCCAGCACTATGGACAGCAATGCCTACATCTGGCACTAATTAGTCCACGGTTGTGTTCAGCTGAATGACCTCTGCCGGGAACACTCAGAATGAGGTTCTGAGTTATTGCAACATAGGAGTGTTTCACTGCTTTCAAGGCTTCTTAGGAAGAATTCCGGAATCTTGTTGCCGGCAGGCCTCCGGCTGTTCCGGGTGAACATCTCCTTGTAAATCCCCCTTGGTTTCTTGTGCATCCGTGAAATTTGGCCAGGTAATGCAGTTTGCATTGCTGCACAATTGCGCCTGCATAGCTCTGCCGCGGTTGCAAACATTCAGGCGTGGCAGCCAGATAGGCTGGTCCCCGTAGGACACTGCCAGCGGACGGGGTATATCTGCTTCCCGTTCTTCTCACCTGAGTGCTAGTGATTCCAGCTTTAAGGGCTACACTCTACTCAACCAGGGCAGTACGTTGAATCTCAACTTATGGCACTTTGTGAAAGTGTTGAGCACTAGAGCTCAGTTGTTTGGCACACCACCACTGTCCATCCAGCACTATGGACGGCACTGCATACATCTGGCTCTAATTAGTCCACGGTTGTGTTCAGTTGAATCACCTCTGCCGGGAACACTCAGAATGAGGTTTTGAGTTTTTGCAACATAGGAGCGTTTCATTGATTTCAAGGGTTCTTAGGAAGAATTCCGGAATCTTGCTGCCGGCAGGCCTCCGGTTGTTCTGGGTGAACATCTCCTTGTAAATCCCCCGTGGTTTCTTGTACACCCGTGAAATTTGGCCAGGGTATGCAGATTGCATTGCTGCACAATTGCGCGTGCATAGCTCTGCCGCGGTTGCAAACATTCAGGCGTGGCAGCCAGATAGGCTGGTCCCCGTAGGACACTGCCAGCGGACGGGGTAAATCTGCTTCCCGTTCTTCTCACCTGAGTGCTACTGATTCCAGCTTTCAGGGCTACACTGTACTTAACCAGGGCAGTACGTTGAATCTCAACTTATGACACTTTGTGAAAGTGTTGAGCACTAGAGCTCAGTTGTTGGTACACCACCACTGTCCATCCAGCACTATGGACGGCACTGCATACATCTGGCTCTAATTAGTCCACGGTTGTGTTCAGTTGAATGACCTCTGCCGGGAACACTCAGAATGAGGTTCTGAGTTATTGCAACATCGGAGCGTTTCATTGATTTCAAGGCTTCTTAGGAAGAATTCCGGAATCTTGCTACCGGCAGGCCTCCGGCTGTTCCGGGTGAACATCTCCTTGTAAATCCCCCGTGGTTTCTTGTACACCCGTGAAATTTGGCCAGGGTATGCAGTTTGCATTGCTGCACAATTGCGCCTTCGTAGCTCTGCCGCGGTTGCAAACATTCAGGCATGGAAGCCAGATAGGCTGGTCCCAGTAGGCCACTGCCAGCGGACTGGGTATATCTTCTACCCGTTCTTCTCACCTGAGTGCTACTGATTCCAGCTTTGACGGCAACACTCTACTCAACCGGAGCAGTAAGTTGAACCTCAACTTATTGCACTTTGTGAAATTCTTGAGAACTAGAGCTCAGTTGTTTGGCACACCACCATTGACCATCCCCATCCACCACTATGGACGGCACTGCCTACATCTGGCTCTAATTAGTCCACGGATGTGTTCAGCTGAATGTCCTTTTCCGGGAACACTCAGAATGAGGTTCTGAGTTATTGCAACATAGGAGCGTTTCACTACTTTCAAGGCTTCTTAGGAAGAATTCCAGAATCTTGCTGTCGGCAGGCCTCCGGTTGTTCTGGGTGAACATCTCCTTGTAAATCCCCCGTGGTTTCTTGTACACCCGTGAAATTTGGCCAGATTATGCAGTTTGCATTGCTGCACAATTGTGCCTGCCTAGCTCTGCCGTGGTTGCAAACATTCAGTCGTGGCAGCCAGATAGGCTGGTCCCCATAGGACACTACCAGCGGCCTGGGTATATCTGCTTCCCGTTCTTCTCACCTGAGTGCTACTGATTCCAGCTTTGAAAGCTACACTCAACTCCACCTGAGCAGTCAGTTGAACATAAACTTATGGCACTTTGTGAAAGTTTTGAGAACTAGAGCTCAGTTGTTTGGCACACCACCACTGTCCATCCAGCACTATGGACGGCACTGCCTACATCTGGCTCTAATTAGTCCACGGTTGTGTTCAGCTGAATGACCTTTGCCGGGAACACTCAGAATGAGGTTCTGAGTTATTGCAACATAGGAGCGTTTCACTGTTTTCAAGGCTTCTTAGGAAGAATTTCGGAATCTTGTTGCCCGGAGGCCTTCGGCTGTTCCGGGTGAACACCTCCTTGTAAATCCCCCATGGTTTCTTCAACACTCGTGAAATTTGGCCAAGGTATGCAGTTTTCATTGCTGCACAATTGCGCCTCCCTAGCTCGGCCACAGTTGCAAAGATTCAGGTGTGGCAGCCAGATAGGCTGGTCCCCGTAGGACACTGCCAGCGGACGGGGTATATCTGCTTCCCGTTCTTCTCACCTGAGTGCTACTGATTCCAGCTTGGACGGCTACACTCTACTCAACTGGAGCTATAAGTTCAACCTCAACTTATAGCAGTTTGTGAAAGTGTTGAGAACTAGAGCTCAGTTGTTTGGCACGCCACCACTGTCCTTCCAGCACTATGGACGGCACTGCCTACATCTGGCTCTAATTAGTCCACGGTTGTGTTCAGCTGAATGACCTCTGCCGGGAACACTCAGAATGAGGTTCTGAGTTATTGCAACATAGGAGCGTTTCACTGCTTTCAAGGGTTCTTAGGAAGAATTCCGGAATCTTGCTGCCGGCAGGCCTCCGGTTGTTCTGGGTGAACATCTCCTTGTAAATCCCCCGTAGTTTCTTCAACATCCGTGAAATTTGGCCAGGATATGATGTTTGCATTGCTGCACAACTGCGCCTGCCTAGCTCGGCCGCAGTTGCAAAGATTCAGGCGTGACAGGCAGATAGGCTGGTCCGGGTAGGACACTGCCAGCGGACTGGGTATATCTGCTTCCCGTTTTTCTCACCTGAGTGCTACTGATTCCAGCTTTGACGGCTACACTCTACTCAACCGGAGCAGTAAGTTGAACCTCAACTTATGGCACTTTGTGAAAGTGTTGAAAAGTAGAGCTCAGTTGTTTGGCACCCCACCACTGTCCATCCAGCACTATGGACGGCACTGCCTACATCTGGCTCTAATTAGTCCACGGTTGTGTTCAGCTGAATGACCTCAGCCGGGAACACTCAGAATGAGGTTCTGAGTTATTGCAACATAGGAGCGTTTCACTGCTTTCAAGGTTTCTTAGGAAGAATTCCGGAATCTTGCTGCCGGCAAGTCTCTGGCTGTTCCGGGTGAACATCTCCTTGTAAATCCCCCGTGGTTTCTTGTACACCAGTGAAATTTGGCCAGGTTATACAGTTTGCATTGCTGCACAATTGCGCCTGCCTAGCTCTGCCGGGGTTGCAAACATTCAGGCGTGGCAGCCAGATAGGCTGGTCCCGGTAGGACACTGCCAGCGGACGGGGTATATCTGCTTCACGTTCTTCTCACCTGAGTGCTACTGATTCCAGCGTTGACGGCTATACTCAACTCAACCTGAGCAGTAAGTTGAACCTCAACTTATGGCATTTTGTGAAAGTGTTGAGAACTAGAGCTCAGTTGTTTCGCACGCCACCACTGTCCATCCAGCACTATGGACGGCACTGCCTACATCTGGCTCTAATTAGTCCACGGTTGTGTTCAGCTGAATGACCTCAGCCGGGAACAGACAGAATCAGGTTCTGAGTTACTGCATCATAGGAGTGTTTCACTGTTTTCAAGCCTTCTTACGAAGAATTCCGGAATCTTGGTGCCGGCAGGCCTCCGGCTGTTCCGGGTGAACATCTCCTTGTAAATCCCCCGTGGTTTCTTGTACACCCGTGAAATTTGGCCAGGTTATGCAGTTTGCATTGCTGCACAACTGCGCCTGCGTAGTTCGACCGCAGTTGCAAAGATTCAGGCGTGACAGCCAGATAGGCTGGTCCAGGTAGGACACTGGCAGCGTACCGGGTATATCTGTTTCCCGTTGTTCTCACCTGAGGGCTACTGATTCCAGCTTGGAAAGCTACACTCAACTCCACCTGATCAGTAAGTTGAACATCAACTTATGGCACTTTGTGAAAATGTTGAGAACTAGAGCTCAGTTGTTTGGCACGCCACCACTGTCCATCCAGCACTATGGACGGCACTGCGTACATCTGGCTCTATTTAGTTCACGGTGGTGTTCAGCTGAATGACCTCTGCCGGGAACACTCAGAATGAGATTCTGAGTTATTGCAACATAGGAGCGTTTCACTGCTTTCAAGGCTTCTTAGGAAGAATTCCGGAATCTTGCTGCCGGCTGGCCTCCGGCTCTTCAGGGTGAACATCTCCTTGTAAATCCCCCGTGGTTTCTTGTACACCCGTGAAATTTGGCCAGGGAATGCAGTTTGCATTGCTGCACAATTGCGCCGGCCTAGCTCTGCCGCGGTTGCAAACATTCAGGCGTGGCAGCCAGATAGGCTGTTCCCTGTAGGACACTGCCAGCAGACTGGGTATATCTGCTTCCCGTTATTCTCACCTGAGTCTTACTGAATCCAGCTTTGACGGCTACACTCTACTCAACCTGAGCAGTAAGTTGAACCTCAACTTGTACTTTGTGAAAGTGTTGAGAACTAGAGCTCCGTTGTTTGGCACGCCACCACTATCCATCCAGCACTATGGACGCAGTGCATTCATCTGGCTCTAATTAGTCCACTGTGGTGTTCAGCAGAATGGCCTCTGCCGGGAACACTCAGAATGAGGTTCTGAGTTATTGCAACCTAGGAGCGTTTCACTGCTTTCAAGGATTCTTAGGAAAATTCCGGAATCTTGCTGCCGGCAGTCCTCCGGCTGTTCTTGGTGAACATCTCCTTGTAAATCCCCCGTGGTTTCTGGTACACCCGTGAAATTTCGCCAGGGTATGCAGTTTGCATTGCTGAAAATTTGCGCCTGCATACCTCTGCCGCGGTTGCAAACTCTGAACTTCATTCTGAATGTTCCCGGCAGAGGTCATTCAGCTGAACACAACCGTGGACTAATTAGAGTCGGATGTAGGCAGTGCCGTCCATAGTGCTGGATGGACAGTGGTGGTGTGCCAAACAACTGAGCTCTAGTTCTCAACACATTCACAAAATGCCATAAGTTGAGGTTCAACTTACTGCTCCGGTTGAGTTGAGTGTAGGCGTCAAAGCTGAAATCAGTAGCACTCAGGTGAGAAGAACGGGAAGCAGATATACCCTGTCCGCTGGCAGTGTCCTACGGGGACCAGCCTATCTGGCTGCCACGCCTGAATGTTTGTAAACGCGGCAGAGCTAGGCAGACGCAATTGTGCAGCAATGCAAACTGCATACTCTGGCCAAATTTCACGGGTGTACAAGAAACCACCGGGTATTTACAAGGAGATGTTCACCCGGAACAGCCGGAGGCTTGGGGCAGCAAAATTCCGGATTTCTTACTAAGAAGCCTTGAAAGGAGTGAAACGCTCCTATGATGCAATAACTCAGAACCTGATTCTGAGTGTTCCCGGCAGAGGTCAATCAGCTGAACACAACCGTGGACTAATTAGAGCCAGATGTAGGCAGTGACGTCCATGGTGCTGGATGGACAGTGGTGGGGTGCCAAACAACTGAGCTCTAGTTCTCAACACTTTCACAAAGTGCCATAAGTTGAGGTTCACCTTACTGCTCCTGTTGAGTAGAGTGTAGCCATCAAAGCTGGAATCAGTAGCACTCAGGTGAGAAGAACGGGAAGCAGATATACCCCGTCCGCTGGCAGTGTCCTACTGGGACCAGCCTATCTGGCTGCTACGCCTGAATGTTTGCCACCGCGGCAGAGCTAGGCAGACGCAATTGTGCAGCAATGCAAACTGCTTAACCTGGCCAAATTTCACGGGTGAACAAGAAACCACGTGGGATTTACAGGGACATGTTCACCCGGAACAGCCGGAAGCCTGCCGGCAGCAAGATTCCGGAATTCTTCCAAAGAAGCCTTGAAAGAGTGAAACGCTCCTATGATGCAATAACTCAGAACCTGATTCTGAGTGTTCCCGACAGAGGTCATTCAGCTGAACACAACCGTGGACTAATTAGAGCCAGATGTAGGCAGTGCCGTCCATAGTGCTGGATGGACAGTGGTGGCGTGCCAAACAACTGAGCTCTAGTTCTCAACACTTTCACAAAGTGCCATAAGTTGAAGTTCAACTTACTGCTCCCGTTTAGTAGAGTGTAGCCGTCAAAGCTGGAATCAGTTGCACTCAGGTGAGAAGAGCGGGATGCAGATATACACCGTCTGCTGGCAGGGTCCTTCGGGGACCAGCCTATCTGGCTCCCACGCCTGAATGTTTGCAACCGCGGAAGAGCTAGGCAGGCGCAATTGTGCAGCAATGCAAACTGCATAACCTGGCCAAATTTCACGGGTGTACAAGAAACCACGGGGGATTTACAAGGAGATGTTCACCCGGAACAGCCGGAGGCCTGCCGGCAGCAAGATTCCTGAATTCTCCCTAAGAAGCCTTGAAAGCAGTGAAACGCTCCTATGTTGCAATAACTCAGAATCTCATTCTGAGTGTTCCAGGCAGAGGTCATTCAGCTGAACACAACCGTGGACTAATTAGAGCCAGATGTAGGCAGTGCCGTCCATAGTCCTGGATGGACAGTGGTGGCATGCCAAACAATTAAGCTCTAGTTCTCAACACTTTGACAAAGTGCTATAAGTTGACGTTCAACTTACTGCTCCGGTTGAGTAGAGTGTAGCCGTCAAAGGTGGAATCAGTAGCACTCAGGTGAGAAGAACGGGATGCAGATATACCCAATCCGCTGGTAGTGGCCTAGGGGGACCACCCTATTTGGATGCCACGCATGAATGTTTTCAACCGCGGCAGAGCTAGGTAGGCGCAATTGTGCAGCAATGCAAACTGCATACCCTGGCCAAATATCACGGGTGTACAAGCAACCACGGGGGATTTACAAGAAGATGTTCACCCGGAACAGCTGGAGGCCTGCTGGCAGCAAGATTCTGGAATTCTTCCTAAGAAGCCTTGAAAGGAGTGAAACGCTCTTATGATGCAATAACTCAGAACCTGATTCTGAGTGTTCCCGGCAGAGGTCATTCAGCTGAACACAACCGTGGACTAATTAGAGCCAGATGTAGGCAGTGCCGTCCATTGTTCTGGATGGACAGTGGTGGCGTGCCAAACAACTGAGCTCTAGTTCGGAACACTTTCACAAAGTGCCATAAGTTGAGGTTCAACTTACTTCTCCGGTTGACTAGAGTGTAGCCGTCAAAGCTGGAATCAGTAGCACTCAGGTGAGAAGAACGGGAAGCAGATATACACAGTCCGCTGGCATTGTCCTACGGGGACCAGCCTAGCTGGCTGCCAAGCCTGAATGTTTGCAAACGCGGCAGAGGTAGGCAGGCGCAATTGTGCAGCAATGCAAACTGCATACCCTTGCCAAATTTCACGGGTGTACAAGAAACCACGGGGGATTTACAAGGAGATGTTCACCCTGAAGAGCCGGAGGCCTGCCGGCAGCAAGATTCCGGAATTCTTCCTAAGAAGCCTTGAAAGCAGTGAAACGCTCCTATGTTGCAATAACTCAGAAGCTTTCTGAGTGTTCCCGGCAGAGGTCATTCAGCTGAACACAACCGTGGACTAATTAGAGCCAGATGTAGGCAGTGCCGTCCATAGTGCTGGATGGACAGTGGTGGTGTGCCAAACAACTGTGCTCTAGTTGTCAACATTTTTACAAAGTGCCATAAGTTGAGGTTCAACATACTGATCAGGTGGAGTTGAGTGTAGCCCTCAAGGCTGGAATCAGTAGCACTCAGGTGAGAAGAACGGGAAGCAGATATACCCAATCGCTGGTAGTGGCCTAGGGGGTCCCCCCTATTTGGCTGCCACGCCTGAATGTTTGCAACCGCGGCAGAGCTAGGCAGGCGCCATTGTGTAGCAATGCAAACTGCATACCCTGGCCAAATATCACGGGTGTACAAGAATCCACGGGGGATTTACAAGGAGATGTTCACCCGGAACAGCCGGAGGCCTGCCGGCAGCAAGATACTGGAACTCTTCCTAAGAAGCCTTAAAAGCAGAGAAACGCTCCTATGATGCAATAATTCAGAACCTGATTCTGAGTGTTCCTGGCAGAGGTCATTCAGCTGAACACAACCATGGACTAACTAGAGCCAGAAGTAGGCAGTGCCGTCCATAGTGCTGGATGGACAGTGGTGGCATGCCAAACAACTAAGCTCTAGTTCTCAACACTTTGACAAAGTGCCATAAGTTGAGGTTCACCTTACTGCTCCGGTTGAGTAGAGTGTCGCCGTCAAAGCTGGAATCAGTAGCACTCAGGTGAGAAGAACGGGAAGCAGATATACCCTGTCCGCTGGCAGTGTCCTACGGGGACCCGCCTAGCTGGCTGCCAAGCCTGAAGGTTTGCAACCGCGTCAGAGCTATTCATGCCCAATTGTGCAGCAATGCAAACTGCTTAAACTGGCCAAATTTCAAGGGTGTAAAGGAAACCACGTGAGATATACAGGGACATGTTCACCCGGAACAGCCGGAGGCCTGCCGGCAGCAAGATTCCGGAATTCTTCCTAAGAAGCCTTGAAAGCAGTGAAACGCTCCTATGTTGCAATAACTCAGAACCTCATTCTTAGTGTTCCCGGCAGAGGTCATTCCGCTGAACACAACCGTGGCAAATTGGAGCCAGATGTAGGAACTGCCGTCCATAGTGCTGGATGGACAGTGGTGGCGTGCCAAACAACTGAGCTCTTGTTCTCAACACTTTCACAAAGTGCCATAAGTTGAGGTTCAACTTACTCCTCCAGTTGAGTAGAGTGTAGCCGTCAAAGCTGGAATCAGTGGCACTCAGGTGAGAAGAACGGGAAGCAGATATACCCCGTCCGTTGGCAGTGTCCTACGGGGACCAGCCTATCTGGCTGCCACGCCTGAATATTTGTAAACGCGGCAGACCTAGGCAGGCGCAATTGTGCAGCATTGCAAACTGCATAATCTCGCCAAATTTCACCGGTGTACAAGAAACCACGGGGGATTTACAAGGAGATATTCACCCGAAACTACCGGAGGCCTGCCGGCAACAAGATTCCGAATTTCTTCCTAAGAAGGCTTGAAAACAGTGAAATGCTCCTATGTTGCAATAACTCAGAATCTCATTCTGAGTGTTCCCGGCAGAGGTCATTCAGCTGAACACAACCGTGGACTAATTAGAGCCAGATGTAGGCAGTGCCGTCCATAGTGCTGGATGGACAGTGGTGGCGTGCCAAACAACTGAGCTCTAGTACTCAACACTTTCACAAAGTGCCATAAGTTGAGGTTCAACTTACTGCTCCCGTTTAGTAGAGTGTAGCCGTCAAAGCTGGAATGAGTTGCACTCAGGTGAGAAGAACGGGAAGCAGATATACCCCGTCCGCTGGCAGGGTCCTTCGGGGACCAGCCTATCTGGCTGCCACGCCTGAATGTTTGCAACCGCGGCAGAGCTAGGCAGGCGCAATTGTGCAGCAATGCAAACTGCATAACCTGGCCAAATTTCACGGGTGTACAAGAAACCACGGGGGATTTACAAGGAGATGTTCACCCGGAACAGCCGTAGGCCTGCCGGCAGCAAGATTCCGGAATTCTCCCTAAGAAGCCTTGAAAGGAGTGAAACGCTCCTATGTGGCAATAACTCAGAATCTCATTCTGAGTGTTCCTGGCAGAGGTCATTCAGCTGAACACAACCGTGGACTAATTAGAGCCAGATGTAGGCAGTGCCGTCCATAGTGCTGGATGGAGAGTGGTGGCATGCCAAACAATTAAGCTCTAGTTCTCAACACTTTGACATAGTGCCATGAGTTGACGTTCAACTTACTGCTCCGGTTGAGTAGAGTGTAGCCGTCAAAGGTGGAATCAGTAGCACTCAGGTGAGAAGAACGGGATGCAGATATACCCAATCCGCTGGTAGTGGCCTAGGGGGACCACCCTATTTGGATGCCACGCATGAATGTTTTCAACCGCGGCAGAGCTAGGTAGGCGCAATTGTGCAGCAATGCAAACTGCATACCCTGGCCAAATATCACGGGTGTACAAGCAACCACGGGGGATTTACAAGGAGATGTTCACCCGGAACAGCTGGAGGCCTGCTGGCAGCAAGATTCTGGAATTCTTCCTAAGAAGCCTTGAAAGGAGTGAAACGCTCTTATGATGCAATAACTCAGAACCTGATTCTGAGTGTTCCCGGCAGAGGTCATTCAGCTGAACACAACCGTGGACTAATTAGAGCCAGATGTAGGCAGTGCCGTCCATTGTTCTGGATGGACAGTGGTGGCGTGCCAAACAACTGAGCTCTAGTTCGGAACACTTTCACAAAGTGCCATAAGTTGAGGTTCAACTTACTGCTCCGGTTGAGTAGAGTGTAGCCGTCAAAGCTGGAATCAGTAGCACTCAGGTGAGAAGAACGGGAAGCAGATATACCCCGTCCCCTGGCAGTGTCCTACGGGGACCAGCCTAGCTGGCTGCCAAGCCTGAAGGTTTGCAACCGCGTCAGAGCTAGGCAGGCCCAGTTGTGCAGCAATGCAAACTGCTTAAACTGGCCAAATTTCACTTGTGTACAGGAAACCACGGGAGATTTACAGGGACATGTTCACCCGGAACAGACGGAGGCCTGCCGGCAGCAAGATTCCGGAATTCTTCCTAAGAAGCCTTGAAAGCAGTGAAACGCTCCTATGTTGCAATAACTCAGAACCTCATTCTGAGTGTTCCCGGCAGAGGTCATTCGCCTGAACACAACCGTGGACTAATTAGAGCGAGATGTTGGCAGTGCCGTCCATACTGCTGGATGTACAGTGGTGGCGTGCCAATCAACTGAGCTCAAGTTCTCAACACTTTCACAAAGTGCCTTAAGTTGAGGTTCAACTTACTGCTCCGGTTCTGTAGAGTGTAGCCGTCAAAGCTGGAATCAGTAGCATTCAGGTGAGAAGAACGGGAAGCAGATATACCCATTCCGCTGGCAGTGTCCTACCGGGACCAGCCTATCTGGCTGCCACGCCAGAGTGTTTGCAACCGCGGCAGAGGTAGGCAGGCGCAATTGTGCAGCAATGCAAACTGCATACCCTTGCCAAATTTCATGGGTGTACAAGAAACCACGGGGGATTTACAAGTAGATGTTCACCCGGAAGAGCCGGAGCCTGCCGGCAGCAAGATTCCGGAATTCTTCCTAAGAAGCCTTGAAAGCAGTGAAACGCTCCTATGTTGCAATAACTCAGAAGCTTTCTGAGTTTTCCCGGCATAGGTCATTCAGCTGAACACAACCGTGGACTAATTAGAGCCAGATGTAGGCAGTGCCTTCCATAGTGCTGGCTGGACAGTGGTAGTGTGCCAAACAACTGTGCTCTAGTTCTCAACACTTTCACAAAGTGCCATAAGTTGAGGTTCAACATACTGATCAGGTGGAGTTGAGTGTAGCCGTCAAAGCTGGAATCAGTAGCATTAAGGTTGAGAAGAACGGGAAGCAGATATACCCAGTCCGCTGGCAGTGTCCTACCGGGACCAGCCTATCTGGCTGCCACACCTGAGTGTTTGCAACCGCGGCAGAGCTAGGCAGGCGCCATTGTGCAGCAATGCAAACTGCATACCCTGGCCAAATATCACGGGTGTACAAGAATCCACGGGGGATTTACAAGGAGATGTTCACCCAGAACAGCCGGAGGCCTGCCGGCAGCAAGATTCTGGAACTCTTCCTAAGAAGCCTAAATAGCAGAGAAACGCTCCTATGATGCAATAACTCAGAACCTGATTCTGAGTGTTCCCGGCAGAGTTCATTCAATTGAACACAACCGTGGACTAACTAGAGCCAGAAGTAGGCAGTGCCGTCCATAGTGCTGGATGGACAGTGGTGGCATGCCAAACAACTAAGCTCTAGTTCTCAATACTTTAACAAATTGCCATAAGTTGAGGTTCAACTTACTGCCCCGCTTGAGTAGAGTGTCGCCGTCAAAGCTGGAATCAGTAGCACTCAAGTGAGAAGAACGGGAAGCAGATATACCCCGTCCGCTGGCAGTGTCCTACAGGGACCAGCCTATCTGGCTGCCACGCCTGAATGTTTGCAACTGCGGCAGAGCTAGGCAGGCGCAATTGTGCAGCAATGCAAACTGCATAACCTGGCCAAATTTCACGGGTGTAGAAGAAACCACGGGGGATTTACAGGGAGATGTTCACCCGGAACAGCCGGAGGCCTGCCATCAGCAAGATTCCGGAATTCTTCCTAAGAAGCCTTGAAAGCAGTGAAACGCTCCTATGTTGCAATAACTCAGAATCTCATTCTGAGTGTTCCCGGCAGAGGTCATTCAGCTGAACACAACCGTGGACTAATTAGAGCCAGATGTAGGCAGTGCCGTCCATAGTGCTGGATGGACAGTGGTGGCGTGCCAAACAACTGAGCTCTTGTTCTCAACACTTTCACAAAGTGCCATAAGTTGAGGTTCAACTTACTGCTCCACTTGAGTAGAGTGTAGCCGTCAAAGCTGGAATCAGTGGCACTCAGGTGAGAAGAACGGGAAGCAGATATACCCCGTCCGCTGGCAGTGTCCTACAGGGACCAGCCTATCTGGCTGCCACGCCTGAATGTTTGTAAACGCGGCAGACCTAGGAAGGCGCAATTGTGCAGCATTGCAAACTGCATAATCTCGCCAAATTTCACCGGTGTACAAGAAACCACGGGGGATTTACAAGGAGATATTCACCCGGAACAACCGGAGGCCTGCCGGCAACAAGATTCCGGATTTCTTCCTAAGAAGGCTTGAAAACAGTGAAACGCTCCTATGATGCAATAACTCAGAACCTGATTCTGAGTGTTCCCGGCAGAGGTCATTCAGCTGAACACAACCGTGGACTAACTACAGCCAGAAGTAGGCAGTGCGGTCCATAGTGCTGGATGGACAGTGTTGGCGTGCCAAACAACAGAGCTCTAGTTCTCAACACTTTTACAAAGTTCCATAAGTTGAGGTTCACCTTACTACTCCGGTTGAGTAGAGTGTAGCCGTCAAAGCTGGAATAAGTAGCACTCATGTGAGAAGTACGGGAAGCAGATATACCCCGTCCGCTGGCAGTGTCCTACAGGGACCAGCCTATCTGGCTGCCACGCCTGACTGTTTGCAACCGCGGCAGAGCTAGGCAGGCGCAATTGTGCAGCAATGCAAACTGCATGACCTGGCCAAATTTCACGGGTGTACAAGAAACCACGGGGGATTTACAAGGAGATGTTCACCCGGAACAGCGTAGGCTTGCCGGCAGCAAGATTCCGGAATTCTTCCAAAGAAGCCTTGAAAGAGTGAAACGCTCCTATGATGCAATAACTCAGAACCTGATTCTGAGTGTTCCCGACAGAGGTCATTCAGCTGAACACAACCGTGGACTAATTAGAGCCAGATGTAGGCAGTGCCGTCCATAGTGCTGGATGGACAGTGGTGGCGTGCCAAACAACTGAGCTCTAGTTCTCAACACTTTCACAAAGTGCCATAAGTTGAAGTTCAACTTACTGCTCCCGTTTAGTAGAGTGTAGCGGTCAAAGCTGGAATCAGTTGCACTCAGGTGAGAAGAGCGGGATGCAGATATACACCGTCTGCTGGCAGGGTCCTTCGGGGACCAGCCTATCTGGCTCCCACGCCTGAATGTTTGCAACCGCGGAAGAGCTAGGCAGGCGCAATTGTGCAGCAATGCAAACTGCATAACCTGGCCAAATTTCACGGGTGTACAAGAAACCACGGGGGATTTACAAGGAGATGTTCACCCGGAACAGCCGTAGGCCTGCCGGCAGCAAGATTCCGGAATTCTCCCTAAGAAGCCTTGAAAGGAGTGAAACGCTCCTATGTGGCAATAACTCAGAATCTCATTCTGAGTGTTCCTGGCAGAGGTCATTCAGCTGAACACAACCGTGGACTAATTAGAGCCAGATGTAGGCAGTGCCGTCCATAGTGCTGGATGGAGAGTGGTGGCATGCCAAACAATTAAGCTCTAGTTCTCAACACTTTGACATAGTGCCATGAGTTGACGTTCAACTTACTGCTCCGGTTGAGTAGAGTGTAGCCGTCAAAGGTGGAATCAGTAGCACTCAGGTGAGAAGAACGGGATGCAGATATACCCAATCCGCTGGTAGTGGCCTAGGGGGACCAACCTATTTGGATGCCACGCATGAATGTTTTCAACCGCGGCAGAGCTAGGTAGGCGCAATTGTGCAGCAATGCAAACTGCATACCCTGGCCAAATATCACGGGTGTACAAGCAACCACGGGGGATTTACAAGGAGATGTTCACCCGGAACAGCTGGAGGCCTGCTGGCAGCAAGATTCTGGAATTCTTCCTAAGAAGCCTTGAAAGGAGTGAAACGCTCTTATGATGCAATAACTCAGAACCTGATTCTGAGTGTTCCCGGCAGAGGTCATTCAGCTGAACACAACCGTGGACTAATTAGAGCCAGATGTAGGCAGTGCCGTCCATTGTTCTGGATGGACAGTGGTGGCGTGCCAAACAACTGAGCTCTAGTTCGGAACACTTTCACAAAGTGCCATAAGTTGAGGTTCAACTTACTGCTCCGGTTGAGTAGAGTGTAGCCGTCAAAGCTGGAATCAGTAGCACTCAGGTGAGAAGAACGGGAAGCAGATATACCCCGTCCCCTGGCAGTGTCCTACGGGGACCAGCCTAGCTGGCTGCCAAGCCTGAAGGTTTGCAACCGCGGCAGAGCTAGGCAGGCCCAATTGTGCAGCAATGCAAACTGCTTAAACTGGCCAAATTTCACTTGTGTACAGGAAACCACGGGAGATTTACAGGGACATGTTCACCCGGAACAGACGGAGGCCTGCCGGCAGCAAGATTCCGGAATTCTTCCTAAGAAGCCTTGAAAGCAGTGAAACGCTCCTATGTTGCAATAACTCAGAACCTCATTCTGAGTGTTCCCGGCAGAGGTCATTCGCCTGAACACAACCGTGGACTAATTAGAGCGAGATGTTGGCAGTGCCGTCCATACTGCTGGATGTACAGTGGTGGCGTGCCAATCAACTGAGCTCAAGTTCTCAACACTTTCACAAAGTGCCTTAAGTTGAGGTTCAACTTACTGCTCCGGTTCTGTAGAGTGTAGCCGTCAAAGCTGGAATCAGTAGCATTCAGGTGAGAAGAACGGGAAGCAGATATACCCATTCCGCTGGCAGTGTCCTACCGGGACCAGCCTATCTGGCTGCCACGCCAGAGTGTTTGCAACCGCGGCAGAGGTAGGCAGGCGCAATTGTGCAGCAATGCAAACTGCATACCCTTGCCAAATTTCATGGGTGTACAAGAAACCACGGGGGATTTACAAGTAGATGTTCACCCGGAAGAGCCGGAGCCTGCCGGCAGCAAGATTCCGGAATTCTTCCTAAGAAGCCTTGAAAGCAGTGAAACGCTCCTATGTTGCAATAACTCAGAAGCTTTCTGAGTTTTCCCGGCATAGGTCATTCAGCTGAACACAACCGTGGACTAATTAGAGCCAGATGTAGGCAGTGCCTTCCATAGTGCTGGCTGGACAGTGGTAGTGTGCCAAACAACTGTGCTCTAGTTCTCAACACTTTCACAAAGTGCCATAAGTTGAGGTTCAACATACTGATCAGGTGGAGTTGAGTGTAGCCGTCAAAGCTGGAATCAGTAGCATTAAGGTTGAGAAGAACGGGAAGCAGATATACCCAGTCCGCTGGCAGTGTCTTACCGGGACCAGCCTATCTGGCTGCCACACCTGAGTGTTTGCAACCGCGGCAGAGCTAGGCAGGCGCCATTGTGCAGCAATGCAAACTGCATACCCTGGCCAAATATCACGGGTGTACAAGAATCCACGGGGGATTTACAAGGAGATGTTCACCCAGAACAGCCGGAGGCCTGCCGGCAGCAAGATTCTGGAACTCTTCCTAAGAAGCCTTAATAGCAGAGAAACGCTCCTATGATGCAATAACTCAGAACCTGATTCTGAGTGTTCCCGGCAGAGTTCATTCAATTGAACACAACCGTGGACTAACTAGAGCCAGAAGTAGGCAGTGCCGTCCATAGTGCTGGATGGACAGTGGTGGCATGCCAAACAACTAAGCTCTAGTTCTCAATACTTTAACAAATTGCCATAAGTTGAGGTTCAACTTACTGCCCCGCTTGAGTAGAGTGTCGCCGTCAAAGCTGGAATCAGTAGCACTCAAGTGAGAAGAACGGGAAGCAGATATACCCCGTCCGCTGGCAGTGTCCTACAGGGACCAGCCTATCTGGCTGCCACGCCTGAATGTTTGCAACTGCGGCAGAGCTAGGCAGGCGCAATTGTGCAGCAATGCAAACTGCATAACCTGGCCAAATTTCACGGGTGTAGAAGAAACCACGGGGGATTTACAGGGAGATGTTCACCCGGAACAGCCGGAGGCCTGCCATCAGCAAGATTCCGGAATTCTTCCTAAGAAGCCTTGAAAGCAGTGAAACGCTCCTATGTTGCAATAACTCAGAATCTCATTCTGAGTGTTCCCGGCAGAGGTCATTCAGCTGAACACAACCGTGGACTAATTAGAGCCAGATGTAGGCAGTGCCGTCCATAGTGCTGGATGGACAGTGGTGGCGTGCCAAACAACTGAGCTCTTGTTCTCAACACTTTCACAAAGTGCCATAAGTTGAGGTTCAACTTACTGCTCCACTTGAGTAGAGTGTAGCCGTCAAAGCTGGAATCAGTGGCACTCAGGTGAGAAGAACGGGAAGCAGATATACCCCGTCCGCTGGCAGTGTCCTACAGGGACCAGCCTATCTGGCTGCCACGCCTGAATGTTTGTAAACGCGGCAGACCTAGGAAGGCGCAATTGTGCAGCATTGCAAACTGCATAATCTCGCCAAATTTCACCGGTGTACAAGAAACCACGGGGGATTTACAAGGAGATATTCACCCGGAACAACCGGAGGCCTGCCGGCAACAAGATTCCGGATTTCTTCCTAAGAAGGCTTGAAAACAGTGAAACGCTCCTATGATGCAATAACTCAGAACCTGATTCTGAGTGTTCCCGGCAGAGGTCATTCAGCTGAACACAACCGTGGACTAACTACAGCCAGAAGTAGGCAGTGCGGTCCATAGTGCTGGATGGACAGTGTTGGCGTGCCAAACAACAGAGCTCTAGTTCTCAACACTTTTACAAAGTTCCATAAGTTGAGGTTCACCTTACTACTCCGGTTGAGTAGAGTGTAGCCGTCAAAGCTGGAATAAGTAGCACTCATGTGAGAAGTACGGGAAGCAGATATACCCCGTCCGCTGGCAGTGTCCTACAGGGACCAGCCTATCTGGCTGCCACGCCTGACTGTTTGCAACCGCGGCAGAGCTAGGCAGGCGCAATTGTGCAGCAATGCAAACTGCATGACCTGGCCAAATTTCACGGGTGTACAAGAAACCACGGGGGATTTACAAGGAGATGTTCACCCGGAACAGCGTAGGCTTGCCGGCAGCAAGATTCCGGAATTCTTCCAAAGAAGCCTTGAAAGAGTGAAACGCTCCTATGATGCAATAACTCAGAACCTGATTCTGAGTGTTCCCGACAGAGGTCATTCAGCTGAACACAACCGTGGACTAATTAGAGCCAGATGTAGGCAGTGCCGTCCATAGTGCTGGATGGACAGTGGTGGCGTGCCAAACAACTGAGCTCTAGTTCTCAACACTTTCACAAAGTGCCATAAGTTGAAGTTCAACTTACTGCTCCCGTTTAGTAGAGTGTAGCGGTCAAAGCTGGAATCAGTTGCACTCAGGTGAGAAGAGCGGGATGCAGATATACACCGTCTGCTGGCAGGGTCCTTCGGGGACCAGCCTATCTGGCTCCCACGCCTGAATGTTTGCAACCGCGGAAGAGCTAGGCAGGCGCAATTGTGCAGCAATGCAAACTGCATAACCTGGCCAAATTTCACGGGTGTACAAGAAACCACGGGGGATTTACAAGGAGATGTTCACCCGGAACAGCCGGAGGCCTGCCGGCAGCAAGATTCCGGAATTCTCCCTAAGAAGCCTTGAAAGCAGTGAAACGCTCCTATGTTGCAATAACTCAGAATCTCATTCTGAGTGTTCCAGGCAGAGGTCATTCAGCTGAACACAACCGTGGACTAATTAGAGCCAGATGTAGGCAGTGCCGTCCATAGTCCTGGATGGAGAGTGGTGGCATGCCAAACAATTAAGCTCTAGTTCTCAACACTTTGACATAGTGCCATGAGTTGACGTTCAACTTACTGCTCCGGTTGAGTAGAGTGTAGCCGTCAAAGGTGGAAGCAGTAGCACTCAGGTGAGAAGAACGGGATGCAGATATACCCAATCCGCTGGTAGTGGCCTAGGGGGACCACCCTATTTGGATGCCACGCATGAATGTTTTCAACCGCGGCAGAGCTAGGTAGGCGCAATTGTGCAGCAATGCAAACTGCATACCCTGGCCAAATATCACGGGTGTACAAGCAACCACGGGGGATTTACAAGGAGATGTTCACCCGGAACAGCTGGAGGCCTGCTGGCAGCAAGATTCTGGAATTCTTCCTAAGAAGCCTTGAAAGGAGTGAAACGCTCTTATGATGCAATAACTCAGAACCTGATTCTGAGTGTTCCCGGCAGAGGTCATTCAGCTGAACACAACCGTGGACTAATTAGAGCCAGATGTAGGCAGTGCCGTCCATTGTTCTGGATGGACAGTGGTGGCGTGCCAAACAACTGAGCTCTAGTTCTCAACACTTTCACAAAGTGCCATAAGTTGAGGTTCAACTTACTTCTCCGGTTGACTAGAGTGTAGCCGTCAAAGCTGGAATCAGTAGCACTCAGGTGAGAAGAACGGGAAGCAGATATACCCCGTCCGCTGGCAGTGTCCTACGGGGACCAGCCTAGCTGGCTGCCAAGCCTGAATGTTTGCAACTGCGTCAGAGCTAGGCAGGCCCAATTGTGCAGCAATGCAAACTGCTTAAACTGGCCAAATTTCACTTGTGTACAGGAAACCACGGGAGATTTACAGGGACATGTTCACCCGGAACAGCCGGAGGCCTGCCGGCAGCAAGATTCCGGAATTCTTCCTAAGAAGCCTTGAAAGCAGTGAAACGCTCCTATGTTGCAATAACTCAGAACCTCATTCTGAGTGTTCCCGGCAGAGGTCATTCGCCTGAACACAACCATGGACTAATTAGAGCCAGATGTTGGCAGTGCCGTCCATAGTGCTGGATGTAGAGTGGTGGCGTGCCAATCAACTGAGCTCAAGTTCTGAACACTTTCACAAAGTGCCATAAGTTGAGGTTCAACTTACTGCTCCGGTTCTGTACAGTGTAGCCATTAAAGCTGGAATCAGTAGCATTCAGGTGAGAAGAACGGGAAGCAGATATACACAGTCCGCTGGCATTGTCCTACGGGGACCAGCCTAGCTGGCTGCCAAGCCTGAATGTTAGCAAACGCGGCAGAGGTAGGCAGGCGCAATTGTGCAGCAATGCAAACTGCATACCCTTGCCAAATTTCACGGGTGTACAAGAAACCACGGGGGATTTACAAGGAGATGTTCACCCGGAACAGCTGGAGGCCTGCTGGCAGCAAGATTCTGGAATTCTTCCTAAGAAGCCTTGAAAGGAGTGAAACGCTCTTATGATGCAATAACTCAGAACCTGATTCTGAGTGTTCCCGGCAGAGGTCATTCAGCTGAACACAACCGTGGACTAATTAGAGCCAGATGTAGGCAGTGCCGTCCATAGTGCTGGCTGGACAGTGGTGGTGTGCCAAACAACTGAGCTCTAGTTGTCAACATTTTTACAAAGTGCCATAAGTTGAGGTTCAACATACTGATCAGGTGGAGTTGAGTGTAGTCGTCAAAGCTGGAATCAGAAGCACTCAGGTGAGAAGAACGGGAAGCAGATATACCCAATCCGCTGGTAGTGGCCTAGGGGGTCCCCCCTATTTGGCTGCCACGCCTGAATGTTTGCAACCGCGGCAGAGCTAGGCAGGCGCCATTGTGCAGCAATGCAAACTGCATACCCTGGCCAAATATCACGGGTGTACAATAATCCACGGGGGATTTACAAGGACATGTTCACCCGGAACAGCCGGAGGCCTGCCGGCAGCAAGATACTGGAACTCTTCCTAAGAAGCCTTAAAAGCAGAGAAACGCTCCTATGATGCAATAATTCAGAACCTGATTCTGAGTGTTCCTGGCAGAGGTCATTCAGCTGAACACAACCGTGGACTAACTAGAGCCAGAAGTAGGCAGTGCCGTCCATAGTGCTGGATGGACAGTGGTGGCATGCCGAACAACTAAGCTCTAGTTCTCAACACTTCGACAAAGTGCCATAAGTTGAGGTTCACCTTACTGCTCCGGTTGAGTAGAGTGTCGCCGTCAAAGCTGGAATCAGTAGCACTCAGGTGAGAAGAACGGGAAGCAGATATACCCCGTCCGCTGGCAGTGTCCTACGGGGACCAGCCTAGCTGGCTGCCAAGCCTGAAGGTTTGCAACCGCGTCAGAGCTATTCAGGCCCAATTGTGCAGCAATGCAAACTGCTTAAACTGCCCAAATTTCAAGGGTGTAAAGGAAACCACGTGAGATTTACAGGGACATGTTCACCCGGAACAGCCGGAGGCCTGCCGGCAGCAAGATTCCAGAATTCTTCCTAAGAAGCCTTGAAAGCAGTGAAACGCTCCTATGTTGCAATAACTCAGAACCTCATTCTGAGTGTTCCCGGCAGAGGTCATTCGCCTGAACACAACCGTGGACTAATTAGAGCCAGATGTAGGCAGTGCCGTCCATAGTGCTGGATGTACAGTGGTGGCGTGCCAATCAACTGAGCTCAAGTTCTCAACACTTTCACAAAGTGCCATAAGTTGAGTTTCAACTTACTGCTCCGGTTCTGTAGAGTGTCGCCGTCAAAGCTGGAATCAGTAGCATTCAGGTGAGAAGAACGGGAAGCAGATATACCCAGTCCGCTGGCAGTGTCCTACGGGGATCAGCCTATCTGGCTGCCACGCCTGAGTGTTTGCAACCGCGGCAGAGGTAGGCAGTCGCAATTGTGCAGCAATGCAAAATGCATACCCTTGCCAAATTTCACGGGTGTACAAGAAACCACGGGGGAATTACAAGGAGATGTTCACCCGGAACAGCCGGAGGCCTGCCGGCAGCAAGATTCCGGATTTCTTCCTAAGAAGCCTTGAAAGCAGTGAAACGCTCCTATGTTGCAATAACTCAGAACCTCATTCTGAGTGTTCCCGGAAGAGGTCATTCAGCTGAACACAACCGTGGACTAATTAGAGCCAGATGTAGGCACTGCCGTCCATAGCGCTGGATGGAAAGTGGTGGCGTGCCAAACAACTGAGCTCTAGTTCTCAACACTTTCACAAAGTGCCATAAGTTGAAGTTCAACTTACTGCTCCCGTTTAGTAGAGTGTAGCGGTCAAAGCTGGAATCAGTTGCACTCAGGTGAGAAGAGCGGGATGCAGATATACACCGTCTGCTGGCAGGGTCCTTCGGGGACCAGCCTATCTGGCTCCCACGCCTGAATGTTTGCAACCGCGGAAGAGCTAGGCAGGCGCAATTGTGCAGCAATGCAAACTGCATAACCTGGCCAAATTTCACGGGTGTACAAGAAACCACGGGGGATTTACAAGGAGATGTTAACCCGGAACAGCCGGAGGCCTGCCGGCAGCAAGATTCCCGAATTCTCCCTAAGAAGCCTTGAAAGCAGTGAAACGCTCCTATGTTGCAATAACTCAGAATCTCATTCTGAGTGTTCCAGGCAGAGGTCATTCAGCTGAACACAACCGTGGACTAATTAGAGCCAGATGTAGGCAGTGCCGTCCATAGTCCTGGATGGACAGTGGTTGCATGCCAAACAATTAAGCTCTAGTTCTCAACACTTTGACATAGTGCCATGAGTTGACGTTCAACTTACTGCTCCGGTTGAGTAGAGTGTAGCCGTCAAAGGTGGAATCAGTAACACTCAGGTGAGAAGAACGGGATGCAGATATACCCCATCCGCTGGTAGTGGCCTAGGGGGACCACCCTATTTGGATGCCACGCATGAATGTTTTCAACCGCGGCAGAGCTAGGTAGGCGCAATTGTTCAGCAATGCAAACTGCATACCCTGGCCAAATATCACGGGTGTACAAGCAACCACGGGGGATTTACAAGGAGATGTTCACCCGGAACAGCTGGAGGCCTGCTGGCAGCAAGATTCTGGAATTCTTCCTAAGAAGCCTTGAAAGGAGTGAAACGCTCTTATGATGCAATAACTCAGAACCTGATTCTGAGTGTTCCCGGCAGAGGTCATTCAGCTGAACACAACCGTGGACTAATTAGAGCCAGATGTAGGCAGTGCCGTCCATTGTTCTGGATGGACAGTGGGGGCGTGCCAAACAACTGAGCTCTAGTTCGGAACACTTTCACAAAGTGCCATAAGTTGAGGTTCAACTTACTTCTCCGGTTGACTAGAGTGTAGCCGTCAAAGCTGGAATCAGTAGCACTCAGGTGAGAAGAACGGGAAGCAGATATACCCCGTCCGCTGGCAGTGTCCTACGAGGACCAGCCTAGCTGGCTGCCAAGCCTGAATGTTTGCAACCGCGTCAGAGCTAGGCAGGCCCAATTGTGCAGCAATGCAAACTGCTTAAACTGGCCAAATTTCACTTGTGTACAGGAAACCACGGGAGATTTACAGGGACATGTTCACCCGGAACAGCCGGAAGCCTGCCGGCAGCAAGATTCCGGAATTCTTCCTAAGAAGCCTTGAAAGCAGTGAAACGCTCCTATGTTGCAATAACTCAGAACCTCATTCTGAGTGTTCCCGGCAGAGGTCATTCGCCTGAACACAACCGTGGACTAATTAGAGCCAGATGTTGGCAGTGCCGTCCATAGTGCTGGATGTAGAGTGGTGGCGTGCCAATCAACTGAGCTCAAGTTCTGAACACTTTCACAAGGTGCCATAAGTTGAGGTTCAACTTACTGCTCCGGTTCTGTACAGTGTAGCCATTAAAGCTGGAATCAGTAGCATTCAGGTGAGAAGAACGGGAAGCAGATATACCCAGTCCGCTGGCATTGTCCTACGGGGACCAGCCTAGCTGGCTGCCAAGCCTGAATGTTTGCAAACGCGGCAGAGGTAGGCAGGCGCAATTGTGCAGCAATGCAAACTGCATACCCTTGCCAAATTTCACGGGTGTACAAGAAACCACGGGGGAATTACAAGGAGATGTTCACCCGGAACAGCCGGAGGCCTGCCGGCAGCAAGATTCCGGATTTCTTCCTAAGAAGCCTTGAAAGCAGTGAAACGCTACTATGTTGCAATAACTCAGAACCTCATTCTGAGTGTTCCCGGAAGAGGTCATTCAGCTGAACACAACCGTGGACTAATTAGAGCCAGATGTAGGCACTGCCGTCCATAGCGCTGGATGGAAAGTGGTGGCGTGCCAAACAACTGAGCTCTAGTTCTCAACACTTTCACAAAGTGCCATAAGTTGAGTTTCAACTTACTGATCCGGTTGTATAGAGTGTTGCCATCAAAGCTGGAATCAGTAGCTCTCATGTGAGAAGTACGGGAAGCAGATATACCCGGTCCGCTGGCAGTGTCCTACAGGGACCAGCCTATCTGGCTGCCACGCCTGACTGTTTGCAACCGCGGCAGAACTAGGCAGGCGCAATTGTGCAGCAATGCAAACTGCATAACCTGGCCAAATTTCACGGGTCTACAAGAAACCACGGGGGATTTACAAGGAGATGTTCACCCGGAACAGCTTAGGCTTGCCGGCAGCAAGATTCCGGAATTCTTCCTAAGAAGCCTTGAAAGAGTGAAACGCTCCTATGATGCAATAACTCAAAACCTGATTCTGAGTGTTCCCGACAGAGGTCATTCAGCTGAACACAACCGTGGACTAATTAGAGCCAGATGTAGGCAGTGCCGTCCATAGTGCTGGATGGACAGTGGTGGCGTGCCAAACAACTGAGCTCTAGTTCTCAACACTTTCACAAAGTGCCATAAGTTGAAGTTCAACTTACTGCTCCCGTTTAGTAGAGTGTAGCCATCAAAGCTGGAATCAGTTGCACTCAGGTGAGAAGAATGGGATGCAGATATACCCCGTCTGCTGGCAGGGTCCTTCGGGGACCAGCCTATCTGGCTGCCACGCCTGAATGTTTGCAACCGCGGAAGAGCTAGGCAGGCGCAATTGTGCAGCAATGCAAACTGCATAACCTGGCCAAATTTCACGGGTGTACAAGAAACCACGGGGGATTTACAAGGAGATGTTCACCCGGAACAGCCGGAAGCCTGCCGGCAGCAAGATTCCCGAATTCTCCCTAAGAAGCCTTGAAAGCAGTGAAACGCTCCTATGTTGCAATAACTCAGAATCTCATTCTGAGTGTTCCAGGCAGAGGTCATTCAGCTGAACACAACCGTGGACTAATTAGAGCCTGATGTAGTCAGTGCCGTCCATAGTGCTGGATGGACAGTGGTGGCATGCCAAACAATTAAGCTCTAGTTCTCAACACTTTGACATAGTGCCATGAGTTGACGTTCAACTTACTGCTCCGGTTGAGTAGATTGTAGCCGTCAAAGGTGGAATCAGTAGCACTCAGGTGAGAAGAACGGGATGCAGATATACCCAATCCGCTGGTAGTGGCCTATGGGGACCACCCTATTTGGATGCCACGCATGAATGTTTTCAACCGCGGCTGAGCTAGGTAGGCGCAATTGTGCAGCAATGCAAACTGCATACCCTGGCCAAATATCACGGGTGTACAAGCAACCACGGGGGATTTACAAGGAGATGTTCACCCGGAACAGCTGGAGGCCTGCTGGCAGCAAGATTCTGGAATTCTTCCTAAGAAGCCTTGAAAGGAGTGAAACGCTCTTATGATGCAATAACTCAGAACCTGATTCTGAGTGTTCCCGGCAGAGGTCATTCGCCTGAACACAACCGTGGACTAATTAGAGCCAGATGTAGGCAGTGCCGTCCATTGTTCTGGATGGACAGTGTTGGCGTGCCAAACAACTGAGCTCTAGTTCGGAACACTTTCACAAAGTGCCATAAGTTGAGGTTCAACTTACTGCTCCGGTTCTGTAGAGTGTAGCTGTTAAAGCTGGAATCAGTAGCATTCAGGTGAGAAGAACGGGAAGCAGATATACACAGTCCGCTGGCATTGTCCTACGGGGACCAGCCTAGCTGGCTGCCAAGCCTGAATGTTTGCAAACGCGGCAGAGGTAGGCAGGCGCAATTGTGCAGCAATGCAAACTGCATAACCTGGCCAAATTTCACGGGTGTACAAGAAACCACGGGGGATTTACAAGGAGATGTTCACCCGGAACAGCCGGAAGCCTGCCGGCAGCAAGATTCCCGAATTCTCCCTAAGAAGCCTTGAAAGCAGTGAAACGCTCCTATGTGGCAATAACTCAGAAGCTTTCTGAGTGTTCCCGGCATAGGTCATTCAGCTGAACACAACCGTGGACTAATTAGAGCCAGATGTAGGCAGTGCCTTCCATAGTGCTGGCTGGACAGTGGTAGTGTGCCAAACAACTGTGCTCTAGTTCTCAACACTTTCACAAAGTGCCATAAGTTGAGGTTCAACATACTGATCAGGTGGAGTTAAGTGTAGCCGTCAAAGCTGGAATCAGTAGCATTCAGGTTGAGAAGAACGGGAAGCAGATATACCCAGTCCGCTGGCAGTGTCCTACCGGGACCAGCCTATCTGGCTGCCACACCTGAGTGTTTGCAACCGCGGCAGAGGTAGGCAGGCGCAATTGTGCAGCAATGCAAACTGCATACCCTTGCCAAATTTCACGGGTGTACAAGAAACCACGGGGGATTTACAAGGAGATGTTCACCCGTAAGAGCCGGAGCCTGCCGGCAGCAAGATTCCGGAATTCTTCCTAAGAAGCCTTGAAAGCAGTGAAACGCTCCTATGTGGCAATAACTCAGAAGCTTTCTGAGTGTTCCCGGCATAGGTCATTCAGCTGAACACAACCGTGGACTAATTAGAGCCAGATGTAGGCAGTGCCGTCCATAGTGCTGGCTGGACAGTTGTGGTGTGCCAAACAACTGTGCTCTAGTTGTCAACACTTTTACAAAGTGCCATAAGTTGATGTTCAACATACTGATCAGGTGGAGTTGAGTGTAGCCGCCAAAGCTGGAATCAGTAGCACTCAGGTGAGAAGAACGGGAAGCAGATATACCCAATCCGCTGGTAGTGGCCTAGGGGGTCCCCCTATTTGGCTGCCACGCCTGAATGTTTGCAACCGCGGCAGAGCTAGGCAGGCGCCATTGTGCAGCAATGCAAACTGCATACCCTGGCCAAATATCACGGGTGTACAAGAATCCACGGGGGATTTACAAGGAGATGTTCACCCGGAACAGCCGGAGGCCTGCCGGCAGCAAGATTCTGGAACTCTTCCTAAGAAGCCTTAATAGCAGAGAAACGCTCCTATGATGCAATAACTCAGAACCTGATTCTGAGTGTTCCCGGCAGAGTTCATTCAATTGAACACAACCGTGGACTAACTAGAGCCAGAAGTAGGCAGTGCCGTCCATAGTGCTGGATGGACAGTGGTGGCATGCCAAACAACTAAGCTCTAGTTCTCAATACTTTAACAAATTGCCATAAGTTGAGGTTCAACTTACTGCCCCGCTTGAGTAGAGTGTCGCCGTCAAAGCTGGAATCAGTAGCACTCAAGTGAGAAGAACGGGAAGCAGATATACCCCGTCCGCTGGCAGTGTCCTACAGGGACCAGCCTATCTGGCTGCCACGCCTGAATGTTTGCAACTGCGGCAGAGCTAGGCAGGCGCAATTGTGCAGCAATGCAAACTGCATAACCTGGCGAAATTTCACGGGTGTAGAAGAAACCACGGGGGATTTACAGGGAGATGTTCACCCGGAACAGCCGGAGGCCTGCCAGCAGCAAGATTCCGGAATTCTTCCTAAGAAGCCTTGAAAGCAGTGAAACGCTCCTATGTTGCAATAACTCAGAATCTCATTCTGAGTGTTCCCGGCAGAGGTCATTCAGCTGAACACAACCGTGGACTAATTAGAGCCAGATGTAGGCAGTGCCGTCCATAGTGCTGGATGGACAGTGGTGGCGTGCCAAACAACTGAGCTCTTGTTCTCAACACTTTCACAAAGTGCCATAAGTTGAGGTTCAACTTACTTCTCCGGTTGACTAGAGTGTAGCCGTCAAAGCTGGAATCAGTGGCACTCAGGTGAGAAGAACGGGAAGCAGATATACCCCGTCTGCTGGCAGTGTCCTACAGGGACCAGCCTATCTGGCTGCCACGCCTGAATGTTTGTAAACGCGGCAGACCTAGGAAGGCGCAATTGTGCAGCATTGCAAAATGCATAATCTCGCCAAATTTCACCGGTGTACAAGAAACCACGGGGGATTTACAAGGAGATATTCACCCGGAACAACCGGAGGCCTGCCGGCAACAAGATTCCGGATTTCTTCCTAAGAAGGCTTGAAAACAGTGAAACGCTCCTATGATGCAATAACTCAGAACCTGATTCTGAGTGTTCCCGGCAGAGGTCATTCAGCTGAACACAACCGTGGACTAACTACAGCCAGAAGTAGGCAGTGCGGTACATAGTGCTGGATGGACAGTGTTGGCGTGCCAAACAACAGAGCTCTAGTTCTCAACACTTTTACAAAGTTCCATAAGTTGAGGTTCACCTTACTACTCCGGTTGAGTAGAGTGTAGCCGTCAAAGCTGGAATAAGTAGCACTCATGTGAGAAGTACGGGAAGCAGATATACCCCGTCCGCTGGCAGTGTCCTACAGGGACCAGCCTATCTGGCTCCCACGCCTGACTGTTTGCAACCGCGGCAGAGCTAGGCAGGCGCAATTGTGCAGCAATGCAAACTGCATGACCTGGCCAAATTTCACGGGTGTACAAGAAACCACGGGGGATTTACAAGGAGATGTTCACCCGGAACAGCGTAGGCTTGCCGGCAGCAAGATTCCGGAATTCTTCCAAAGAAGCCTTGAAAGAGTGAAACGCTCCTATGATGCAATAACTCAGAACCTGATTCTGAGTGTTCCCGACAGAGGTCATTCAGCTGAACACAACCGTGGACTAATTAGAGCCAGATGTAGGCAGTGCCGTCCATAGTGCAGGATGGACAGTGGTGGCGTGCCAAACAACTGAGCTCTAGTTCTCAACACTTTCACAAAGTGCCATAAGTTGAAGTTCAACTTACTACTCCCGTTTAGTAGAGTGTAGCGGTCAAAGCTGGAATCAGTTACACTCAGGTGTGAAGAGCGGGATGCAGATATACACCGTCTGCTGGCAGGGTCCTTCGGGGACCAGCCTATCTGGCTCCCACGCCTGAATGTTTGCAACCGCGGAAGAGCTAGGCAGGCGCAATTGTGCAGCAATGCAAACTGCATAACCTGGCCAAATTTCACGGGTGTACAAGAAACCACGGGGGATTTACAAGGAGATGTTCACCCGGAACAGCCGAAGGCCTGCCGGCAGCAAGATTCCCGAATTCTCCCTAAGAAGCCTTGAAAGCAGTGAAACGCTCCTATGTTGCAATAACTCAGAATCTCATTCTGAGTGTTCCAGGCAGAGGTCATTCAGCTGAACACAACCGTGGACTAATTAGAGCCAGATGAAGGCAGTGCCGTCCATAGTCCTGGATGGACAGTGGTGGCATGCCAAACAATTAAGCTCTAGTTCTCAACACTTTGACATAGTGCCATGAGTTGACGTTCAACTTACTGCTCCGGTTGAGTAGAGTGTAGCCGTCAAAGGTGGAATCAGTAGCACTCAGGTGAGAAGAACGGGATGCAGATATACCCAATCCGCTGGTAGTGGCCTAGGGGGACCA
Organism: Dipodomys merriami; assembly: GCF_024711535.1. NCBI lineage: Eukaryota > Metazoa > Chordata > Mammalia > Rodentia > Heteromyidae > Dipodomys > Dipodomys merriami. The sequence continues at coordinate 1,629,924 of NW_027203282.1, read as the reverse complement.
CCCTATTTGGATGCCACGCATGAATGTTTTCAACCGCGGCAGAGCTAGGTAGGCGCAATTGTGCAGCAATGCAAACTGCATACCCTGGCCAAATATCACGGGTGTACAAGCAACCACGGGGGATTTACAAGGAGATGTTCACCCGGAACAGCTGGAGGCCTGCTGGCAGCAAGATTCTGGAATTCTTCCTAAGAAGCCTTGAAAGGAGTGAAACGCTCTTATGATGCAATAACTCAGAACCTGATTCTGAGTGTTCCCGGCAGAGGTCATTCAGCTGAACACAACCGTGGACTAATTAGAGCCAGATGTAGGCAGTGCCGTCCATAGTGCTGGATGGACAGTGGTGGCGTGCCAAACAACTGAGCTCTTGTTCTCAACACTTTCACAAAGTGCCATAAGTTGAGGTTCAACTTACTGCTCCACTTGAGTAGAGTGTAGCCGTCAAAGCTGGAATCAGTGGCACTCAGGTGAGAAGAACGGGAAGCAGATATACCCCGTCTGCTGGCAGTGTCCTACAGGGACCAGCCTATCTGGCTGCCACGCCTGAATGTTTGCAAACGCGGCAGACCTAGGAAGGCGCAATTGTGCAGCATTGCAAAATGCATAATCTCGCCAAATTTCACCGGTGTACAAGAAACCACGGGGGATTTACAAGGAGATATTCACCCGGAACAACCGGAGGCCTGCCGGCAACAAGATTCCGGATTTCTTCCTAAGAAGGCTTGAAAACAGTGAAACGCTCCTATGATGCAATAACTCAGAACCTGATTCTGAGTGTTCCCGGCAGAGGTCATTCAGCTGAACACAACCGTGGACTAACTACAGCCAGAAGTAGGCAGTGCGGTACATAGTGCTGGATGGACAGTGTTGGCGTGCCAAACAACTGAGCTCTAGTTCGGAACACTTTCACAAAGTGCCATAAGTTGAGGTTCAACTTACTTCTCCGGTTGAGTAGAGTGTAGCCGTCAAAGCTGGAATCAGTAGCACTCAGGTGAGAAGAACGGGAAGCAGATATACCCCGTCCGCTGGCAGTGTCCTACGGGGACCAGCCTAGCTGGCTGCCAAGCCTGAATGTTTGCAACCGCGTCAGAGCTAGGCAGGCCCAATTGTGCAGCAATGCAAACTGCTTAAACTGGCCAAATTTCAATTGTGTACAGGAAACCACGGGAGATTTACAGGGACATGTTCACCCGGAACAGCCGGAGGCCTGCCGGCAGCAAGATTCCGGAATTCTTCCTAAGAAGCCTTGAAAGCAGTGAAACGCTCCTATGTTGAAATAACTCAGAACCTCATTCTGAGTGTTCCCGGCAGAGGTCATTCGCCTGAACACAACCGTGGACTAATTAGAGCCAGATGTTGGCAGTGCCGTCCATAGTGCTGGATGTAGAGTGGTGGCGTGCCAATCAACTGAGCTCAAGTTCTGAACACTTTCACAAAGTGCCATAAGTTGAGGTTCAACTTACTGCTCCGGTTCTGTACAGTGTAGCCATTAAAGCTGGAATCAGTAGCATTCAGGTGAGAAGAACGGGAAGCAGATATACACAGTCCGCTGGCATTGTCCTACGGGGACCAGCCTAGCTGGCTGCCAAGCCTGAATGTTTGCAAACGCGGCAGAGGTAGGCAGGCGCAATTGTGCAGCAATGCAAACTGCATACCCTTGCCAAATTTCACGGGTGTACAAGAAACCACGGGGGATTTTCAAGGAGATGTTCACCCGGAAGAGCCGGAGGCCTGCCGGCAGCAAGATTCCGGAATTCTTCCTAAGAAGCCTTGAAAGCAGTGAAACGCTCCTATGTTGCAATAACTCAGAAGCTTTCTGAGTGTTCCCGGCAGAGGTCATTCAGCTGAACACAACCGTGGACTAATTAGAGCCAGATGTAGGCAGTGCCGTCCATAGTGCTGGCTGGACAGTGGTGGTGTGCCAAACAACTGTGCTCTAGTTGTCAACATTTTTACAAAGTGCCATAAGTTGAGGTTCAACATACTGATCAGGTGGAGTTGAGTGTAGTCGTCAAAGCTGGAATCAGTAGCACTCAGGTGAGAAGAACGGGAAGCAGATATACCCAATCCGCTGGTAGTGGCCTAGGGGTTCCCCCCTATTTGGCTGCCACGCCTGAATGTTTGCAACCGCGGCAGAGCTAGGCAGGCGCCATTGTGCAGCAATGCAAACTGCATACCCTGGCCAAATATCACGGGTGTACAAGAATCCACGGGGGATTTACAAGGAGATGTTCACCCGGAACAGCCGGAGGCCTGCCGGCAGCGAGATACTGGAACTCTTCCTAAGAAGCCTTAAAAGCAGAGAAACGCTCCTATGATGCAATAATTCAGAACCTGATTCTGAGTGTTCCTGGCAGAGGTCATTCAGCTGAACACAACTGTGGACTAACTAGAGCCAGAAGTAGGCAGTGCCGTCCATAGTGCTGGATGGACAGTGGTGGCATGCCAAACAACTAAGCTCTAGTTCTCAACACTTTGACAAAGTGCCATAAGTTGAGGTTCACCTTACTGCTCCGGTTGAGTAGAGTGTCGCCGTCAAAGCTGGAATCAGTAGCACTCAGGTGAGAAGAACGGGAAGCAGATATACCCCGTCCGCTGGCAGTGTCCTACGGGGACCAGCCTAGCTGGCTGCCAAGCCTGAAGGTTTGCAACCGCGTCAGAGCTATTCAGGCCCAATTGTGCAGCAATGCAAACTGCTTAAACTGACCAAATTTCAAGGGTGTAAAGGAAACCACGTGAGATTTACAGGGACATGTTCACCCGGAACAGCCGGAGGCCTGCCGGCAGCAAGATTCCGGAATTCTTCCTAAGAAGCCTTGAAAGCAGTGAAACGCTCCTATGTTGCAATAACTCAGAACCTCATTCTGAGTGTTCCCGGCAGAGGTCATTCGCCTGAACACAACCGTGGACTAATTAGAGCCAGATGTAGGCAGTGCCGTCCATAGTGCTGGATGTACAGTGGTGGCGTGCCAATCAACTGAGCTCAAGTTCTCAACACTTTCACAAAGTGCCATAAGTTGAGTTTCAACTTACTGCTCCGGTTCTGTAGAGTGTCGCCGTCAAAGCTGGAATCAGTAGCATTCAGGTGAGAAGAACGGGAAGCAGATATACCCAGTCCGCTGGCAGTGTCCTACGGGGACCAGCCTATCTGGCTGGCACGCCTGAGTGTTTGCAACCGCGGCAGAGGTAGGCAGTCGCAATTGTGCAGCAATGCAAACTGCATACCCTTGCCAAATTTCACGGGTGTACAAGAAACCACGGGGGAATTACAAGGAGATGTTCACCCGGAACACCCGGAGGCCTGCCGGCAGCAAGATTCCGGATTTCTTCCTAAGAAGCCTTGAAAGCAGTGAAACGCTACTATGTTGCAATAACTCAGAACCTCATTCTGAGTGTTCCCGGAAGAGGTCATTCAGCTGAACACAACCGTGGACTAATTAGAGCCAGATGTAGGCACTGCCGTCCATAGCGCTGGATGGAAAGTGGTGGCGTGCCAAACAACTGAGCTCTAGTTCTCAACACTTTCACAAAGTGCCATAAGTTGAGTTTCAACTTACTGCTCCGGTTGTATAGAGTGTTGCCGTCAAAGCTGGAATCAGTAGCTCTCATGTGAGAAGTACGGGAAGCAGATATACCCAGTCCGCTGGCAGTGTCCTACAGGGACCAGCCTATCTGGCTGCCACGCCTGACTGTTTGCAACCGCGGCAGAGCTAGGCAGGCGCAATTGTGCAGCAATGCAAACTGCATAACCTGGCCAAATTTCACGGGTCTACAAGAAACCACGGGGGATTTACAAGGAGATGTACACCCGGAACAGCGTAGGCTTGCCGGCAGCAAGATTCCGGAATTCTTCCAAAGAAGCCTTGAAAGAGTGAAACGCTCCTATGATGCAATAACTCAGAACCTGATTCTGAGTGTTCCCGACAGAGGTCATTCAGCTGAACACAACCGTGGACTAATTAGAGCCAGATGTAGGCAGTGCCGTCCATAGTGCTGGATGGACAGTGGTGGCGTGCCAAACAACTGAGCTCTAGTTCTCAACACTTTCACAAAGTGCCATAAGTTGAAGTTCAACTTACTGCTCCCGTTTAGTAGAGTGTAGCCGTCAAAGCTAGAATCAGTTGCACTCAGGTGAGAAGAACGGGATGCAGATATACCCCGTCTGCTGGCAGGGTCCTTCGGGGACCAGCCTATCTGGCTGCCACGGCTGAATGTTTGCAACCGCGGAAGAGCTAGGCAGGCGCAATTGTGCAGCAATGCAAACTGCATAACCTGGCCAAATTTCACGGGTGTACAAGAAACCACGGGGGATTTACAAGGAGATGTTCACCCGGAACAGCCGGAAGCCTGCCGGCAGCAAGATTCCCGAATTCTCCCTAAGAAGCCTTGAAAGCAGTGAAACGCTCCTATGTTGCAATAACTCAGAACCTCATTCTGAGTGTTCCAGGCAGAGGTCATTCAGCTGAACACAACCGTGGACTAATTAGAGCCAGATGTAGGCAGTGCCGTCCATAGTGCTGGATGGACAGTGGTGGCATGCCAAACAATTAAGCTCTAGTTCTCAACACTTTGACATAGTGCCATGAGTTGACGTTCAACTTACTGCTCCGGTTGAGTAGATTGTAGCTGTCAAAGGTGGAATCAGTAGCACTCAGGTGAGAAGAACGGGATGCAGATATACCCAATCCGCTGGTAGTGGCCTAGGGGGACCACCCTATTTGGATGCCACGCATGAATGTTTTCAACCGCGGCTGAGCTAGGTAGGCAAAATTGTGCAGCAATGCAAACTGCATACCCTGGCCAAATATCACGGGTGTACAAGCAACCACGGGGGATTTACAAGGAGATGTTCACCCGGAACAGCTGGAGGCCTGCTGGCAGCAAGATTCTGGAATTCTTCCTAAGAAGCCTTGAAAGGAGTGAAACGCTCTTATGATGCAATAACTCAGAACCTGATTCTGAGTGTTCCCGGCAGAGGTCATTCAGCTGAACACAACCGTGGACTAATTAGAGCCAGATGTAGGCAGTGCCGTCCATTGTTCTGGATGGACAGTGGTGGCGTGCCAAACAACTGAGCTCTAGTTCGGAACACTTTCACAAAGTGCCATAAGTTGAGGTTCAACTTACTGCTCCGGTTCTGTAGAGTGTAGCTGTTAAAGCTGGAATCAGTAGCATTCAGGTGAGAAGAACGGGAAGCAGATATACACAGTCCGCTGGCATTGTCCTACGGGGACCAGCCTAGCTGGCTGCCAAGCCTGAATGTTTGCAAACGCGGCAGAGGTAGGCAGGCGCAATTGTGCAGCAATGCAAACTGCATACCCTTGCCAAATTTCACGGGTGTACAAGAAACCACGGGGGATTTTCAAGGAGATGTTCACCCAGAAGAGCCGGAGGCCTGCCGGCAGCAAGATTCCGGAATTCTTCCTAAGAAGCCTTGAAAGCAGTGAAACGCTCCTATGTTGCAATAACTCAGAAGCTTTCTGAGTGTTCCCGGCAGAGGTCATTCAGCTGAACACAACCGTGGACTAATTAGAGCCAGATGTAGGCAGTGCCGTCCATAGTGCTGGCTGGACAGTGGTGGTGTGCCAAACAACTGAGCTCTAGTTGTCAACATTTTTACAAAGTGCCATAAGTTGAGGTTCAACATACTGATCAGGTGGAGTTGAGTGTAGTCGTCAAAGCTGGAATCAGTAGCACTCAGGTGAGAAGAACGGGAAGCAGATATACCCAATCCGCTGGTAGTGGCCTAGGGGGTCCCCCCTATTTGGCTGCCACGCCTGAATGTTTGCAACCGCGGCAGGGCTAGGCAGGCGCGACTGTGCAGCAATGCAAACTGCATACCCTGGCCAAATATCACGGGTGTACAAGAATCCACGGGGGATTTACAAGGAGATGTTCACCCGGAACAGCCGGAGGCCTGCCGGCAGCAAGATACTGGAACTCTTCCTAAGAAGCCTTAAAAGCAGAGAAACGCTCCTATGATGCAATAATTCAGAACCTGATTCTGAGTGTTCCTGGCAGAGGTCATTCAGCTGAACACAACCGTGGACTAACTAGAGCCAGAAGTAGGCAGTGCCGTCTATAGTGCTGGATGGACAGTGGTGGCATGCCAAACAACTAAGCTCTAGTTCTCAACACTTTGACAAAGTGCCATAAGTTGAGGTTCACCTTACTGCTCCGGTTGAGTAGAGTGTCGCCGTCAAAGCTGGAATCAGTAGCACTCAGGTGAGAAGAACGGGAAGCAGATATACCCCGACCGCTGGCAGTGTCCTACGGGGACCAGCCTAGCTGGCTGCCAAGCCTGAAGGTTTGCAACCGCGTCAGAGCTATTCAGGCCCAATTGTGCAGCAATGCAAACTGCTTAAACTGGCCAAATTTCAAGGGTGTAAAGGAAACCATGTCAGATTTACAGGGACATGTTCACCCGGAACAGCCGGAGGCCTGCCGGCAGCAAGATTCCGGAATTCTTCCTAAGAAGCCTTGAAAGCAGTGAAACGCTCCAATGTTGCAATAACTCAGAACCTCATTCTGAGTGTTCCCGGCAGAGGTCATTCGCCTGAACACAACCGTGGACTAATTAGAGCCAGATGTAGGCAGTGCCGTCCATAGTGCTGGATGTACAGTGGTGGCGTGCCAATCAACTGAGCTCAAGTTCTCAACACTTTGACAAAGTGCCATAAGTTGAGTTTCAACTTACTGCTCCGGTTCTGTAGTGTGTCGCCGTCAAAGCTGGAATCAGTAGCATTCAGGTGAGAAGAACGGGAAGCAGATATACCCAGTCCGCTGGCAGTGTCCTACGGGGACCAGCCTATCTGGCTGCCACGCCTGAGTGTTTGCAACCGCGGCAGAGGTAGGCAGTCGCAATTGTGCAGCAATGCAAACTGCATACCCTTGCCAAATTTCAAGGGTGTACAAGAAACCACGCTGGAATTACAAGGAGATGTTCACCCGGAACAGCCGGAGGCCTGCCGGCAGCAAGATTCCGGATTTCTTCCTAAGAAGCCTTGAAAGCAGTGAAACGCTCCTATGTTGCAATAACTCAGAACCTCATTCTGAGTGTTCCCGGTAGAGGTCATTCAGCTGAACACAACCGTGGACTAATTAGAGCCAGATGTAGGCACTGCCGTCCATAGCGCTGGATGGAAAGTGGTGGCGTGCCAAACAACTGAGCTCAAGTTCTCAACACTTTCACAAAGTGCCTTAAGTTGAGGTTCAACTTACTGCTCCGGTTCTGTAGAGTGTAGCCGTCAAAGCTGGAATCAGTAGCATTCAGGTGAGAAGAACGGGAAGCAGATATACCCAGTCCGCTGGCAGTGTCCTACCGGGACCAGCCTATCTGGCTGCCACGCCAGAGTGTTTGCAACCGCGGCAGAGGTAGGCAGGCGCAATTGTGCAGCAATGCAAACTGCATACCCTTGCCAAATTTCATGGGTGTACAAGAAACCACGGGGGATTTACAAGTAGATGTTCACCCGGAAGAGCCGGAGCCTGCCGGCAGCAAGATTCCGGAATTCTTCCTAAGAAGCCTTGAAAGCAGTGAAACGCTCCTATGTTGCAATAACCCAGAAGCTTTCTGAGTGTTCCCGGCATAGGTCATTCAGCTGAACACAACCGTGGACTAATTAGAGCCAGATGTAGGCAGTGCCTTCCATAGTGCTGGCTGGACAGTGGTGGTGTGCCAAACAACTGTGCTCTAGTTCTCAACACTTTCACAAAGTGCCATAAGTTGAGGTTCAACATACTGATCAGGTGGAGTTGAGTGTAGCCGTCAAAGCTGGAATCAGTAGCATTCAGGTTGAGAAGAACGGGAAGCAGATGTACCCAGTCCGCTGGCAGTGTCCTACCGGGACCAGCCTATCTGGCTGCCACACCTGAGTGTTTGCAACCGCGGCAGAGGTAGGCAGGCGCAATTGTGCAGCAATGCAAACTGCATATCCTTGCCAAATTTCACGGGTGTACAAGAAACCACGGGGGATTTACAAGGAGATGTTCACCCGTAAGAGCCGGAGCCTGCCGGCAGCAAGATTCCGGAATTCTTCCTAAGAAGCCTTGAAAGCAGTGAAACGCTCCTATGTGGCAATAACTCAGAAGCTTTCTGAGTGTTCCCGGCATAGGTCATTCAGCTGAACACAACCGTGGACTAATTAGAGCCAGATGTAGGCAGTGCCGTCCATAGTGCTGGCTGGACAGTTGTGGTGTTCCAAACAACTGTGCTCTAGTTGTCAACACTTTTACAAAGTGCCATAAGTTGATGTTCAACATACTGACCAGGTGGAGTTGAGTGTAGCCGCCAAAGCTGGAATCAGTAGCACTCAGGTGAGAAGAACGGGAAGCAGATATACCCAATCCGCTGGTAGTGGCCTAGGGGGTCCCACCAATTTGGCTGCCACGCCTGAATGTTTGCAACCGCGGCAGAGCTAGGCATGCGCCATTGTGCAGCAATGCAAACTGCATACCCTGGCCAAATATCACGGGTGTACAAGAATCCACGGGGGATTTACAAGGAGATGTTCACCCAGAACAGCCGGAGGCCTGCCGGCAGCAAGATTCTGGAACTCTTCCTAAGAAGCCTTAATAGCAGAGAAACGCTCCTATGATGCAATAACTCAGAACCTGATTCTGAGTGTTCCCGGCAGAGTTCATTCAATTGAACACAACCGTGGACTAACTAGAGCCAGAAGTAGGCAGTGCCGTCCATAGTGCTGGATGGACAGTGGTGGCATGCCAAACAACTAAGCTCTAGTTCTCAATACTTTAACAAATTGCCATAAGTTGAGGTTCAACTTACTGCTCCGCTTGAGTAGAGTGTCGCCGTCAAAGCTGGAATCAGTAGCACTCAAGTGAGAAGAACGGGAAGCAGATATACCCCGTCCGCTGGCAGTGTCCTACAGGCACCAGCCTATCTGGCTGCCACGCCTCAATGTTTGCAACTGCGGCAGAGCTAGGCAGGCGCAATTGTGCAGCAATGCAAACTGCATAACCTGGCGAAATTTCACGGGTGTAGAAGAAACCACGGGGGATTTACAGGGAGATGTTCACCCGGAACAGCCGGAGGCCTGCCAGCAGCAAGATTCCGGAATTCTTCCTAAGAAGCCTTGAAAGCAGTGAAACGCTCCTATGTTGCAATAACTAAGAATCTCATTCTGAGTGTTCCCGGCAGAGGTCATTCAGCTGAACACAACCGTGGAATAATTAGAGCCAGATGTAGGCAGTGCCGTCCATAGTGCTGGATTGACAGTGGTGGCGTGCCAAACAACTGAGCTCTAGTTCTCAACACTTTCACAAAGTGCCATAAGTTGAGGTTCACCTTACTGCTCCCGTTGAGTAGAGTGTAGCCGTCAAAGCTGGAATCAGTAGCACTCAGGTGAGAAGAACGGGAAGCAAATATACCCAGTCTGCTGGCAGTGTCTTATGAGGACCAGCCTATCTGGCTGCCACGCCTGAATGTTTGCAACCGCAGCCGAGCTAGGCAGGCGCAATTGTGCAGCAATGCAATCTGCTTAACCTGGCCAAATTTCACGGGTGTACAAGAAACCACGGGAGATTTACAAGGAGATGTTCACCCGGAAAGCCGGAGGCCTGCCGGCAGCAACATTCTGGAATTCTTCCTAAGAAACCTTGAAAGCAGTGGAAAGCTCCTATGTTGCAATAACTCAGAACCGTATTCTGAGTGTTCCCAGAAGAGGTCATTCAGCTGAATACAACCGTGGACTAATTAGAGACAGATGTAGGCAGTGCCGTCCATAGTGCTGGATGGACAGTGGTGGTGTGCCAGACAACTGAGCTCTAGTTCTCAACACTTACACAAAGTGCCATAAGTTGAGGTTCATATTACTGCTCATGTTGAGTTGAGTGTAGCCGTCAAAGCTGGAATCAGTAGCACTCAGGTGAGAAGAACGGGAAACAGATATACCCAGTCCGCTGGCAGTGTCCTACGGGGACAAGCCTATCTGGCTGCCACGCCTGAATGTTTGTAAACTTGGCAGACCTAGGCAGGCGCAATTGTGCAGCAATGCAAACTGCATAATCTCGCCAATTTCACGGGTGTACAAGAAACCACGGGGGATTTACAAGGAGATATTCACCCAGAACAGCCAGAGGCCTGCCGGCAGCAAGATTCCGCATTTCTTCCTAAGAAGGCTTGAAAACAGTGAAACGCTCCTATGATGCAGTAACTCAGAACTTGATTCTGAGTGTTCCCGGCAGAGGTCATTCCGCTGAACTCAACCATGGACTAATTAGAGCCAGATGTAGGCACTGCCGTCTATGTCGCTGGATGTAAAGTGGTGGCGTGCCAAACAACTGAGCTCTAGTTCTCAACACTTTAACAAAGTGCCATAAGTTGAGGTTCAACTTACTGCTCCGGTTGAGTAGAGTGTAGCCGTCCAAGCTGGAATCAGTAGCACTCAGGTGAGAAGAACGGGAAGCAGATATACCCAGTCCGCTGACAGTGTCCTACGGGGACCAGCTTATCTGGCTGCCTCGCTTGAATGTTTGCAACCGCGCAGAGCTAGGCAGGCGCTATTGTGCAGCAATGCAAACTGCATACCCTGGCCAAATTTCCCGGGTGTACAAGAAACCACGGGGGATTTACAAGGAGATGTTCCCCCTGAAGAGCCGGAGGCCTGCCGGCAGCAAGATTCCGGAATTCTTCCTAAGAAGCCTTGAAAGGAGTGAAATGCTCCTATGTTGCAATAACTCAGAAGCTCATTCTGAGTGTTCCCGGCAGAGGTCATTCAGCAGAACACAACCGTGGACTAATTAGAGCCAGATGTAGGCAGTGCCGTCCATAGTGCTGGATGGACAGTGGTGGCGTGCCAAACAACTGAGCTCTAGTTCTCAACACTTTCACAAAGTGCCATAAGTTGAGGTTCAACTTACTGCTCCGGTTGAGTAGAGTGTCGCCGTCACAGCTGGAATCAGTAGCACTCAGGTGAGAAGAACGGGAAGCAGATATACCCCGTCCGCTGGTAGTGGCCTAGGGGGACCCCCATTTTGGCTGCCACGCCTGAATGTTTGCAACCGCGGCAGAGCTAGGCAGGCGCAATTGTGCAGCAATGCAAACTGCTTAACCTGGTCAATTTTCACGGGTGTACAAGAAACCTCGGGAGATTTACAGGGACATGTTCACCCGGAACAGCCGGAGGCCTGCCGGCAGCAAGATTCCGGAATTCTTCCTAAGAAGCCTTGAAAGCAGTGAAACGCTCCTATGTTGCAATAACTCAGAACCTCATTCTGAGTGTTCCCGGCAGAGGTCATTCAGCTGAACACAACCGTGGACTAATTAGAGCCAGATGTAGGCAGTGCCGTCCATAGTGCCGGATGGACAGTGGTGGCGTGCCAAACAACTGAGCTCTAGTTCTCAACACTTTCACAATGTGCCATCAGTTGAGGTTCAACTTAATGCTCCTTTTGAGTAGAGTGTCGCCGTCAAAGCTGGAATCAGTAGCACTCAGGTGAGAAGAACGGGAAGCAGATTTACCCCGTCCGCTGGCAGTGTCCTTCGGGGACCAGCCTATCTGGCTGCCACGCCTGAATGTTTGCAACCGCGGCAGAGCTAGGCAGGCGCAATTGTGCAGCAATGCAAACTGCATAACCTGGCCAAATTTCACGGGTGTACAAGAAACCACGGGGGATTTACAAGGAGATGTTCACCCGGAACAGCCGGATGCCTGCCGGCAGCAAGATTCCCGAATTCTCCCTAAGAAGCCTTGAAAGCAGTGAAACGCTCCTATGTTGCAATAACTCAGAATCTCATTCTGAGTGTTCCAGGCAGAGGTCATTCAGCTGAACACAACCGTGGACTAATTAGAGCCAGATGTAGGCAGTGCCGTCCATAGTGCTGGATGGACAGTGGTGGCATGCCAAACAATTAAGCTCTAGTTCTCAACACTTTGACAAAGTGCTATAAGTTGACGTTCAACTTACTGCTCCGGTTGAGTAGAGTGTAGCCGTCAAAGGTGGAATCAGTAGCACTCAGGTGAGAAGAACGGGATGCAGATATACCCAATCCGCTGGTAGTGGCCTAGGGGGACCAACCTATTTGGATGCCACGCATGAATGTTTTCAACCGCGGCAGAGCTAGGTAGGCGCAATTGTGCAGCAATGCAAACTGCATACCCTGGCCAAATATCACAGGTGTACAAGCAACCACGGGGGATTTACAAGGAGATGTTCACCCGGAACAGCTGGAGGCCTGCTGGCAGCAAGATTCTGGAATTCTTCCTAAGAAGCCTTGAAAGGAGTGAAACGCTCTTATGATGCAATAACTCAGAACCTGATTCTGAGTGTTCCCGGCAGAGGTCATTCAGCTGAACACAACCGTGGACTAATTAGAGCTAGATGTAAGCAGTGCCGTCCATTGTTCTGGATGGACAGTGGTGGCGTGCCAAACAACTGAGCTCTAGTTCGGAACACTTTCACAAAGTGCCATAAGTTGAGGTTCAACTTACTGCTCCGGTTGACTAGAGTGTAGCCGTCAAAGCTGGAATCAGTAGCACTCAGGTGAGAAGAACGGGAAGCAGATATACCCCGTCTGCTGGCAGTGTCCTACGGGGACCAGCCTAGCTGGCTGCCAAGCCTGAATGTTTGCAACCGCGTCAGAGCTAGGCAGGCCCAATTGTGCAGCAATGCAAACTGCTTAAACTGGCCAAATTTCACTTGTGTACAGGAAACCACCGGAGATTTACAGGGACATGTTCACCCGGAACAGCCGGAGGCCTGCCAGCAGCAAGATTCCGGAATTCTTCCTAAGAAGCCTTGAAAGCAGTGAAACGCTCCTATGTTGCAATAACTCAGAACCTCATTCTGAGTGTTCCCGGCAGAGGTCATACGCCTGAACACAACCGTGGACTAATTAGAGCCAGATGTTGGCAGTGCCGTCCATAGTGCTGGATGTAGAGTGGTGGCGTGCCAATCAACTGAGCTCAAGTTCTGAACACTTTCACAAAGTGCCATAAGTTGAGGTTCAACTTACTGCTCCGGTTCTGTAGAGTGTAGCCGTTAAAGCTGGTTTCAGTAGCATTCAGGTGAGAAGAACCGGAAGCAGATATACACAGTCCGCTGGCATTGTCCTACGGGGACCAGCCTAGCTGGCTGCCAAGCCTGAATGTTTGCAAACGCGGCAGAGGTAGGCAGGCGCAATTGTGCAGCAATGCAAACTGCATACCCTTGCCAAATTTCACGGGTGTACAAGAAACCACGGGGGATTTTCAAGGAGATGTTCACCCGGAAGAGCCGGAGGCCTGCCGGCAGCAAGATTCCGGAATTCTTCCTAAGAAGCCTTGAAAGCAGTGAAACGCTCCTATGTTGCAATAACTCAGAAGCTTTCTGAGTGTTCCCGGCAGAAGTCATTCAGCTGAACACAACCTTGGACTAATTAGAGCCAGATGTAGGCAGTGCCGTCCATAGTGCTGGCTGGACAGTGGTGGTGTGCCAAACAACTGTGCTCTAGTTGTCAACATTTTTACAAAGTGCCATAAGTTGAGGTTCAACATACTGATCAGGTGGAGTTGAGTGTAGTCGTCAAAGCTGGAATCAGTAGCACTCAGGTGAGAAGAACGGGAAGCAGATATACCCAATCCGCTGGTAGTGGCCTAGGGGGTCCCCCTATTTGGATGCCACGCCTGAATGTTTGCAACCGCGGCAGGGCTAGGCAGGCGCCATTGTGCAGCAATGCAAACTGCATACCCTGGCCAAATATCACGGGTGTACAAGAATCCACGGGGGATTTACAAGGAGATGTTCACCCGGAACAGCCGGAGGCCTGCCGGCAGCAAGATACTGGAACTCTTCCTAAGAAGTCTTAAAAGCAGAGAAATGCTCCTATGAAGCAATAATTCAGAACCTGATTCTGAGTGTTCCTGGCAGAGGTCATTCAGCTGAACACAACCGTGGACTAACTAGAGCCAGAAGTAGGCAGTGCCGTCCATAGTGCTGGATAGAGAGTGGTGGCATGCCAAACAACTAAGCTCTAGTTCTCAACACTTTGACAAAGTGCCATAAGTTGAGGTTCACCTTACTGATCCGGTTGAGTAGAGTGTCGCCGTCAAAGCTGGAATCAGTAGCACTCAGGTGAGAAGAACGGGAAGCAGATATACCCCGTCCGCTGGCAGTGTCCTACGGGGACCAGCCTAGCTGGCTGCCAAGCCTGAAGGTTTGCAACCGCGTCAGAGCTATTCAGGCCCAATTGTGCAGCAATGCAAACTGCTTAAACTGGCCAAATTTCAAGGGTGTAAAGGAAACCACGTGAGATTTACAGGGACATGTTCACCCGGAACAGCCAGAGGCCTGCCGGCAGCAAGATTCCGGAATTCTTCCTAAGAAGCCTTGAAAGCAGTGAAACGCTCCTATGTTGCAATAACTCAGAACCTCATTCTGAGTGTTCCCGGCAGAGGTCATTCTCCTGAACACAACCGTGGACTAATTAGAGCCAGATGTAGGCAGTGCCGTCCATAGTGCTGGATGTACAGTGGTGGCGTGCCAATCAACTGAGCTCAAGTTCTCAACACTTTCACAAAGTGCCATAAGTTGAGTTTCAACTTACTGCTCCGGTTCTGTAGAGTGTCGCCGTCAAAGCAGGAATCAGTAGCATTCAGGTGAGAAGAACGGGAAGCAGATATACCCAGTCCGCTGGCAGTGTCCTACGGGGACCAGCCTATCTGGCTGCCACGCCTGAGTGTTCACAACCGCGGCAGAGGTAGGCAGTCGCAATTGTGCAGCAATGCAAACTGCAAACCCTTGCCAAATTTCACGGGTGTACAAGAAACCACGGGGGAATTACAAGGAGATGTTCACCCGGAACAGCCGGAGGCCTGCCGGCAGCAAGATTCCGGATTTCTTCCTAAGAAGCCTTGAAAGCAGTGAAACGCTACTATGTTGCAATAACTCAGAACCTCATTCTGAGTGTTCCCGGAAGAGGTCATTCAGCTGAACACAACCGTGGACTAATTAGAGCCAGATGTAGGCACTGCCGTCCATAGCGCTGGATGGAAAGTGGTGGCGTGCCAAACAACTGAGCTCTAGTTCTCAACACTTTCACAAAGTGCCATAAGTTGAGTTTCAACTTACTGCTCCGGTTGTATAGAGTGTTGCCGTCAAAGCTGGAATCAGTAGCACTCATGTGAGAAGTACGGGAAGCAGATATACCCCGTCCGCTGGCAGTGTCCTACTGAGACCAGCCTATCTGGCTGCCACGCCTGAATGTTTGCAACCGCGGCAGAGCTAGGCAGGCGCAATTGTGCAGCAATGCAAACTGCATAACCTGGCCAAATTTCACGGGTGTACAAGAAACCACGGGGGATTTACAAGGAGATGTTCACCCGGAACAGCCGGAGGCCTGCCGGCAGCAAGATTCCGGAATTCTCCCTAAGAAGCCTTGAAAGGAGTGAAACGCTCCTACGTTGCAATAACTCATAATCTCATTCTGAGTGTTCCTGGCAGAGGTCATTCAGCTGAACACAACCGTGGACTAATTAGAGCCAGATGTAGGCAGTGCCGTCCATAGTGCTGGATGGAGAGTGGTGGCATGCCAAACAATTAAGCTCTAGTTCTCAACACTTTGACATAGTGCCATGAGTTGACGTTCAACTTACTGCTCCGGTTGAGTAGAGTGTAGCCGTCAAAGGTGGAATCAGTAGCACTCAGGTGAGAAGAACGGGATGCAGATATACCCAATCCGCTGGTAGTGGCCTAGGGGGACCACCCTATTTGGATGCCACGCATGAATGTTTTCAACCGCGGCAGAGCTAGGTAGGCGCAATTGTGCAGCAATGCAAACTGCATACCCTGGCCAAATATCACGGGTGTACAAGCAACCACGGGGGATTTACAAGGAGATGTTCACCCGGAACAGCTGGAGGCCTGCTGGCAGCAAGTTTCTGGAATTCTTCCTAAGAAGCCTTGAAAGGAGTGAAACGCTCTTATGATGCAATAACTCAGAACCTCATTCTGAGTGTTCCCGGCAGAGGTCATTCAGCTGAACACAACCGTGGACTAATTAGAGCCAGATGTAGGCAGTGCCGTCCATTGTTCTGGATGGACAGTGGTGGCGTGCCAAACAACTGAGCTCTAGTTCGGAACACTTTCACAAAGTGCCATAAGTTGAGGTTCAACTTACTGCTCCGGTTGAGTAGAGTGTAGCCGTCAAAGCTGGAATCAGTAGCACTCAGGTGAGAAGAACGGGAAGCAGATATACCCCGTCCGCTGGCAGTGTCCTACGGGGACCAGCCTAGCTGGCTGCCAAGCCTGAAGGTTTGCAACCGCGTCAGAGCTAGGCAGGCCCAATTGTGCAGCAATGCAAACTGCTTAAACTGGCCAAATTTCACTTGTGTACAGGAAACCACGGGAGATTTACAGGGACAAATTCACCCGAAACAGACGGAGGCCTGCCGGCAGCAAGATTCCGGAATTCTTCCTAAGAAGCCTTGAAAGCAGTGAAACGCTCCTATGTTGCAATAACTCAGAACCTCATTCTGAGTGTTCCCGGCAGAGGTCATTCGCCTGAACACAACCGTGGACTAATTAGAGCCAGATGTTGGCAGTGCCGTCCATACTGCTGGATGTACAGTGGTGGCGTGTCAATCAACTGAGCTCCAGTTCTCAATACTTTCACAAAGTGCCTTAAGTTGAGCTTCAACTTACTGCTCCGGTTCTGTAGAGTGTAGCCGTCAAAGCTGGAATCAGTAGCACTCAAGTGAGAAGAACGGGAAGCAGATATACCCAGTCCGCTGGCAGTGTCCTACCGGGACCAGCCTATCTGGCTGCCACACCTGAGTGTTTGCAACCGCGGCAGAGGTAGGCAGGCGCAATTGTGCAGCAATGCAAACTGCATACCCTTGCCAAATTTCACGGGTGTACAAGAAACCACGGGGGATTTACAAGGAGATGTTCACCCGGAAGAGCCGGAGCCTGCCGGCAGCAAGATTCCGGAATTCTTCCTAAGAAGCCTTAAAAGCAGAGAAACGCTCCTATGATGCAATAACTCAGAACCTGATTCTGAGTGTTCCCGGCAGAGTTCATTCAATTGAAGACAATCGTGGACTAACTAGAGCCAGAAGTAGGCAGTGCCGTCCATAGTGCTGGATGGACAGTGGTGGCATGCCAAACAACTAAGCTCTAGTTCTCAATACTTTAACAAATTGCCATAAGTTGAGGTTCAACTTACTGCTCCGCTTGAGTAGAGTGTCGCCGTCAAAGCTGGAATCAGTAGCACTCAAGTGAGAAGAACGGGAAGCAGATATACCCCGTCCGCTTGCAGTGTCCTACAGGGACCATCCTATCTGGCTGCTACGCCTGAATGTTTGCAACTGCGGCAGAGCTAGGCAGGTGCAATTGTGCAGCAATGCAAACTGCATTACCTGGCGAAATTTCACGGGTGTAGAAGAAACCACGGGGGATTTACAGGGAGATGTTCACCCGGAACAGCCGGAGGCCTGCCAGCAGCAAGATTCCGGAATTCTTCCTAAGAAGCCTTGAAAGCAGTGAAACGCTCCTATGTTGCAATAACTCAGAATCTCTTTCTGAGTGTTCCCGGCAGAGGTCATTCGCCTGAACACAACCGTGGAATAATTAGAGCCAGATGTAGGCAGTGCCGTCCATAGTGCTGGATGAACAGTGGTGGCGTGCCAAACAACTGAGCTCTAGTTCTCAACACTTTCACAAAGTGCCATAAGTTGAGGTTCACCTTACTGCTCCCGTTGAGTAGAGTGTAGCCGTCAAAGCTGGAATCAGTAGCACTCAGGTGAGAAGAACGGGAAGCAAATATACCCAGTCTGCTGGCAGTGTCTTATGAGGACCAGCCTATCTGGCTGCCACGCCTGAATGTTTGCAACCGCGGCAGAGCTAGGCAGGCGCAATTGTGCAGCAATGCAATCTTCTTAACCTGGCCAAATTTCACGGGTGTACAAGAAACCACGGGAGATTTACAAGGAGATGTTCACCCGGAAAGCCGGAGGCCTGCCGGCAGCAACATTCTGGAATTCTTCCTAAGAAACCTTGAAAGCAGTGGAAAGCTCCTATGTTGCAATAACTCAGAACCTCATTCTGAGTGTTCCCAGAAGAGGTCATTCAGCTGAATACAACCGTGGACTAATTAGAGACAGATGTAGGCAGTGCCGTCCATAGTGCTGGATGGACAGTGGTGGTGTGCCAGACAACTGAGCTCTAGTTCTCAACACTTTCACAAAGTGCCATAAGTTGAGGTTCATATTACTGCTCATGTTGAGTTGAGTGTAGCCGTCAAAGCTGGAATCAGTAGCACTCAGGTGAGAAGAACGGGAAACAGATATACCCAGTCCGCTGGCAGTGTCCTACGGGGACAAGCCTATCTGGCTGCCACGCCTGAATGTTTGTAAACTTGGCAGACCTAGGCAGGCGCAATTGTGCAGCAATGCAAACTGCATAATCTCGCCAATTTCACGGGTGTACAAGAAACCACGGGGGATTTACAAGGAGATATTCACCCAGAACAGCCAGAGGCCTGCCGGCAGCGAGCTTCCGCATTTCTTCCTAAGAAGGCTTGAAAACAGTGAAACGCTCCTATGATGCACTAACTCAGAACTTGATTCTGAGTGTTCCCGGCAGAGGTCATTCCGCTGAACTCAACCGTGGACTAATTAGAGCCAGATGTAGGCACTGCCGTCTATGTCGCTGGATGTAAAGTGGTGGCGTGCCAAACAACTGAGCTCTAGTTCTCAACACTTTCACAAAGTGCCATAAGTTGAGGTTCAACTTACTGCTCCGGTTGAGTAGAGTGTAGCCGTCCAAGCTGGAATCAGTAGCACTCAGGTGAGAAGAACGGGAAGCAGATATACCCAGTCCGCTGACAGTGTCCTACGGGGACCAGCTTATCTGGCTGCCTCGCCTGAATGTTTGCAACCGCGGCAGAGCTAGGCAGGCGCAATTAACAGCAATGCAAACTGCATACCCTGGCCAAATTTCCCCGGTGTACAAGAAACCACGGGGGATTTACAAGGAGATGTTCCCCCTGAAGAGCCGGAGGCCTACCGGCAGCAAGATTCCGGAATTCTTCCTAAGAAGCCTTGAAAGGAGTGCAATGCTCCTATGTTGCAATAACTCAGAAGCTCATTCTGAGTGTTCCCGGCAGAGGTCATTCAGCTGAACTCAACCGTGGACTAATTAGAGCCAGATGTAGGCAGTGCCGTCCATAGTGCTGGATGGACAGTGGTGGCGTGCCAAACAACTGAGCTCTAGTTCTCAACACTTTCACAAAGTGCCATAAGTTGAGGTTCAACTTACTGCTCCGGTTGAGTAGAGTGTCGCCGTCACAGCTGGAATCAGTAGCACTCAGGTGAGAAGAACGGGAAGCAGATATACCCCGTCCGCTGGTAGTGGCCTAGGGGGACCCCCATTTTGGCTGCCACGCCTGAATGTTTGCAACCGCAGCAGAGCTAGGCAGGCGCAATTGTGCAGCAATGCAAACTGCTTAACCTGGTCAAATTTCACGGGTCTACAAGAAACCTCGGGAGATTTACAGGGACATGTTCACCCGGAACAGCGGGAGGCCTGCCGGCAGCAAGATTCCGGAATTCTTCCTAAGAAGCCTTGAAAGTAGTGAAACGCTCCTATGTTGCAATAACTCAGAACCTCATTCTGAGTGTTCCCGGCAGAGGTCATTCAGCTGAACACAACCGTGGACTAATTAGAGCCAGATGTAGGCAGTGCCGTCCATAGTGCCGGAAGGACAGTGGTGGCGTGCCAAACAACTGAGCTCTAGTTCTCAACACTTTCACAATGTGCCATCAGTTGAGGTTCAACATACTGCTCCTTTTGAGTAGAGTGTCGCCGTCAAAGCTGGAATCAGTAGCACTCAGGTGAGAAGAACGGGAAGCAGATTTACCCCGTCCGCTGGCAGTGTCCTACTGGGACCAGCCTATCTGGCTGCCACGCCTGAATGTTTGCAACCGCGGCAGAGCTAGGCAGGCGCAATTGTGCAGCAATGCAAAGTGCTTAACGTGGCCAAATTTCACGAGTGTACAGGAAAACATGGGAGATTTACAAATAGATATTCACCCGGAACAGCCGGAGGCCTGCCGGGAGCAAATTTCCGGAATTCTTCCTAAGAAGCCTTGAAAGCAGTGAAACGCTCCTAGGTTGTAATAACTCAGAAGCTCATTCTGAGTGTTCCCGGCTGAGGTCATTCAGCTGAACACAACCGTGGACTAATTAGAGCCAGATGTAGGCACTGCCGTCCATACTGCTGGATGGACAGTGGTGGCGTGCCAAACAACTGAGCTCTAGTTCTCAACACTTTCACAAAGTGGCATCAGTTGAGGTTCAACTTACTGCTTCCCTTGAGTAGAATGTCGCCGTCAATGTTGGAATCAGTAGCACTCGGGTGAGAAGAACGGGAAGCAGATATACCCAGTCCGCTGGCAGAGTCCTTCGGGGACCAGCCCATCTGGCTGCCACTCCTGAATGTTTGCAAACGCGACAGACCTAGGCAGGCCCAATTGTGCAGCAGTGCAAACTGCAGAAGCTCGCCAAATTTCACGGGTGTACAAGAAACCACGGGGGATTTACAAGGAGATATTCACCCGGAACTGCCGGAGTCCTGCCGGCAGCAAGATTCCGGAATTCTTCCTAAGAAGCTTGCAAACAGTGAAACGCTCCTAGGGTGCAATAACTCAGAACCTGATTCTGAGTGTTCCCGGCAGAGGTCATTCAGTTGAACACAACCGTGGACTAATTAGAGCCAGATGTAGTCACAGCCGTCCATAGTGCTGAATGGACAGTTGTGGCGTGCCAAACAACTGAGCTCTAGTTCTCAACATTTTCACAAAGTGCCATAAGTTGAGATTGAACTTACTGCTCCGGTTGAATAGAGTGTAGCCGTCAAAGCTGGAATCCGTAGCACTCAGGTGAAAAGAACGGGAAGCAGATATAACCTGTCCGCTGGCAGTGTCCTATGGGGATCAGCCTATCTGGCTGCCACGCTTGAATGTTTGCAAACGCGGCAGGGCTAGGCAGGCGCAATTGTGCAGCAATGGAAACTGCATAACCTGGCCAAAATTCATGGGTGTACAAGAAACCATGCGGCATTTACAAGGAGAAGTTCACCCGGAACAGCCGAAGGCCTCCCGGCAAAAAAATACCAGAATTTTTCCTAAGAAGCCTTGAAAGCAGTGAAATTCTCCTATGTTGCAATAAATTAGAACTCATTCTGAGTGTTCCCGGCAGAGGTCATTCAGCTTTACACAACAGTGGACTAATTAGAGACAGATGTAGGCATTGCAGTCCATAGTGCTGGATGGACAGTGGTGGCGTGCCAAACAACTGAGCTCTAGTTCTCAACACTTTCAAAAAGTACCATAAGTTGAGGTTCAACTCACTGCTCCGGTTGAGTAGAGTGTAGCCGTCAAAGCTGGAATCAGTGGCACTCAGGTGAGAAGAACTTGAAGCAGATATACCCAGTCCGCTGGCAGTGTCCTACGGGGACCAGCCTATCTGGCTGCCACGCCTGAATATTTGTAAACGCGACAGACCTAGGCAGGCGCAATTGTGCAGCAATGCAAACTGCATAACCTGGCCAAATTTCACGGGTGTACAAGAAACCACGGGGGATTTACAAGGAGATGTTCACCCGGAACAGCCGGAGGCCTGCCGGCAGCAAGATTCCGGAATTCTTCCTAAGAAGCCTTGAAAGCAGTGAAACGCTCCTATGTTGCAATAACTCAGAATCTCATTCTGAGTGATCCAGGCAGAGGTCATTCAGCTGAACACAACGGAGGACTAATTAGAGCCAGATGTAGGCAGTGCCGTCCATAGTGCGGGATGGACAGTGGTGGCGTGCCAAACAACTGAGCTCTAGTTCTCAACACTTTCACAAAGTGCCATAAGTTGAGGTTCAACTTACTGCTCCGGTTGAGTAGAGTGTAGCCGTCAAAGCTGGAATCAGTAGCACTCAGGTGAGAAGAACGGGAAGCAGATATACACCGTCCGCTGGCAGTGTCCTACGGGGACCAGCCTATCTGGCTGCCACACCTGAATGTTTGCAATCGCGGCAGAGCTATGCAGGCGCAATTGTGCAGCAATGCAAACTGCTTAACCTGGCCAAATTTCACGGGTGTAGAAGAAACCACGGGGGATTTACAGGGAGATGTTCACACTGAACAGCCGGAGGCCTGCCGGCAGGAAGATTCCGGAATTCTACCTAAGAAGCCTTGAAAGCAGTGAAACGCTCCTATGTTGCAATAACTCAGAAGCTCATTCTGAGTGTTCCTGGCAGAGGTAATGCGGCTGAACACAACCGTGGACTAATTAGAGCCAGATGTAGGCAGTGGCGTCCATAGTGCTGGATGGAGAGTGGTGGCGTGCCAAACAACTGAGCTCTAGTTCTCAACACTTTCACAAAGTGCCATAAGTTGAGGTTCAACTTACTGCTCCGGTTGAGTAGAGTGTCGCCCTCAAAGCTGGAATCAGTAGCTCTCAGGTGAGAAGAACGGGAAGCAGATATACCCCGTCTGCTGGCAGTGTCCTACGGGGACCAGCCTATCTGGCTGCCATGCCTGAATGTTTGCAACCGCTTCAGAGCTAGGCAGGCACAATTGTGCAGCAATGCAAACTGCTTCACCTGGCCAAATTTCACGGGTGTACAAGAAACCACGGGGGATTTACAAGGAGATGTTCACCCGGAACATCCGGAGGCCTGCCGGCAGCAAGATTCCAGTATTATTCCTAAGAAGCCTTGAAAGCAGTGAAACGCTCCTATGTTGCAATAACTCAGAACCTCATTCTGAGTGTTCCCGGCAGAGGTCATTCAGCTGAACACAACTGTGGACTAATTAGAGCCAGATGTAGGCATTGCCGTCCATAGTGCTGGACGAACAGTGGTGGCGTGCCAAACAACCGAGCACAAGTTCTCAACACTTTCACAAAGTGCCATAAGTTGAGATTGAACTTACTGCTCCGGTTGAATAGAGTGTAGCCGTCAAAGCCGGAATCCGTAGCACTCAGGTGAAAAGAACGGGAAGCAGATATAACCTGTCCGCTGGCAGTGTCCTATGGGGATCAGCCTATCTGGCTGCCACGCTTGAATGTTTGCAAACGCGGCAGGGCTAGGCAGGCGCAATTGTGCAGCAATGGAAACTGCATAACCTGGCCAAAATTCATGGGTGTACAAGAAACCACGCGGCATTTACAAGGAGAAGTTCACCCGGAACAGCCGAAGGCCTCCCGGCAACAAAATACCAGAATTTTTCCTAAGAAGCCTTGAAAGCAGTGAAATTCTCCTATGTTGCAATAAATTAGAACTCATTCTGAGTGTTCCCGGCAGAGGTCATTCAGCTTTACACAACAGTGGACTAATTAGAGACAGATGTAGGCATTGCAGTCCATAGTGCTGGATGGACAGTGGTGGCGTGCCAAAAAACTAAGCTCTAGTTCTCAACACTTTCAAAAAGTACCATAAGTTGAGGTTCAACTCACTGCTCCGGTTGAGTAGAGTGTAGCCGTCAAAGCTGGAATCAGTGGCACTCAGGTGAGAAGAACTTGAAGCAGATATACCCAGTCCGCTGGCAGTGTCCTACGGGGACCAGCCTATCTGGCTGCCACGCCTGAATATTTGTAAACGCGACAGACCTAGGCAGGCGTAATTGTGCAGCCATGCAAACTGCATAATCTCGCCAAATTTCACCGGTGTACAAGAAACCACGGGGGATTTACAAGGGGATATTCACCCGGAACAGCAGGAGGCCTGCCCGCAACAAGATTCCGGATGTCTTCCTAAGAAGGCTTGAAAACAGTAAAACGCTCCTATGTTGCAATAACTCAGAACCTCATTCTGAGTGTTCCCGGCAGAGGTCATTCAGCTGAACACAACTGTGGACTAATTAGAGCCAGATGTAGGCATTGCCGTCCATAGTGCTGGACGAACAGTGGTGGCGTGCCAAACAACCGAGCACAAGTTCTCAACACTTTCACAAAGTGCCATAAGTTGAGGTTCAACTTACTGCTCCGGTTG
The DNA here is from genome assembly GCF_024711535.1 of Dipodomys merriami. NCBI lineage: Eukaryota > Metazoa > Chordata > Mammalia > Rodentia > Heteromyidae > Dipodomys > Dipodomys merriami. The sequence continues at coordinate 1,605,944 of NW_027203282.1, read as the reverse complement.
AGTAGATTGTCGCCGGCAAAGCTGGAATCAGTAGCACTCAGGAGAGAAGAACGGGAAGCAGATATACCCAGTCCGATGGCAGTATCCTACGGGGACCAGCCTATCTGGTTGCCACGCCTGAATGTTTGCAACCCCGGAAGAGCTAAGCAGGCACAATTCTGCAGCAATGCAAACTGCATAACCTGGCCAAATTTCACGGGTGTAGAAGAAACCACGGGGGATTGACAGGGAGATGTTCACCCGGAACAGCCGGAGGCCTGCCGGCAGCAAGATTCCGGAATTCTTCCTAAGAAGCCTTGAAAGCAGTGAAACGCTCCTATGTTGCAATAACTCACAACCTCATTCTGAGTGTTCCCGGCAGAGGTCATTCAGCTGAACACAACCATGGACTAATTAGAGCCAGATGTAGGCACTGCCGTCCATAGCGCTGGATGGAGAGTTGTGGCGTACCAAACAACTAAGCTCTAGTTCTCAACACTTTCACAAAGTGCCACAAGTTGAGGTTCAACTTACTGCTCCGTTTGAGTAGAGTGTAGCCGTCAAAGGTGGAATCAGTAGCACTCAGGTGAGAAGAACGGGAAGCAGATATACCCAATCCGCTGGTAGTGGCTAGGGGGACCCCACTATTTGGCTGACACACCTGAATGTTTGCAACCGCGGCAGAGCTAGGCAGGTGCAATTGTGCAGCAATGAAAACTGCATACTCTGGCCAAATATCACGGTTGTACAAGAAACCACGGGGGATTTACAAGGCGATGTTCACCCGGAAGAGCCGGAGGGCTGCCGGCAGCAAGATTCCGGAATTCTTCCTAAGAAGCCTTGAAAGCAGTGAAACGCTCCTATGTTGCAATAACTCAGAACCTGATTCTGAGTGTTCCCGGAACAGGTCATTCAGCTGAAAACAACCGTGGACTAATTAGAGCCAGATGTTGGCAGTGCGGTCCATTGTGCGGTATGGACAGTGGTGGCATGCCAAACAACTGAGCTCAAGTTCTCAACAATTTCACAAAGTGCCATAAGTTGAGGTTCAAGTTACTGCTCCGGTTGAGTAGAGTGTAGCCGTCAAAGCTAGAGTCAGTAGCACTCAGGTGAGAAGAACGGGAAGCAGATATACCCCGTCCGCTGGCAGTGTCCTACGGGGACCAGCCTATCTGGCTGCCACGCCTGAATGTTTGCAACCGCGGCAGAGCTAGGCAGGCGCAATTTTGTAGCAATGCAAACTGCTTCACCTGGCCAAATTTCACGGGTGTACAAGAAACCACGGGGGATTTACATGGACATGTTCACCCGGAACAGCCAGAGGCCTGCCGGCAGCAAGATTCCGGAATTCTTCCTAAGAAGCCTTGAAAGCAGTGAAACGCTCCTATGTTGCAATAACTCAGAACCTCATTCTGAGTGTTCCCGGCAGAGGTCATTCAGCTCAACACAACCGTGGACTAATTAGAGCCAGATGTAGGCAGTGCCGTCCTTAGTGCTGGATGGACAGTGGTGGTGTGCAAATCAACTAAGCTCAAGTTCTCAACACTTTCAAAAAGTGCCATAAGTTGAGGTTCAATTTACTGCTCCGGTTGTGTAGAGTGTAGCCGTCAAAGCTGGAATCAGTAGCTTTCAGGTGCGAAGAACGGGAAGCCGATATACCCAGTCCGCTGGCAGTGTCCTACCGGGACCAGCCTATCTGGCTGCCGCGCCTGAGTGTTTGCAACCGCGGCAGAGCTAGACAGGCGCAATTGTGCAGCAATGCAAACTGCATACCCTGGCCAAATAACACGGATGTACAAGAAACTACGGGGGATTTACAAGGAGATGTTCACCCGGAAGAGCCGGAGGCCTGCCAGCAGCAATATTCTGGAATTTTTCCTAAGAAGCCTTGAAAGCAGTGGAAAGCTCCTATGTTGCAATAACTCAGAACGTCATTCTGAGTGTTCCCAGAAGAGGTCATTCAGCTGAACACAACCGTGGACTAATTAGAGCCAGATGTAGGCAGTGCCGTCCAGAGTGCTGGATGGACAGTGGTGGTGTGCCAGACAACTGAGCTCTAGTTCTCAACACTTTCACAAAGTGCCAAAAGTTGAGGTTCAAATTACTGCTCATGTTGAGTTGAGTGTACCCGTCAAAGCTGGAATCAGTAGCACTCAGGTGAGAAGAACGGGAAGCAGATATACCCAGTCCGCTGGCATTGTCCTACGGGGACCAGCCTATCTGGCTGCCACGCCTGAATGTTTGTAAACGCGGCAGACCTAGGCAGGCGCAATTGTGCAGCAATGCAAACTGCATAATCTCGCCAATTTCACGGGTGTACAAGAAACCACGGGGGATTTACAAGGAGATATTCAACGAGAACAGCCGGAGGCCTGCGGCCAGCAAGATTCCGGATTTCTTCCTAGGAAGGCTTGAAAACAGTGAAACGCTCCTATGATGCAGTAACTCAGAACCTGATTCTGAGTGTTCCCGGCAGAGGTCATTCCGCTGAACACAACCGTGGACTAATTAGAGCAAGATGTAGGGACTGCCGTCCATAGCGCTGGATGGAAAGTGGTGGCGTGAAAAACAACTGAGCTCTAGTTCTCAACACTTTCACAAAATGCCATAAGTTGAGGTTCAACTTACTGCTCCAGTTGAGTACAGTGTAGCCGTCAAAGCTCGAATCAGTAGCACTCAGGAGAGAAGAAAGGGAAGCAGATATACCCCATCCGCTGGCAGTGTCCTACGGGGACCAGCCTATCTGGCTGCCACGCCTGAATGTTTGCAACCGCGGCAGAGCTAGGCAGGCGCAATTGTGCAGCAATGCAAACTGTATAACCTGGCCAAATTTCACGGGTGTAGAAGAAACCACGGGGGATTTACTGGGAGATGTTCACCCGGAAGAGCCGGAGGCCTGTCGGCAGCAAGATTCCGGAATTCTTCCTAAGAAGCCTTGAAAGCACTGAAACGCTCCTATGTTGCAATAACTCAGAACCTCATTCTGAGTGTTCCCGGCAGAGGTCATTCAGCTGAACACAACCGTGGAATAATTAGAGCCAGATGTAGGCACTGCCGTCCATAGTGCTGGATGGACAGTGGTGGCGTGCCAAACAACTGAGCTCTAGTTCTCAACACTTTCACAAAGTGCCATAAGTTGAGGTTCAACTTACTGCTCCGGTTGAGTAGAGTGTAGCCGTCAAAGCTGGAATCAGTAGCACTCAGGTGAGAAGAACGGGAAGCAGATATACCCCGTCTGCTGGCAGTGTCCTACGGCGACCAGGCTATCTGGCTGCCACGCCTGAATGTTTCTAACCGCGGCAGAGCTAGGCAGGCGCCATTGTGCAGCAATGCAAACTGCATAACCTGGCCAAATTTCACGGGTGTACACGAAACCACGGGGTATTTACAAGGAGATGTTCACCCGGATCAGCCGGAGGCCTGCCGGCAGCAAGTTTCCGGAATTCTTCCTAAGAAGGCTTGAAAGCAGTGAAACGCTCCTATGTTGCAATAACTCAGAACCTCATTCTGAGTGTTCCCAGCAGAGGTCATTCAGCTGACCACAACCGTGGACTAACTAGAGCCAGAAGTAGGCAGTGCCGTCCATAGTGCTGGATGGACAGTGGTGTCATGCCAAACAACTAAGCTCTAGTTTTCAACACTTTGACAAAGTGCCATAAGTTGAGGTTCACCTTACTGCTCTGGTTGAGTAGAGTGTAGCCGTCAAAGCTGGAATCAGTAGCACTCAGGTGAGAAGAACCGGAAGCAGATATACCCCGTCCGCTGGCAACGTCCTACAGGTGTAGGGAGCCGAGGCGAGACTCTGCCCACTCCCTTGCAGTTTTGAGGATTACCACTCCAGACGGTGCTTGGCGGGACGCCTGGGCTTTGCGCGTGCGCGAGCCCGGTAGTGTCCCCAGCCAATCCCATGACACCTGGTGACGGTAAAAGGCAGGCGACCAACAATAGAAAAGACCGGTGTTCGAATTCCCTATATAAGCGGCTGTGTTTCGGGTGCACGCTCTCTCGCGCCCAAGCTCTCCTACAACTAAAAGGCTCTCCAATAAAGCGTGATCTGAGAAGACTCCTGGAGTGGTGGTCGTTTTTCCTCGCTGGTCGAGTAGACGGTCACTACAACTGGTGCCGAAACCCGGGAACAAACCAGGGACGGGACCCGCGCGAGAGAGGCCCTGGGCCTGGGCGTTGTCCCTCAGCTCTTCAGCTCAAGGCGAGCGCTCTACCACTTGAGCTACAGTGCCACTTTCGGCTTTTTTCTTTTTGCTTATGTGGTGCTGAGGAATCGAACCCAGGGCCTTGAGCATGCAAGGCAAGCGCTCTACCACTGAGCAACCTTCCCAGCGCACAAATGCAGGTTGCCCACACCACCGGATTGCCCTACAATCCTCAAGGACAAGGTATAGTGGAAAGAGCTAATAGAAGCATAAAAGAAATGCTTCAAAAACAAAAAGGGGGAGTTGCTGAGTCCGCGTCCCCCAGGGAAAGACTTTCTCTTGCGCTCTTTACCCTTAATTTTTTAATTCTAAATGACAACGATCAGTCTGCCGCAGATCGGCATATGACAAGAGACTCCATGGATACTAAAGACATGGTTATGTGGAAGGATGTTATTAATAATAAATGGTATGGACCGGATCCGGTAATAACGAGATCCAGGGGAGCTGTTTGTGTTTTTCCACAGAGTCAAGAAGTACCTCACTGGGTGCCAACGAGACTGACCAGGCCGGTGGAGACTGCAGCAAAACCCGCTCTTGAAGATGCAGCTGATCTTCCTGCTGTTAGCAACAGTGCTAATAGCAATCCCTGTGATAGCTAAACCAATGATGCTGTGGGCTGTTACAATTTACTGACTGGATTGCCTCTGCGGTGTCCTTTTCCAAAGAGCGGGTGGGAGTCGGAATGTTTTTAGCCTGCTGCTTGGGAGGATGCGTGGTCTGCCTATGGTTGGTCTGTCGCCTTCGAGCCCAAACCAGAAGGGACAAGGTTGTTATCTTGCAAGCATTAGCCGCTTTGGAGAGTGGATCCTCACCCCAGATTTGGCTGTCGGCCCTAAGAGGCAGTTAAGCCTTACCATTCTGCATAGCCTTAGCACCCCGAGGGATCAGGGGATCCCATTGCACCGGGACAGGTATGCAATTTGCAATTTGGGACAGGGTGCAAGGCAAGTGCACTGCACTTGAGGAGATGGTTCTCATCTCCTCAAGAAGAGCATGCTGGGTAGCAAGTGGGTTGATGCCCAAGATCCCACCTCTGCAAAAAAGGCATCGGACGGGCCTGGTCATCACTGGGGAAGGCGCCCCTCAGGCGAAGGCCAGTGCAAGGTCCTCTCATTAATGTCTTAGACAGAGGCCCAACCTCTACTCTTACCTGTTGCCATAAAACAAAGAAGGGGGAACTGTAGGGAGCCGAGGCGAGACTCCGCCCACTCCCTTGCAGTTTTGAGGATTACCACTCCAGATGGTGCTTGGCGGGACGCCTGGGCTGTGCGCGTGCGCGAGCCCGGTAGTGTCCCCAGCCAATCCCATGACACCTGGTGACGGTAAAAGGCAGGCGACCAACAATAGAAAAGACCCGTGTTCGAATTCCCTATATAAGCGGCTGTGTTTCGGGTGCACGCTCTCTCGCGCCCAAGCTCTCCTACAACTAAAAGGCTCTCCAATAAAGCGTGATCTGAGAAGACTCCTGGAGTGGTGGTCCTTTTTCCTCGCTGGTCGAGTAGGCGGTCACTACATACAGGGACCAGCCTATCGGGCTGCCACGCCTGAATGTTTGCAACAGCGGCAGAGCTAGGCAGGCGCAATTGTGCAGCAATGCAAACTGCATAACCTGGCCAAATTTCACGGGTGTAGAAGAAACCACTAGGAATTTACAGGGAGATGTTCACCCAGAAGAGCCGGAGGCCTGCCGGCAGCAAGATTCCGGAATTCTTCCTAAGAAGCCTTGAAAGCAGTGAAACGCTCCTATGTTGCAATAACTCAGAACCTCATTCTGAGTGTTCCCGACAGAGGTCATTCAGCTGAACAAAACCGTGGACTAATTAGAGCCAGATGTAGGCACTGCCGTCCATAGCGCTGGATGGAGAGTGGTGGCGTACCAAACAACTGAGCTCTAGTTCTCAACACTTTCACAAAGTGCCATAAGTTGAGGTTCAACTTACTGCTCCGGTTGAGTAGAGTGTAGCCATCAAAGGTGGAATCAGTAGCACTCAGGTGAGAAGAACAGGAAGCAGATATACCCAATCCGCTGGTAGTGGCCTGGGGGGACCCCCCTATTTGGCTGCCACGCCTGAATGTTTGCAACCGCGGCAGAGCTAGGCAGGCGCAATTGTGCAGCAATGTAAACAGCATACCCTGGCCAAACATCACAGGTGTACAAGAAACCACGGGGGATTTACAAGGAGATGTTCACCCGGAAGAGCCGGAGGCCTGCCGGCAGCAAGTTTCCGGAATTCTTCCTAAGAAGCCTTGAAAGCAGTGAAACGCTCCTATGATGCAATAACTCAGAATCTGATTCTGAGTGTTCCGGGCAGAGGTCATTCAGCTGAACACAACCGTGGACTAATTAGAGCCAGATGTAGGCAGTTCCGTCCATTGTGCTGTATGACAGTGGTGGCATGCCAAACAACTGAGCTCAATTTCTCAACACTTTCACAAAGTGCCATAAGTTGAGGTTCAACTTACTGCTCCGGTTGAGTAGAGTGTAGCCCTTAAAGCTGGAATCAGTAGCACTCAGGTGAGAAGAACGGGAAGCAGATATACCCCGTCCGCTGGCAGTGTTCTACGGGGACCAGCCTATCTGGCTGCCATGCCTGAATGTTTGCAACCGCGGCAGAGCTAGGCAGGCGCAATTGTGTAGCAATGCAAACTCCTTCACCTGGCCACATTTCACGGTTGTACAAGAAACCAAGTGGGATTTAAAGGGACATGTTCACCCGGAACAGCCAGAGGCCTGCCGGCAGCAAGATTCCGGAATTCTTCCTAAGAAGCCTTGAAAGCAGTGAAACGCTCCTATGTTGCAATAACTCAGAACCTCATTCGGAGTGTTCCCGGCAGAGGTCATTCAGCTGAATACAACCATGGACTAATTAGAGCCAGATGTAGGCACTGCCGTCCATAGTGCTAGATGGACAGTGGTGGCATGCCAAACAACTGAGCTCTAGTTCTCAACACTTTCACAAAGTGCCATAAGTTGAGGTTCAACTTACTGCTCCGGTTGAGTAGAGTGTAGCCCTTAAAGCTGGAATCAGTAGCACTCAGGTGAGAAGAACGGGAAGCAGATATACCCAGTCCGCAGGCAGTGTCCTACGGGGACCAGCCTATCTGGCTGCCACGCCTGAATGTTTGTAAATGCGGCAGACCTAGGCAGGCGCAATTGTCCATCAATGCAAACTGCATAATCTCGCCAAATTTCACCGGTGTACAAGAAACCACGGGGGATTTACAAGGAGATATTCATCCGGAAGAGCAGGAGGCCTGCCCGCAACAAGATTCCGGATTTCTTCCTAAGAAGGCTTGAAAACAGTGAAACGCTCCTATGTTGCAATAACTCAGAACCTCATTCTGAGTGTTCCCGGCAGAGGTCATTCAGCTGAACACAACTGTGGACTAATTAGAGCCAGATGTAGGCAGTGCCGTCCATAGTGCTGGACGAACAGTGGTGGCGTGCCAAACAACCGAGCACAAGTTCTCAACACTTTCACAAAGTGCCATAAGTTGAGGTTCAACTTACTGCTCCGGTTGAGTAGATTGTCGCCGGCAAAGCTGGAATCAGTAGCACTCAGGAGAGAAGAACGGGAAGCAGATATACCCAGTCCGATGGCAGTATCCTACGGGGACCAGCCTATCTGGCTGCCACGCCTGAATGTTTGCAACCGCGGAAGAGCTAAGCAGGCACAATTCTGCAGCAATGCAAACTGCATAACCTGGCCAAATTTCACGGGTGTAGAAGAAACCACGGGGGATTTACAGGGAGATGTTCACCCGGAACAGCCGGAGGCCTGCCGGCTGCAAGTTTCCGGAATTCTTCCTAAGAAGCCTTGAAAGAGTGAAACGCTCCTATGATGCAATAACTCAGAACCTGATTCTGAGTGTTCTCGGCAGAGGTCATTCAGCTGAACACAACCGTGGACTAATTAGAGCCAGATGTAGGCAGTGCCATCCATAGTGCTGGATGGAAAGTGGTGGCATGCCAAACAACTGAGCTCTAGTTCTCAACACTTTCACAAAGTGCCATAAGTTGAGGTTCAAATTACTGCTCCCATTGAGTAGAGTGTATCCATCAAAGCTGGAATCAGTAGCACTCAGGTGAGAAGAACGGGAAGCAGATATACCCCGTCCGCTGGCAGTGTCCTTCGGGGACCAGCCTATTTGGCTGCCACGCCTGAATGTTTGCAACCGCGGCAGAGCTAGGCAGACGCAATTGTGCAGCAATGCAAACTGCATAACCTGGGCAAATTTCACGGGTGTACAAGAAACCACGGGGGATTTACAAGGAGATGTTCACCCGGAACAGCCGGAGGCCTCCCGGCAGTAAGATTCCGGAATTCTTCCTAAGAAGCCTTGAAAGCAGTGAAACGCTCCTGTTTTGCAATAACTCAGAACCTCATTCTGAGTGTTCCCGTCAGAGGTCATTCAGCTGAACACAACCGTGGACTAATTCGAGTCAGATGTAGTCAGTGCCGTCCATAGTGCTGGATGGATAGTGGTGGTGAGCCAAACAACTGAGCTCTAGTTCTCAAAACTTTCACAAAGTGCCATAAGTTGAGGTTCAACTTACTGCTCCCGTTGAGTTGAGTGTAGCCGTCAAAGCTGGAATCAGTAGCACTCAGGTGAGAAGAACGGGAAGCAGATATACCCAGTCCGCTGGTAGTGTCCTACGGGGACCAGCCTATCTGGCTGCCAAGACTGAATGTTTGCAACCGCGGCAGAGCTAGGCAGGCGCAATTGTGCAGCAATGCAAACTGCATACCCTGGCCAAATTTCATGGGTGTACAAGAAACCACGGGGGATTTACAAGGAGATGTTCACCCGGAAGAGCCGGAGGACTGCAGGCAGCAAGATTCCGGAATTCTTCTTAAAAAGCCTTGAAATCAGTGAAACGCTCCTATGTTTCAATAACTCAGAACCTCATTCTGAGTGTTCTAGGCAGAAGTCATTCTTCTGAACACAACCGTGGACTAATTAGAGCCAAATGTAGGCACTGCCGTCCATAGCGCTGGAAGGACAGTGGTGGCGTGCCAAACTACTGAGCTCTAGTTCTCAACATTTTCACAAAGTGCCATAAGTTGAGGTTCAACTTACTGCTCCGGTTGAGTAGAGTGTAGCCGTCATAGTTGGAATCAGTAGCACTCAGGTGAGAAGAACGGGAAGCAGATATACCCAGTCCGCTTGCAGTGTCCTGCGGGGACCAGCCTATCTGGCTGCCACGCCTGAATGTTTGCAACCACGGCAGAGCTAGGCAGGTGCAACTGTGCAGCAATGCAAACTGCATACCCTGGCCAAATTTCGCGGGTGTACAAGAAACTACGTGGGATTTATAAGGAGATGTTCACCCGGAACAGGCGGAGGCTTGCCGGCAGTAAGATTCCGGAATTCTTCCTAAGAAGCCTTGAAAGCAGTGAAACGCTCCTATGTTGCAAAAACTCAGAACCTCATTCTGAGTGTTCCCGCCAGAGGTCATTCAGCTGAACAAAACCGTGGACTAATTAGAGCCAGATATATGCAGTGCCGTCCATAGGGCTGGATGGACAGTGTTGGTGTGCCAAACAACTGAGCTCTAGTTCTTAACACTTTCACAAAGTGCCATAAGTTGAGGTTCAACTTACTGCTCCGGTTGAGTAGAGTGTAGCCGTCAAAGCTGGAATCAGTAGCACTCAGGTGGGAAGAACGGGAAGCAGATATACCCAGTCCGCTGGTAGTGTCCTACTGGGACCAGCCTATCTGGCTGCCACGCCTGAATGTTTGCAACTACAGCAGAGCTAGGCAGGCGCAATTGTGCAGCAATGCAAACTGCATAACCTGGCCAAATTTCATGGGTGTACAAGAAACCACCGGTGATTTACAAGGAGATGTTCACCCGGAACAGACGGAGGCCTGCCAGCAGCAAGATACTGGAATTCTTCCTAAGAAGCCTTGAAAGCAGTGAAACGCTCCTATGTTGCAATAACTCAGGACCTAATTCTGAGTGTTCCCGGCAGAGGTCATTCAGCTGAACACAACCATGGACTTATTAGAGCCAGATGTAGTCACTGCCGTCCATAGCGCTGGATGGACAATGGTGGCGTGCCAAACAACTGAGCTCTAGTTCTCAACACTTTCACAAAGTGCCATAAGTTGAGGTTCAACTTACTGCTCCGGTTGAGTAGAGTGTCGCCGTCCAAGCTGGAATCAGTAGCACTCAGGTGAGAAGAACGGGAAGCAGATATACCCAATCCGCTTGTAGTGGCCTAGGGGGACCCCCCTATTTGGCTGCCACGCCTGAATGTTTGCAACCGCGGCAGAGCTAGGCAGGCGCAATTGTGCAGCAATGCAAACTGAATAACCTGGCCAAATTTCACGGGTGTAGAAGAAACCACGGGGGATTTACAGGGAGATGTTCACCCGGAACAGCTGGAGGCCTGCCCGCAGCAAGATTCCTGAATTCTTCCTAAGAAGCATTGAAAGCAGTGAAACGCTCCTATGTTGCAATAACTCAGAACCTCATTCGGAGTGTTCCCGGCAGAGGTCATTCTTCTGAACACAACCGTGGACTAATTAGAGCCAGATGTAGGCAGTGCCGTCCATAGTGCTGGATGGATAGTAGTGGCGTGCCAAACAACTGAGCTCTAGTTCTCAACACTTTCACAAAGTGCCAGAAGTTGAGATTCAATGTACTGCTCCGGTTGAGTAGAGTGTAGCCTTCATGCTGAAATCAGTAGCACTCAGGTGAGAAGAACGGGAAGCAGATATAGCCAGTCCGCTCACAAAGTCCTTCGGGGACCAGCCTATCTGGCTGCCACTCCTGAATGTTTGCAAACGAGACAGACCTAGGCATGCCCAATTGTGCAGCAGTGCAAACTGCAGAATATCGCCAAATTTCAGGGGTGTACAAGAAACCACGGGGGATTTACAAGGAGATATTCACCCGGAACTGCGGGAGGCCTGCCGGCAGCAAGATTCCGGAATTCTTCCTAAGAAGGCTTGCAAACAGTGAAACGCTCCTAGGGTGCAATAACTCAGAACCTCATTCTGAGTGTTCCCGTTAGAGGTCATTCAGCTGAACACAACCGTGGACTAATTAGAGCCTGATGTAGGCAGTGCCGTCCATAGTGCTGGATGGACAGTGGTGGCGTGCCAAACAACTGAGCTCTAGTTCTCAACACTTTCACAAAGTGCCATAAGTTGAGGTTCCACTTACTGCTCCGGTTGAGTAGAGTGCAGCCGTCAAATCTGGAATCAGTAGCACTCAGGTGAGAACGAGAAGCAGATATACCCCGTTCGCTGGCAGTGTCCTACAGGGACCAGCCTATCTGGCTGCCACGCCTGAATGTTTGCAACCGTGGCAGAGCTAGGCAGTCGCAATTGTGCAGTAATGGAAACTGCATAACCTTGCCAAATTTCACGGGTTTACAAGAAACCATGGGGGATTTACAGGGAGATGTTCACCCGGAACAGCTGGAGGCCTGCCAGCAGCAAGATTCCTGAATTCTTCCTAAGAAGCCTTGAAAGCAGTGAAACGCTCCTATGTTGCAATAACTCAGAACCTCATTCGGAGTGTTCCCGGCAGAGGTCATTCTTCTGAACACAACCGTGGACTAATTAGAGCCAGATGTAGGCAGTGCCGTCCATAGTGCTGGATGGATAGTAGTGGCGTGCCAAACAACTGAGCTCTAGTTCTCAACACTTTCACAAAGTGCCAGAAGTTGAGGTTCAATGTACTGCTCCGGTTGAGTAGAGTGTAGCCTTCATGCTGAAATCAGTAGCACTCAGGTGAGAAGAACGGGAAGCAGATATAGCCAGTCCGCTAGCAGAGTCATTCGGGGACCAGCCTATCTGGCTGCCACTCCTGAATGTTTGCAAACGCGACAGACCAGGCATGCCCAATTGTGCAGCAGTGCAAACTGCAGAATATCGCCAAATTTCACAGGTGTACAAGAAACCACGGGGGATTTACAAGGAGATATTCACCCGGAACTGCGGGAGGCCTGCCGGCAGCAAGATTCCGGAATTCTTCCTAAGAAGGCTTGCAAACAGTAAAACGCTCCCAGGGTGCAATAACTCAGAACCTCATTCTGAGTGTTCCCGTTAGAGGTCATTCAGCTGAACACAACCGTGGACTAATTAGAGCCTGATGTAGGCAGTGCCGTCCATAGTGCTGGATGGACAGTGGTGGAGTGACAAACAACTGAGCTCTAGTTCTCAACACTTTCACAAAGTGCCATAAGTTGAGGTTCCACTTACTGCTCCGGTTGAGTAGAGTGTAGCCTTCAAATCTGGAATCAGTAGCACTGAGGTGAGAAGAACGGGAAGCAGATATACCCTGTTCACTGGCAGTGTCCTACGGGGAACAGCCTTTCTGGCTGCCACGCCTGAATGTTTGCAACCGTGGCAGAGGTAGGCAGTCGCAATTGTGCAGTAATGGAAACTGCATAACCTGGCCAAATTTCACGGGTGTACAAGAAACCATGGGGGATTTACAGGGAGATGTTCACCCGGAACAGCCGGAGGCCTGCCAGCAGCAAGATTCCTGAATTCTTCCTAAGAAGCCTTGAAACAGTGAAATGCTCCTATGATGCAATAACTCAGAACCTGATTCTGAGTGTTCCCGGCAGAGGTCATTCAGCTGAACACAACCGTGGACTAATTAGAGCCAGATGTAGGCAGTGCCGTCTATAGTGCTGGATGGACAGTGGTGGCATGACAAACAATTAATCTCTAGTTCTCAACACTTTGCCAAAGTGCCATAAGTTGACGTTCAACTTACTGCTCCGGTTGAGTAGAGTGTAGCCGTCAAAGGTGGAATCAGTAGCACTCAGGTGAGAAGAACGGGATGCAGATATAGCCAATCCGCTGGTAGTGGCTTAGGGGGACCCCCCTATTTGGCTGCCACGCCTGAATGTTTTCAACCGCGACAGACCTAGGCAGGCGCAATTGTGCAGCAATTCAAACTGCATACCCTGGCCAAATATCACGAGTGTACAAGAAACCACCGGGGATTTACAAGGAGAAGTTCACCCGGAACAGACTGAGGCCTGCCGGCAGTAAGATTCCGGAATTCTTCCTAAGAAGCCTTGAAAGCAGTGATACGCTCCTATGTTGCAATAACTCAGAACCTCATTCTGAGTGTTCCCAGCAGAGGTCATTCAGCTGAACACAACCGTGGACTAATTAGAGCCAGATGTAGGCAGTGCTGTCCATAGTGCTGGATGGACAGTGGTGGCATGCCAAACAACTGAGCTCTAGTTCTCAACACTTTCACAAAGTGCCATAAGTTGAGATTCAACTTACTACTCCGGTTGAGTAGAGTGTAGCCCTCAAAGCTGGAATCAGTAGCACTCAGGTGAGAAGAACGGGAAGCACATATACCCCGTCCGCTGGCAGTGTCCTACTGGGACCGGCCTATCTGGCTGATACGCCAGAATGTTTGCAACCGCGACAACCTAGGCAGGCGCAAATGTGCAGCAATGCAAACTGCATAACCTGGCCAAATTTCACGGGTGTACAAGGAACCACGGGGGATTTACAAGGAGATGTTCACCCGGAACAGGCAGAGGCCTGCCGGCAGCAAGATTCCGGAATTCTTCCTAAGAAGCCTTGAAAGGAGTGAAAGGCTCCTATGATGCAATAACTCAGAACCTCATTCTGAGTGTTCCCGGCAGAGGTCATTCAGCTGAACACAACCGTGGACTAATTAGAGCCAGATGTAGGCAGTTCCGTCCATAGTGCTGGATGGAGAGTGGTTGCTTGCCAATCAACTGAGCTCAAGTTCTCAACACTTTCACAAAGTGCCATAAGTTGAGGTTCAACTTACTGCTCCCGTTTAGTAGAGTGTAGCCGTCAAAACTGGAATCAGTAGCACTCAGGTGAGAAGAACGGGAAACAGATATACCTGTCCACTGGCATTGTCCTATGGGGACCAGCCTATCTGGCTGACACGCCTGAATGTATGCAACCGCGGAAGAGATAGGCAGGTGCAATTGTGCAGCAATGCAAACTGCTTAACCTGGCCAAATTTCACGGGTGTACAAGAAACCACAGGGGATTTAAACGGACATGTTCACCCGGAAAAGCCGGAGGCCTGCCGTCAGCAAGATTCCGGAATTCTTCCTAAGAAGCCTTGAAAGCAGTGAAACGCTCCTATGTTGCTATAACTCAGAACCTCATTCTGAGTTTTCCTGGCAGAGGTCATTCGGCTGAACACGACCGTGGACTAATTAGAGCAAGATGTAAGCAGTGCCGTCCATAGTGCTGGATGGACAGTGGTGGTGTGCCAAACAACTGAGCTCTAGTTCTCAAAACTTTCACAAAGTGCCATTAGTTGAGGTTCAACTTACTGCTCCGGTTGAGTAGAGTGTAGCCGTCAAAGGTGGAATCAGTAGCACTCAGGTGAGAAGAACAGGAAGCAGATATACCCTGTCCGCTGGCAGTGTCCTACTGGGACCAGCCTATCTGGCTGCCACGCCTGAATGTTTGCAACCGTGGCAGAGCTAGGCAGGCACAATTGTGCAGCAACGCAAACTGCATAACCTGGCCAAATTTCACGGGTGTACAAGAAACCACGGGGGATTTACAAGGAGATGTTCACCCGGAAGAGCATTAGGCCTGCCGGCAGCAAGATTCCGGAATTCTTCCTAAGAAGCCTTGAAAGCAGTGAAACGCTCCTATGTTGCAATAACTCAGAACCTCATTCTGAGTGTTTCCGGCAGAGGTCACTCAGCTGAACACAACGGTGGTCTAATTAGAGTTAGATGTAGGCAGTTCCGTCCATAGTGCTGGATGGACAGTGGTGGTGAGCCAAACAACTGAGCTCTAGTTCTCAAAACTTTCACAAAGTGCCATAAGTTGAGGTTCAAATTACTGCTCCGGTTGAGTTGAGTGTAGCCGTAAAAGCTGGAATCAGTAGCACTCAGGTGAGAAGAACGGGAAGCAGATATACCCAGACAGCTGGTAGTGTCCTACGGGGACCAGGCTTTCTGGCTGCCAAGTCTGAATGTTTGCAACCGCAGCAGAGCTAGGCAGGCGCAATTGTGCAGCAACGCAAACTGCATAACCTGGCCAAATTTCACGGGTGTACAAGACACCACGGGGGATTTACAAGGAGATGTTCACCCGGAAGAGCATTAGGCCTGCCGGTAGCAAGATTCCGGAATTCTTCCTAAGAAGCCTTGAAAGCAGTGAAACGCTCCTATGTTGCAATAACTCAGAACCTCATTCTGATTGTTCCCGGGAGAGGTCATTCGCCTGAACACAACCGTGGACTAATTAGAGCCAGATGTATGCAGTGCCGTCCATAGTGTTGGATGTACAGTGGTGGCGTGCCAATCAACTGAGCTCTAGTTCTCAACACTTTCACAAAGTGCCATAAGTTGAGGTTCAACTTACTGCTCCTGTTGAGTAGAGTGTCGCCCTCAAAGCTGGAATCAGTAGCACACAGGTGAGAAGAACGGGAAGCAGATATACCCCGTCAGCTGGCAGTGTCCTACGGGGACCAGGCTATCTGGCTCCCACGCCTGAATGTTTGCAACCACGGCAGAGCTTGGAAGGTGCAATTTTGCAGGAATGCAAACTACTTAACCTGGCCAAATTTCACGAGTGTACAAGAAACCACGGGAGATTTACAAGGAGATATTCACCCGGAACAGCCAGAGGCCTGCCGGCAGCAAGATTCCGGAATTCTTCCTAAAAAGCCTTGAAAGCAGTGAAACGCTCCTATGTTGCAATAACTCAGAACCTCATTCTGAGTGTTCCGGGAAGAGGTCATTCAGCTGAACACAACCGTGGACTAATTAGAGCCAGATGTAGGCTGTGCCGTCCATTGTTCTGGATGGACAGTGGTGGCATGACAAACAACTGAGCTCTAGTTCTCAACACTTTCACAAAGTGCCATAAGTTGAGGTTCAACTTACTGCTCCGGTTGAGTAGAGTGTAGCCGTCAAAGCTGGAATCAGTAGCACTCAGGTGAGAAGAACGGGAAGCAGATATACCCCGTCCGCTGGCAGTGTCCTACAGGGACCAGCCTATCTGTCTGCCACGCCTGACTGTTTGCAACCGCGGCAGAGCAAAGCAGACAAAATTGTGCAGCAATACAAATTGTTTATCCTGGCCAAATTTCACAGGTGTAGAAGAAACCACGGGGGCTTTACAGGGACATGTTCACCCGGAACAGTCGGAGGCCTGCCGGCAGCAAGTTTCCGGAATTCTTCCTAAGAAGCCTTGAAAGCAGTGAAACGCTCCTATGTTGCAATAACTCAGAACCTCATTCGGAGTGTTCCCGGCAGAGGTCATTCTGCTGAACACATTCGTGGACAAATTACAGCCAGATGTAGGCAGTGCCGTCCATAGTGCTGGATGGACAGTCGTGGCGTGCCAATCAACTGAGCTCAAATTCTCAATACTTTCACAAAGTGCCATAAGTTGAGGTTCAACTTACTGCTCCGGTTGAGTAGAGTGTCGCCGTCAAAGCTGGAATCAGTAGCACCCAGGAGAGAAGAACGGGAAGCAGATATACCCCGTCCGCTGGCAGTGTCCTACGGGGACCATGCTATCTGGCTGCCACGCCTGAATGTTTGCAACCGCGGCAGAGGTAGGCAGGCGAAATTGTGCAGCAATTCAAACTGCATAACCTGACCAAATTTCATAGCTGTAGAAGAAACCACGGGGGATTTACAGGGACATGTTCACCCGGAACAGCCGGAGGCCTGCCGGCAGCAAAATTACGGATTTCTTCCTAAAAAGCCTGGAAAGGAGTGAAACACTCCTATGATGCAATAACTCAGAACCTGATTCTGAGTGTTCCCGGCAGAGGTCATTCAGCTGAACACAACCGTGGACTAATGAGAGCCAGATGTAGGCAGTGCCGTCCATAGTGCTGGATGGACAGTGGTGGCGTGCCAAACAACTGAGCTCTAGTTCTCAACACTTTCACAAAGTGCCATAAGTTGAGATTCAACTTACTGCCCCGGTTGAGTAGAGTGTAGCCCTCAAAGCTGGAATCAGTAGCACTCAGGTGAGAAGAACGGGAAGCACATATACCGCGTCCGCTGGCAGTGTCCTACTGGGACCCGCCTATCTGGCTGCTACGCCTGAATGTTTGCAACCGCGCCAGTCCTAGGCATGCCCAATTGTGCAGCAGTGCAAACTGCAGAATATCGCCAAATTTCAGGGGTGTACAAGAAACCACGGGGGATTTACAAGGAGATGTTCACCCGGAACAGGCAGATGCCTGCCGGCAGCAAGATTCCGGAATTCTTCCTAAGAAGCCTTGAAACCAGTGAAACCCTTCTATGTTGCAATAACTCAGAACCTCATTCTGAGTGTTCCTGGCAGAGGTCATTCAGCTGAACACAACCGTGGACTAATTAGAGCCTGATGTAGGCAGTGCTATCCATAGCGCTGAATGGAAAGTGGTGGCGTGAAAAAGAACTGAGCTCCAGTTCTCAACACTTTCACAAAGTGCCATGAGTTGAGGTTCAACTTACTGGTCCGGTTGTGTAGAGCGTTGCCGTCAAAGCTGGAATCAGTAGCACTCAGGTGAGAAGAACGTGAAGCAGATATACCCAGTCTGCTGGCAGTGTCCTACGGTGACCAGCCTATCTAGCTACCACACCTGAATGTTTGCAACCGCGGCAGAGCTAGGCAGGCCCAATTGTGCAGCAATTCAAACTGCATAACCTTTCCAAATATCACGGGTGTAGAAGAAACCATGTGGGATTTGCAGGGAGATGTTCACCCGGAACAGCCGGAGGCCTCCCGGCAACAAAATTCCAGAATTCTTCCTAAGAAGCCTTGAAAGCAGTGAAACGCTCCTATGTTGCAATAAATCAGAACCTCATTCTGAGTGTTCCCGGCAGAGGTCATTCAGCTTTACACAACAGTGGACTAATTAGAGACAGATGTAGGCATTGCCGTCCATAGTGCTGGATGGACAGTGGTGGCGTGCCAAACACCTGAGCTCTAGTTCTCAACACTTTCACAAAGTGCCATAAGTTGAGGTTCAACTTACTGCTCCGGTTGAGTAGAGTGTAGCCGTCAAAGCTGGAATCAGTGGCACTCAGGTGAGAAGAACGGGAAGCAGATATACCCAGTCCGCTGGCAGTGTCCTACGGGGACCAGCCTATCTGGCTGCCACGCCTGAATGTTTGTAAACGCGGCAGACCTAGGCAGGCGTAATTGTGCATCAATGCAAACTGCATAATCTCGCCAAATTTCACCGGTGTACAAGAAACCACGGGGGATTTACAAAGAGATATTCACCCGGAACAGCAGGAGGCCTGCCCGCAACAAGATTCCGGATGTCTTCCTAAGAAGGCTTGAAAACAGTAAAACGCTCCTATGTTGCAATAACTCAGAACCTCATTCTGAGTGTTCCAGGCAGATGTCATTCAGCTGAACACAACTGTGGACTAATTAGAGCCAGATGTAGGCATTGCCGTCCATAGTGCTGGATGGACAGTGGTGGCGTGCCAAACACCTGAGCTCTAGTTCTCAACACTTTCACAAAGTGCCATAAGTTGAGGTTCAACTTACTGCTCCGTATGAGTAGAGTGTAGCCGTCAAAGGTGGAATCAGTAGCACTCAGGTGAGAAGAACGGGAAGCAGATATACCCAATCCGCTGGTAGTGGCCTAGGGGGACCCCCCTATTTGGCTGCCACGCCTGAATATTTGCAACCGCGGCAGAGCTAGGCAGGTGCAATTGTGCAGCAATGCAAACTGCATACCCTGGCCAAATATCACGGTTGTACAAGAAACCACGGGGGATTTACAAGGCGATGTTCACCCGGAAGAGCCGGAGGGCTGCCGGCAGCAAGATTCCGGAATTCTTCCTAAGAAGCCTTGAAAGCAGTGAAAAGCTCCTATGTTGCAATAACTCAGAACCTGATTCTGAGTGTTCCCGGAACAGGTCATTCAGCTGAAAACAACCGTGGACTAATTAGAGCCAGATGTAGGCAGTGCGGTCCATTGTGCTGTATGGACAGTGGTGGCATGCCAAACAACTGAGCTCAAGTTCTCAACAATTTCACAAAGTGCCATAAGTTGAGGTTCAACTTACTGCTCCGGTTGAGTAGAGTGTAGCCGTCAAAGCTAGAGTCAGTAGCACTCAGGTGAGAAGAACGGGAAGCAGATATACCCCGTCCGCTGGCAGTGTCCTACGGGGACCAGCCTATCTGGCTGCCACGCCTGAATGTTTGCAACCGCGGCAGAGCTAGGCAGGCGCAATTTTGTAGCAATGCAAACTGCTTCACCTGGCCAAATTTCACGGGTGTACAAGAAACCACGGGGGATTTACACGGACATGTTCACCCGGAACAGCCAGAGGCCTGCCGGCAGCAAGATTCCGGAATTCTTCCTAAGAAGCCTTGAAAGCAGTGAAACGCTCCTATGTTGCAATAACTCAGAACCTCATTCTGAGTGTTCCCGGCAGAGGTCATTCAGCTCAACACAACCGTGGACTAATTAGAGCCAGATGTAGGCAGTGCCGTCCATAGTGCTGGATGGACAGTGGTGGTGTGCCAATCAACTAAGCTCAAGTTCTCAACACTTTCAAAAAGTGCCATAAGTTGAGGTTCAATTTACTGCTCCGGTTGTGTAGAGTGTAGCCGTCAAAGCTGGAATCAGTAGCATTCAGGTGCGAAGAACGGGAAGCCGATATACCCAGTCCGCTGGCAGTGTCCTACGGGGACCAGCCTATCTGGCTGCCACGCCTGAGTGTTTGCAACCGCGGCAGAGCTAGACAGGCGCAATTGTGCAGCAATGCAAACTGCATACCCTGGCCAAATAACACGGATGTACAAGAAACTACGGGGGATTTACAAGGAGATGTTCACCCGGAAGAGCCGGAGGCCTGCCGGCAGCAACCTTCTGGAATTCTTCCTAAGAAGCCTTGAAAGCAGTGGAAAGCTGCTATGTTGCAATAACTCAGAACCTCATTCTGAGTGTTCCCAGAAGAGGTCATTCAGCTGAACACAACCGTGGACTAATTAGAGCCACATGTAGGCTGTGCCGTCCAGAGTGCTGGATGGACAGTGGTGGTGTGCCAGACAACTGAGCTCTAGTTCTCAACACTTTCATAAAGTGCCAAAAGTTGAGGTTCAAATTACTGCTCATGTTGAGTTGAGTGTACCCGTCAAAGCTGGAATCAGTAGCACTCAGGTGAGAAGAACGGGAAGCAGATATACCCAGTCCGCTGGCATTGTCCTACGGGGACCAGCCTATCTGGCTGCCACGCCTGAATGTTTGTAAACGCGGCAGACCTAGGCAGGTGCAATTGTGCAGCAATGCAAACTGCATAATCTCGCCAATTTCACGGGTGTACAAGAAACCACGGGGGATTTACAAGGAGATATTCACCGAGAACAGCCGGAGGCCTGCGGCCAGCAAGATTCCGGATTTCTTCCTAAGAAGGTTTGAAACAGTGAAACGCTCCTATGATGCAGTAACTCAGAACCTGATTCTGAGTGTTCCCGGCAGAGGTCATTCCGCTGAACACAACCGTGGACTAATTAGAGCAAGATGTAGGGACTGCCGTCCATAGCGCTGGATGGAAAGTGGTGGCGTGAAAAACAACTGAGCTCTAGTTCTCAACACTTTCACAAAGTGCCATAAGTTGAGGTTCAACTTACTGCTCCAGTTGAGTACAGTGTAGCCGTCAAAGCTCGAATCAGTAGCACTCAGGAGAGAAGAACGGGAAGCAGATATACCCCATCCGCTGGCAGTGTCCTACGGGGACCAGCCTATCTGGCTGCCACGCCTGAATGTTTGCAACCGCGGCAGAGCTAGGCAGGCGCAATTGTGCAGCAATGCAAACTGTATAACCTGGCCAAATTTCACGGGTGCAGAAGAAACCACGGGGGATTTACTGGGAGATGTTCACCCGGAAGAGCCGGAGGCCTGTCGGCAGCAAGATTCCGGAATTCTTCCTAAGAAGCCTTGAAAGCACTGAAACGCTCCTATGTTGCAATAACTCAGAACCTCATTCTGAGTGTTCCCGGCAGAGGTCATTCAGCTGAACACAACCGTGGAATAATTAGAGCCAGATGTAGGCACTGCCGTCCATAGTGCTGGATGGACAGTGGTGGCGTGCCAAACAACTGAGCTCTAGTTCTCAACACTTTCACAAAGTGCCATAAGTTGAGGTTCAACTTACTGCTCCGGTTGAGTAGAGTGTAGCCGTCAAAGCTGGAATCAGTAGCACTCAGGTGAGAAGAACGGGAAGCAGATATACCCCGTCTGCTGGCAGTGTCCTACGGCGACCAGGCTATCTGGCTGCCACGCCTGAATGTTTCTAACCGCGGCAGAGCTAGGCAGGCGCCATTGTGCAGCAATGCAAACTGCATAACCTGGCCAAATTTCACGGGTGTACAGGAAACCACGGGGTATTTACAAGGAGATGTTCACCCGGATCAGCCGGAGGCCTGCCGGCAGCAAGTTTCCGGAATTCTTCCTAAGAAGGCTTGAAAGCAGTGAAACGCTCCTATGTTGCAATAACTCAGAACCTCATTCTGAGTGTTCCCAGCAGAGGTCATTCAGCTGACCACAACCGTGGACTAACTAGAGCCAGAAGTAGGCAGTGCCGTCCATAGTGCTGGATGGACAGTGGTGTCATGCCAAACAACTAAGCTCTAGTTTTCAACACTTTGACAAAGTGCCATAAGTTGAGGTTCACCTTACTGCTCTGGTTGAGTAGAGTGTAGCCGTCAAAGCTGGAATCAGTAGCACTCAGGTGAGAAGAACCGGAAGCAGATATACCCCGTCCGCTGGCAACGTCCTACAGGTGTAGGGAGCCGAGGCGAGACTCTGCCCACTCCCGTGCAGTTTTGAGGATTACCACTCCAGACGGTTTTTGGCGGGACGCCTGGGCTTTGCGCGTGCGCGAGCCCGGTAGTGTCCCCAGCCAATCCCATGACACCTGGTGACGGTAAAAGGCAGGCGACCAACAATAGAAAAGACCGGTGTTCGAATTCCCTATATAAGCGGCTGTGTTTCGGGTGCACGCTCTCTCGCGCCCAAGCTCTCCTACAACTAAAAGGCTCTCCAATAAAGCGTGATCTGAGAAGACTCCTGGAGTGGTGGTCGTTTTTCCTCGCTGGTCGAGTAGACGGTCACTACAACTGGTGCCGAAACCCGGGAACAAACCAGGGACGGGACCCGCGCGAGAGAGGCCCTGGGCCTGGGCGTTGTCCCTCAGCTCTTCAGCTCAAGGCGAGCGCTCTACCACTTGAGCTACAGTGCCACTTTCGGCTTTTTTCTTTTTGCTTATGTGGTGCTGAGGAATCGAACCCAGGGCCTTGAGCATGCAAGGCAAGCGCTCTACCACTGAGCCACCTTCCCAGCGCACAAATGCAGGTTGCCCACACCACCGGATTGCCCTACAATCCTCAAGGACAAGGTATAGTGGAAAGAGCTAATAGAAGCATAAAAGAAATGCTTCAAAAACAAAAAGGGGGAGTTGCTGAGTCCGCGTCCCCCAGGGAAAGACTTTCTCTTGCGCTCTTTACCCTTAATTTTTTAATTCTAAATGACAACGATCAGTCTGCCGCAGATCGGCATATGACAAGAGACTCCATGGATACTAAAGACATGGTTATGTGGAAGGATGTTATTAATAATAAATGGTATGGACCGGATCCGGTAATAACGAGATCCAGGGGAGCTGTTTGTGTTTTTCCACAGAGTCAAGAAGTACCTCACTGGGTGCCAACGAGACTGACCAGGCCGGTGGAGACTGCAGCAAAACCCGCTCTTGAAGATGCAGCTGATCTTCCTGCTGTTAGCAACAGTGCTAATAGCAATCCCTGTGATAGCTAAACCAATGATGCTGTGGGCTGTTACAATTTACTGACTGGATTGCCTCTGCGGTGTCCTTTTCCAAAGAGCGGGTGGGAGTCGGAATGTTTTTAGCCTGCTGCTTGGGAGGATGCGTGGTCTGCCTATGGTTGGTCTGTCGCCTTCGAGCCCAAACCAGAAGGGACAAGGTTGTTATCTTGCAAGCATTAGCCGCTTTGGAGAGTGGATCCTCACCCCAGATTTGGCTGTCGGCCCTAAGAGGCAGTTAAGCCTTACCATTCTGCATAGCCTTAGCACCCCGAGGGATCAGGGGATCCCATTGCACCGGGACAGGTATGCAATTTGCAATTTGGGACAGGGTGCAAGGCAAGTGCACTGCACTTGAGGAGATGGTTCTCATCTCCTCAAGAAGAGCATGCTGGGTAGCAAGTGGGTTGATGCCCAAGATCCCACCTCTGCAAAAAAGGCATCGGACGGGCCTGGTCATCACTGGGGAAGGCGCCCCTCAGGCGAAGGCCAGTGCAAGGTCCTCTCATTAATGTCTTAGACAGAGGCCCAACCTCTACTCTTACCTGTTGCCATAAAACAAAGAAGGGGGAACTGTAGGGAGCCGAGGCGAGACTCCGCCCACTCCCTTGCAGTTTTGAGGATTACCACTCCAGACGGTGCTTGGCGGGACGCCTGGGCTGTGCGCGTGCGCGAGCCCGGTAGTGTCCCCAGCCAATCCCATGACACCTGGTGACGGTAAAAGGCAGGCGACCAACAATAGAAAAGACCCGTGTTCGAATTCCCTATATAAGTGGCTGTGTTTCGGGTGCACGCTCTCTCGCGCCCAAGCTCTCCTACAACTAAAAGGCTCTCCAATAAAGCGTGATCTGAGAAGACTCCTGGAGTGGTGGTCCTTTTTCCTCGCTGGTCGAGTAGGCGGTCACAACATACAGGGACCAGCCTATCGGGCTGCCACGCCTGAATGTTTGCAACCGCGGCAGAGCTAGGCAGGCGCAATTGTGCAGCAATGCAAACTGC
This sequence comes from Dipodomys merriami, assembly GCF_024711535.1. Classification (NCBI taxonomy): domain Eukaryota; kingdom Metazoa; phylum Chordata; class Mammalia; order Rodentia; family Heteromyidae; genus Dipodomys; species Dipodomys merriami. The sequence continues at coordinate 1,581,962 of NW_027203282.1, read as the reverse complement.
ATAACCTGGCCAAATTTCACGGGTGTAGAAGAAACCACGAGGAATTTACAGGGAGATGTTCACCCAGAAGAGCCGGAGGCCTGCCGGCAGCAAGATTCCGGAATTCTTCCTAAGAAGCCTTGAAAGCAGTGAAACGCTCCTATGTTGCAATAACTCAGAACCTCATTCTGAGTGTTCCCGACAGAGGTCATTCAGCTGAACAAAACCGTGGACTAATTAGAGCCAGATGTAGGCACTGCCGTCCATAGCGCTGGATGGAGAGTGGTGGCGTACCAAACAACTGAGCTCTAGTTCTCAACACTTTCACAAAGTGCCATAAGTTAAGGTTCAACTTACTGCTCCGGTTGAGTAGAGTGTAGCCGTCAAAGGTGGAATCAGTAGCACTCAGGTGAGAAGAACAGGAAGCAGATATACCCAATCCGCTGGTAGTGGCCTGGGGGGACCCCCCTATTTGGCTGCCACGCCTGAATGTTTGCAACCGCGGCAGAGCTAGGCAGGCGCAATTGTGCAGCAATGTAAACAGCATACCCTGGCCAAACATCACAGGTGTACAAGAAACCACGGGGGATTTACAAGGAGATGTTCACCCGGAAGAGCCGGAGGCCTGCCGGCAGCAAGTTTCCGGACTTCTTCCTAAGAAGCCTTGAAAGCAGTGAAACGCTCCTATGATGCAATAACTCAGAACCTGATTCTGAGTGTTCCGGGCAGAGGTCATTCAGCTGAACACAACCGTGGACTAATTAGAGCCAGATGTAGGCAGTTCCGTCCATTGTGCTGTATGGACAGTGGTGGCATGCCAAACAACTGAGCTCAATTTCTCAACACTTTCACAAAGTGCCATAAGTTGAGGTTCAACTTACTGCTCCGGTAGAGTAGAGTGTAGCCCTTAAAGCTGGAATCAGTAGCACTCAGGTGAGAAGAACGGGAAGCAGATATACCCCGTCCGCTGGCAGTGTTCTACGGGGACCAGCCTATCTGGCTGCCATGCCTGAATGTTTGCAACCGCGGCAGAGCTAGGCAGGCGCAATTGTGTAGCAATGCAAACTCCTTCACCTGGCCACATTTCACGGTTGTACAAGAAACCAAGTGGGATTTACAGGGACATGTTCACCCGGAACAGCCAGAGGCCTGCCGGCAGCAAGATTCTGGAATTCTTCCTAAGAAGGCTTGAAAGCAGTGAAACACTCCTATGTTGCAATAACTCAGAACCTCATTCTGAGTGTTCCCCGCAGAGGTCATTCAGCTGAACACAACCGTGGACTAATTAGAGCCAGATGTAGGCAGTGCCGTCCATAGTGCTGGACGAACAGTGGTGGCGTGCCAAACAACCGAGCACAAGTTCTCAACACTTTCACAAAGTGCCATAAGTTGAGGTTCAACTTACTGCTCCGGTTGAGTAGATTGTCGCCGGCAAAGCTGGAATCAGTAGCACTCAGGAGAGAAGAACGGGAAGCAGATATACCCAGTCCGATGGCAGTATCCTACGGGGACCAGCCTATCTGGCTGCCACGCCTGAATGTTTGCAACCGCGGAAGAGCTAAGCAGGCACAATTCTGCAGCAATGCAAACTGCATAACCTGGCCAAATTTCACGGGTGTAGAAGAAACCACGGGGGATTTACAGGGAGATGTTCACCCGGAACAGCCGGAGGCCTGCCGGCTGCAAGTTTCCGGAATTCTTCCTAAGAAGCCTTGAAAGAGTGAAACGCTCCTATGATGCAAGAACTCAGAACCTGATTCTGAGTGTTCTCGGCAGAGGTCATTCAGCTGAACACAACCGTGGACTAATTAGAGCCAGATGTAGGCAGTGCCATCCATAGTGCTGGATGGAAAGTGGTGGCATGCCAAACAACTGAGCTCTAGTTCTCAACACTTTCACAAAGTGCCATAAGTTGAGGTTCAAATTACTGCTCCCATTGAGTAGAGTGTATCCATCAAAGCTGGAATCAGTAGCACTCAGGTGAGAAGAACGGGAAGCAGATATACCCCGTCCGCTGGCAGTGTCCTTCGGGGACCAGCCTATTTGGCTGCCACGCCTGAATGTTTGCAACCGCGGCAGAGCTAGGCAGACGCAATTGTGCAGCAATGCAAACTGCATAACCTGGCCAAATTTCACGGGTGTACAAGAAACCACGGGGGATTTACAAGGAGATGTTCACCCGGAACAGCCGGAGGCCTCCCGGCAGTAAGATTCCGGAATTCTTCCTAAGAAGCCTTGAAAGCAGTGAAACGCTCCTGTGTTGCAATAACTCAGAACCTCATTCTGAGTGTTCCCGTCAGAGGTCATTCAGCTGAACACAACCGTGGACTAATTAGAGTCAGATGTAGACAGTGCCGTCCATAGTGCTGGATGGATAGTGGTGGCATGCCAAACAACTGAGCTCTAGTTCTCAACACTTTCACAAAGTGCCATAAGTTGAGGTTCAAATTACTGCTCCCATTGAGTAGAGTGTATCCATCAAAGCTGGAATCAGTAGCACTCAGGTGAGAAGAACGGGAAGCAGATATACCCAATCCGCTGGTAGTGGCCTAGGGGGACCCCCCTATTTGGCTGCCACGCCTGAATGTTTGCAACCGCGGCAGAGCTAGGCAGGCGCAATTGTTCAGCAATGCAAACTGAATAACCTGGCCAAATTTCACGGGTGTAGAAGAAACCACGGGGGATTTACAGGGAGATGTTCACCCGGAACAGCTGGAGGCCTGCCAGCAGCAAGATTCGTGAATTCTTCCTAAGAAGCCTTGAAAGCAGTGAAACGCTCCTATGTTGCAATAACTCAGAACCTCATTCGGAGTGTTCCCGGCAGAGGTCATTCTTCTGAACACAACCGTGGACTAAGTAGAGCCAGATGTAGGCAGTGCCGTCCATAGTGCTGAATGGATAGTAGTGGCGTGCCAAACAACTGAGCTCTAGTTCTCAACACTTTCACAAAGTGCCAGAAGTTGAGGTTCAATGTACTGCTCCGGTTGAGTAGAGTGTAGCCTTCATGCTGAAATCAGTAGCACTCAGGTGAGAAGAACGGGAAGCAGATATAGCCAGTCCGCTGGTAGAGTCCTTCGGGGACCAGCCTATCTGGCTGCCACTCCGGAATGTTTGCAAACGAGACAGACCTAGGCATGCCCAATTGTGCAGCAGTGCAAACTGCAGAATATCGCCAAATTTCAGGGGTGTACAAGAAACCACGGGGGATTTACAAGGAGATATTCACCCGGAACTGCGGGAGGCCTGCCGGCAGCAAGATTCCGGAATTCTTCCTAAGAAGGCTTGCAAACAGTGAAACGCTCCTAGGGTGCAATAACTCAGAACCTCATTCTGAGTGTTCCCGTTAGAGGTCATTCAGCTGAACACAACCGTGGACTAATTAGAACCTGATGTAGGCAGTGCCGTCCATAGTGCTGGATGGACAGTGGTGGCGTGCCAAACAACTGAGGTCTAGTTCTCAACACTTTCACAAAGTGCCATAAGTTGAGGTTCCACTTACTGCTCCGGTTGAGTAGAGTGTAGCCCTCAAATCTGGAATCAATAGCACTCAGGTGAGAACGAGAAGCAGATATACCCCGTTCGCTGGCAGTGTCCTACGGGGACCAGCCTATCTGGCTGCCACGCCTGAATGTTTGCAACCGTGGCAGAGCTAGGCAGTCGCAATTGTGCAGTAATGGAAACTGCATAACCTGGCCAAATTTCACGGGTTTACAAGAAACCATGGGGGATTTACAGGGAGATGTTCACCCGGAACAGCTGGAGGCCTGCCAGCAGCAAGATTCCTGAATTCTTCCTAAGAAGCCTTGAAAGCAGTGAAACGCTCCTATGTTGCAATAACTCAGAACCTCATTCGGAGTGTTCCCGGCAGAGGTCATTCTTCTGAACACAACCGTGGACTAATTAGAGCCAGATGTAGGCAGTGCCGTCCATAGTGCTGGATGGATAGTAGTGGCGTGCCAAACAACTGAGCTCTAGTTCTCAACACTTTCACAAAGTGCCAGAAGTTGAGGTTCAATGTACTGCTCCGGTTGAGTAGAGTGTAGCCTTCATGCTGAAATCAGTAGCACTCAGGTGAGAAGAACGGGAAGCAGATATAGCCAGTCCGCTGGCAGAGTCCTTCGGGGACCAGCCTATCTGGCTGCCACTCCTGAATGTTTGCAAACGCGACAGACCAGGCATGCCCAATTGTGCAGCAGTGCAAACTGCAGAATATCGCCAAATTTCACAGGTGTACAAGAAACCACGGGGGATTTACAAGGAGATATTCACCCGGAACTGCGGGAGGCCTGCCGGCAGCAAGATTCCGGAATTCTTCCTAAGAAGGCTTGCAAACAGTGAAACGCTCCTAGGGTGCAATAACTCAGAACCTCATTCTGAGTGTTCCCGTTAGAGGTCATTCAGCTGAACACAACCGTGGACTAATTAGAGCCTGATGTAGGCAGTGCCGTCCATAGTGCTGGATGGACAGTGGTGGCGTGACAAACAACTGAGCTCTAGTTCTCAACACTTTCACAAAGTGCCATGAGTTGAGGTTCCACTTACTGCTCCGGTTGAGTAGAGTGTAGCCCTCAAATCTGGAATCAGTAGCACTCAGGTGAGAAGAACGAGAAGCAGATATACCCTGTTCACTGGCAGTGTCCTACGGGGACCAGCCTATCTGGCTGCCACGCCTGAATGTTTGCAACCGTGGCAGAGCTAGGCAGTCGCAATTGTGCAGTAATGGAAACTGCATAACCTGGCCAAATTTCCCGGGTGTACAAGAAACCATGGGGGATTTACAGGGAGATGTTCACCCGGAACAGCTGGAGGCCTGCCAGCAGCAAGATTCCTGAATTCTTCCTAAGAAGCCTTGAAAGCAGTGAAACGCTCCTATGTTGCAATAACTCAGAACCTCATTCGGAGTGCTCCCGGCAGAGGTCATTCTTCTGAACAGAACCGTGTTCTAATTAAAGCCAGATGTAGGCAGTGCCGTCCATAGTGCTGGATGGATAGTAGTGGCGTGCCAAACAAATGAGCTCTAGTTCTCAACACTTTCACAAAGTGCCAGAAGTTGAGGTTAAATGTACTGCTCCGGTTGAGTAGAGTGTAGCCTTCATGCTGAAATCAGTAGCACTCAGGTTAGAAGAACGGGAAGCAGATATAGCCAGTCCGCTGGCAGAATCCTTCGGGGACCAGCCTATCTGGCTGCCACTCCTGAATGTTTGCAAACGAGACAGACCTAGGCATGCCCAATTGTGCAGCAGTGCAAACTGCAGAATATCGCCAAATTTCACGGGTGTACAAGAAACCACGGGGGATTTACAAGGAGATATTCACCCGGAACTGCGGGAGGCCTGCCGGCAGCAATATTCCGGAATTCTTCCTAAGAAGGCTTGCAAACAGTGAAACGCTCCTAGGGTGCAATAACTCAGAACCTCATTCTGAGTGTTCCAGTTAGAGGTCATTCAGCTGAACACAACCGTGGACTAATTAGAGCCTGATGTAGGCAGTGCAGTCCATAGTGCTGGATGGACAGTGGTGGAGTGCCAAACAACTGAGCTCTAGTTCTCAACACTTTCACAAAGTGCCATAAGTTGAGGTTCCACTTACTGCTCCGGTTGAGTAGAGTTTAGCCCTCAAATCTGGAATCAGTAGCACTCAGGTGAGAAGAACAAGAAGCAGATATACCCCGTTCGCTGGCAGTGTCCTACGGGGACCAGCCTATCTGGCTGCCACGCCTGAATGTTTGCAACCGCGGCAGAGCTAGGCAGTCGCAATTGTGCAGTAATGGAAACTGCATAACCTGGCCAAATTTCACGGGTGTACAAGAAACCACGGGGTTTACAAGGAGATGTTCACCCGGCACAGCCGGAGGCCTGACGGCAGCAAGATTCCGGAATTCTTCCTAAGAAGCCTTGAAAGCAGTGAAACGCTCCTATGTTGCATTAACTCAGAACCTCATTCTGAGTGTTCCCCCCAGAGGTCATTCAGCTGAACAAAACCGTGGACTAATTAGAGCCAGATGTATGCAGTGCCGTTCATAGTGCTGGATGGACAGTGGTGGTGTGCCAAACAACTGACCTCTAGTTCTCAACACTTTCACAAAGTGCCATAAGTTGAGGTTCAACTTACTGCTCCGGTTGAGTAGAGTGTCGCCGTCAAAGCTGGAATCAGTAGCACTCAGATGAGAAGAACGGGAAGCAGATATACCCAGTCCGCTGGCAGTGTCCTACCGGGACCAGCTCATCTGGCTGCCACGCCTTAATGTTTGCAACCGTGGCAGAAGTAGGCAGGCGCAATTTTGCAGCAATTCAAACTGCATAACCTGGCCAAATTTCACGGGTGTAGAAGAAACCACGGGGGATTTACAGGGAGATGTTCACCCGGAACATCCGGAGGCCTGCCGGCAGCAAGATTCCTGAATTCTTCCTAAGAAGCCTTGAAAGCAGTGAAACGCTTCTATGTTGCAATAACTCAGAACCTCATTCTGAGTGTTCCCGGCAGAGGTCATTCTTCTGAACACAACCGTGGACTAATTAGAGCCAGATGTATGCAGTGCCGTCCATAGTGCTGGATGGACAGTGGTGGCGTGCCAAACAACTGAGCTCTAGTTCTCAACACTTTCACAAAGTGCCAGAAGTTGAGGTTCAACGTACTGCTCCGGTTGAGTAGAGTGTAGCCTTCAAAGCTGAAATCAGTAGCACTCAGGTGAGAAATACGGGAAGCAGACATAGCCAGTCCGCTGGCAGAGTCCTTCGGGAACCAGCTTATCTGGCTGCATCTACTGAATGTTTGCAAACGCGACAGACCTAGGCAGGCCCAATTGTGCAGCAGTGCAAACTGCAGAAGCTCGCCAAATTTCACGGGTGTACAAGAAACCACGGGGGATTTACAAGGAGATGTTCACCCGGAACAGCCGGAGGACTGCCGGCAGCAAGATTCCGGAATTCTTCCTAAGAAGCCTTGAAAGCAGTGAAACGCTCCTATGTTGCAATAACTCAGAACCTGATTCTGAGTGTTCCCGGCAGAGGTCATTCAGCTGAACACAACCGTGGACTAATTAGAGCCAGATGTAGGCAGTGCCGTCCATAGTGCTGGATGGACAGTGGTGGCGTGCCAAACAACTGTGCTCTAGTTCTCAACACTTTCACAAAGTGCCATAAGTTGAGGTTCAACTTCCTGCTCCGGTTGAGTAGAGTGTCGCCGTCAAAGCTGGAATCAGTAGCACTCAGGTGAGAAGAGCGGGAAGCAGATATACCCCGTCCGCTGGCAGTGTCTTACGGGGACCAGCCTATCTGGCTGCCATGCCTGAATGTTTGCAAGCGCGGCAGAGCTAGGCAGGCGCAATTGTGCAGCAATGCAAACTGCATAACCTGGCCCAATTTTACGGGTGTACAAGAAACCATGGGGGATTTACAAGGAGATGTTCACCCGGCACAGCCAGAGGCCTGCCGGCAGCAAGATTCCGGAATTCTTCCTAAGAAGACTTGAAAGCAGTGAAACGCTCCTATGTTGCAATAACTCAGAACGTCATTCTGAGTGTTCCCGGCAGAGGTCATTCAGCTGAACACAACCGTGGACTACTTAGAGCCAGATGTAGGCACTGCCATCCATAGCGCTCAATGGACAGTGGTGGCGTGCCAAACAACTGAGCTCTAGTTCTCAACACTTTCACAAAGTACCATAAGTTGAGGTTCAACTTACTGCTCCGATTGAGTAGAGTGTAGCCGTCAAAGCTGGAATCAGTAGCACTCGGGTGAGAAGAACGGGAAGCAGATATACCCAGTCCGCTGGTAGTGTCTTTCGGGGACCAGCCAATCTGGCTGCCACGCCTGAATGTTTGCAACCAAGGTAGAGCTAGGCAGGCGCAATTTTGCAGGCATTCAAACTGCATAACCTGGCCATATTTCCCGGGTGTACAAGAAACCACGGGGGATTTACAGGGAGATGTTCACCCGGAATAGCCGGAGGCCTGCCGGCAGCAAGATTCCGGAATTCTTCCTAAGAAGCATTGAAAGCAGTGAAACGCTCCTATGTTGCAATAACTCAGAACCTCATTCTGAGTGTTCCCGGCAGAGGTCATTCTTCAGAACACAACCGTGGCTAATTAGAGGCAGATGTAAGCAGTGCCGTCCATATTGCTGGATGGACAGTGGTGGCGTGCCAAACAACTGAGCTCTAGTTCTCATCACTTTCACAAAGTGCCATAAGTTGAGGTTCAACTTACTGCTCCAGTTGTGTAGAGTGTAGCCATCAAAGCTGGAATCAGTAGCACTCAGGTGAGAAGAACGGGAAGCAGATATACCCAGTCCACTGGCAGTGTCCCACTGGGAACAGCCTATCTGGCTGCCACGCCTGAATGTTTGCAACCTCGGCAGAGCTAGGCAGGCGAAATTGTGCAGCAATGAAAACTGCATAACCTGGCCAAATTTCACGGGTGTACAAGAAACCACGGGGGATTTACAAGGAGATGTTCACCCCAACAGCGGGAGGCCTGCCAGGAGAAAGATTCCAGAATTCTTCCTAAGAAGCCTTGAAAGCACCGAAACGAGCCTATGTTGCAATAACTCAGGACCTCATTCTGAGTCTTCCCGGCAGAGGTCATTCAGCTGAACACAACCGTGGACTAATTAGAGCCAGATGTAGGCAGTGCCATCCATAGTGCTGGATGGACAGTGGTGGTGTGCCAAACAACTGAGCTCTAGTTCTCAACACTTTCACAAAGTGCCATAAGTAGAGGTTCAACTTACTGATCCGGTTGAGTAGAGTGTAGCCCTCAAAGCTGGAATCAGTAGCACTCAGGTGAGAAGAACGGGAAGCAGATATACCCAGTCCGCTGGCATTGTCCTACGGGGACCAGCCTATCTGGCTGCCACGCCTGAATGTTTCCAACCAGGGCAGAGCTAGGCAGGCGCAATTTTGCAGCAATTCAAACTGCATAACCTGGCCAAATTTCACGGGTGTACAAGAAACCACGGGGGATTTACAGGGCGATGTTCACCCCTAAGAGCCGGAGGCCTGCCGGCAGCAAGATTCCGGAATTCTTCCTGAGAAGCCTTGAAAGCAGTGAAACACTCCTATGTTGCAATAACTCAGAACCTCATTCTGAGTGTTCCCAGCAGAGGTCATTCAGCTGAACACAACCGTGGACTAATTAGAGCCAGATGTAGGCACTGCCGTCCATAGTGCTAGATGGACAGTGGTGGCGTGCCAAACAACTGAGCTCTAGTTCTCAACACTTTCATAAAGTGCCATAAGTTGAGGTTCAACTTACTGCTCCGGTTGAGTGTAGCCGTCAAAGCTGGAATCAGTATCACTCAGGTGAGAAGAACGGGAAGCAGATATACCCAGTACGCTGGTAGTGTCCTACGGGGACCAGCCTATCTGGCTGCCAAGCCTGAATGTTTGCAACCGCGGCAGAGCTAGGCAGGCGCAAATGTGCAGCAATGCAAACTCCATACTCTGGCCAAATTTCACGGGTGTACAAGACACTACGGGGGATTTACAAGGAGATGTTCACCCCAAATAGCCGGAGTCCTGCTGGCAGCAAGATTCCGGAATTCTTCCTAAGAATCTTGAAAGCAGTGAAACGTTCCTATGTTGCAATAACTCAGAACCTCATTCTGGGTGTTTCCGGCAGAGGTCATTCTTCTGAACACAACCGTGGACTAATTAGAGCCAGATGTAGGGAGTGCCGCCCATAGTGCTGGGTAGACAGTGGTGGCGTGCCAAACAACTGAGCTCTAATTCTCAAAACTTTCACAAAGTGCAATAAGTTGAGGTTCAACTTACTGCTCCGGTTGAGTAGAGTGTAGCCGTTACAGCTGCAATCAGTAGCACTCAGGTGAGAAGAACGGGAAGCAGATATACCCAGTCCCCTGGCAATGTCCTATGGGGACCAGCCTATCTGGTTGCCACGCCTGAATGTTTGCAAACGCGACAGACCTAGGCAGGCCCAATTGTGCAGCCATGCAAACTGCAGAAGATCGCCAAATTTCATGGGTGTACAAGAAACCACGGGAGATTTACAAGGAGATATTCACCCGCAATAGGCAGAGGCCTGCCGGCAGAAAGATTCCGGAATTCTTCCTAAGAAGGCTTGCAAACAGTGAAACGCAACTATGATGCAATAACTCAGAACCTGATTCTGAGTGTTCCCGGCAGAGGTCATTCAGCTGAACACAACCGTGGACTAATTAGAGCCAGATGTAGGCAGTGCCGTCCATAGCGCTGGATGGAGAGTGGTGGTGAGCCAAACAACTGAGCTCTAGTTCTCAACACTTTCACAAAGTTCCATAAGTTGACGTTCAACTTACTGCTCCGGTTGAGTTGAGTGTAGCCGTCAAAGCTGGAATCAGTATCATTCAGGTGAGAAGAACGGGAAGCAGATATATCCAGTCCAATGGTAGTGTCCTACGGGGAATAGCCTATGTGGCTGCCAAGCCTGAATGTTTGCAACCGAGGCAGAGCTAGGCAGGCGCAAATTTGCAGCAATGCAAACTGCATACCCTGGCCAAATTTCACGGGTGTACAAGACACTACGGGGGATTTACAAGGAGATGTTCACCCCGAACAGCCGGAGGCCTGCTGGCAGCAAGATTCCAGAGTTCTTCCTAAGAAGCATTGAAAGCAGTGAAACGCCCCTTTGTTGCAATAACTCAGAACCTCATTCTGATTGTTCCCGGCAGAGGTCCTTGAGCTGAACACAACCGTGGACTAATTAGAGTCGGATGTAGGCAGTGCTGTCCATAGTGCTGGATGGACAGTGGTGGTGTGCCAAACAACTGAGCTCTAGTTCTCAACACTTTCACAAAGTGCCATAAGTTGAGGTTCAACTTACTGCTCTGGTTGAGTAGAGTGTAGCCGTCAAAGCTGGAATCAGTAGCACTCAGGTGAGAAGAACGGGAAGCAGATATACCCCGTCAGCTGGCAGTGTCCTTCGGGGACCAGCCTATCTGGCTCCCACGCCTGAATGTTTGCAACCGCGGCAGAGCTAGGCAGGCGCAATTGTGCAGCAAGGCAAACTGCATAAACTAGCCAAATTTCACGGGTGTACAAGAAACCACGGGGGATTTACAAGGAGATGTTCACACGAAACAGCCAGAGGCCTGCCGGCAGTAAGATTCCGGAATTCTTCCTAAGAAGCCTTGAAAGCAGTGAAACGCTCCTATGGTGCCATAACTCAGAACCTCATTCTGAGTGTTCCCGGTAGAGGTCATTCGGCTGAAAAGAACCATGGACTAATTAGAGTCCGATGTAGGCAGTGCCGTCCATAGTGCTGGATGGAGAGTGGTGGTGTGCCAAACAACTGAGCTCTAGTTCTCAACACTTTCAGAAAATGCCATAAGTTGAGGTTCAACTTACTGCTCCGGTTGAGTTGAGTATAGCCGTCAAAGCTGGAATCAGTAGCACTCAGGTGAGAAGAACGTGAATCAGAAATAGCCAGTCCGCTCGTAGTGTCCTCCGGGGACCAGCCTATGTGGCTTCCATGCCTGAATGTTTGCAACCGCGGCAGAGCTATGCAGGCGCAATTGTGCAGCAATGCAAACTGCATACCCTCCCAAATTTCACGGGTGTACAAGTGACCACGGGGGATTTACAAGGAGATGTTCACCTGGCACAGCCGGAGGCCTGCCGGCAGCAAGATTCCGTAATTCTTCCTAAGAAGCCTTGAAAGCAGTGAAACGCTCCTATGTTGCAATAACTCAGAACCTCATTCTCAGTGTTCCCGGCAGAGGTCATTCAGCTGAACACAACCATGGACTAATTAGAGCCAGATGTAGGCAGTGCCGTCCATAGTGCTGGATGGACAGTGGTGGCGTGCCAAAAAACTGAGCTCTACTTCTCACAACTTTCACAAAGTGCCATAAGTTGAGGTTCAACTTACTGCTCCGGTTGAGTAGAGTGTAGCCGACAAAGCTAGAATCAGTAGCACTCAGGTGAGAAGAACGGGAAGCAGATATACGCAGTACGCTGGCAGTGTCCTACGGGGACCATCCTATCTGGCTGCCACGCCTGAATGTTTGCAACCGCGGCAGAGCTAGGCAGGCGCAATTGTGCCGCAATGCAAACTGCATACCCTGACAAATTTCACGGGTGTACAAGAAACCACGGGGGATTTACAAGGAGATGTTCACCCGGAACAGCCGACGGCCTGCCGGCATCAAGATTCCGGAATTGTTCCTAAGAAGCCTTGAAAGCAGTGAAACGCTCCTATGTTGCAATAACTCAGAACCTCATTCTGAGTGTTCCCGGCAGAGGTCATTCAGCTGAACACAACCGTGGACTAATTAGAGACAGATGAATGCACTGCGTCCATAGTGCTGGATGGACAGTGAAGATGTGCCAAACAACTGAGCTCTAGTTCTCAACACTTTCACAAAGTACCATAAGTTGAGGTTCAACTTACTGCTCCGGTTGTGTAGAGTGTAGCCCTCAAAGCTGGAATCAGTAGCACTCAGGTGAGAAGAACGGGAAGCAGATATAACCAGTCCGCTGGCAGTGTCCTACGGGGACCAGCCTATCTGACTTCCACGCCTGAATGTTTGCAACCGCGGGAGAGCTAGGCAGGCGCAATTGTGCAGCAATGCAAACTGCATACCCTGGCCAAATTTTACGGGTGTACAAGAAACCACGGGGGATTTACAAGGAGATGTTCACCTGGAACAGTCGGAGGCCTGCCGGCATCAAGATTCCGGAATTCTTCCTAAGAAGCCTTTAAAGCAGTGAAACGCTCCTATGTTGCAATAACTCAGAACCTCATTCTGAGTGTTCCCGGCAGAGGTCATTCTTCTTAACACAACCGTGGACTAATTAGAGCCAGATGTAGGCAGTACCGTCCATAGTGCTGGATGGACAGTGGTGGCGTGACAAACAACTGAGCTCTAGTTCTCAACACTTTCACAAAGTGCCATAAGTTGAGGTTCAACTTACTGCTCCGGTTGTGTAGAGTGTAGCCGTCAAAGCTGGAATCAGTAGCACTCAGGTGAGAAGAACGGGAAGCAGATATACCCCGACCACTGGCAGTGTTCTACCGGGACCAGCCTATCTGGCTGCCACGCCTGAATGTTTGCAACCGCGGCAGAGCTAGGCAGGTGCAATTGTGCAGCAATGCAAACTGTATAACCTGGCCAAGTTTCACTGGTGTACAAGAAACCACGGGGAATTTACAAGGAGATGTTCCCCCGGAACAGCCAGAGGCATGCCGGCAGCAAGATTCCGGAATTCTTTCTAAGAAGCCTTGAAAGCAGTGAAACGCTCCTATGTTGCAATAACTCAGAACCTCATTCTCAATGTTCCCGGCAGAAGTCATTCAGCTGAACACAACCGTGGACTAATTAGAGCCAGATGTAGGCAGTGCCGTCCATAGCGCTGGATGGACAGTGGTGGTGTGCAAAACAACTGAGCTCTGGTTCTCAACACTTTCACAAAGTGCCATAAGTTGAGGTTCAACTTACTGCTCCGGTTGTGTAGAGTGTAGCCCTCAAAGCTGGAATCAGTAGCACTCAGGTGAGAAGAACGGGAAGCAGATATACCCAGTAAACTGGCAGTGTCCTAAGGGGACTAGCCTATCTGGCTGCCACGCCTGAATGTTTGCAACCTCCGCAAAGCTAGGTAGGCGCAATTATGCAGCAATGCAAACTGCATAACCTGGCCAAATTTCACTGGTGCACAAGAAACTACGGGGGATATACAAGGAGATGTTCACCCGGAACAGCCGCAGGCCTGCCGGCAGCAAGATTCCGGAATTCTTCCTAAGAAGCCTTGAAAGCAGTGAAACGCTCCTATGTTGCAATAAATCAGAACCTCATTCTGAGTGTTCCCGGCAGAGGTCATTCACCTGAACACAACCGTGGACTAAGTAGAGCCAGATGTAGGCATTGCCGTCCATAGTGCTGGATGGACAATGGTGGCTTGCCAAACAACTGAGCTCTAGTTCTCAACACTTTCACAAAGTGCCATATGTTGAGGTTCAACTGAGTGCTCCGGTTGAATAGAGTGTAGCCATCAACGCTGGAATCAGTAGCACTCAGGTGAGAAGAACAGGAAGCAGATATACCCAGTCCGCTGGCAGTGTTCTACTGGGACCAGCCTAACTGGCTGCCACGCCTGAATGTTTGCAAACGCGGCAGAGGTAGGCAGGCGCAATTGTGCAGCAATGCAAACTGCATAACCTGGTCAAATTTCACGGGTGTACAAGAAACCACGGGGGATTTACAAGGAGATGTTCACCCAGAACAGCCGGAGGCCTGCCGGCATCAAGATTCTGGAACTCTTCCTAAGAAGCCTTGAAAGCAGTGAAAGGCTCCTATGTTGCAATAACTAAGAACCTCATTCTGAGTGTTCCAGGCAGAGGTCATTCGGCTGAACACAACCGTGGACTAATTAGAGCCAGATGTAGGCAGTGCCGTCCATAGTGCTGGATGGACAGTGGTGGCGTGCCAAACAACTGAGCTCTAGTTCTCAACACTTTCACAAAGTGCCATAAGTTGCGGTTCAACTTACTGCTCCTGTTGAATAGAGTGTAGCCGTCAAAGCTGGAATCAGTAGCACTCAGGTGAGAAGAACGGGAAGCAGATATACCCAGTCTGCTGGCAGAGTCCTACGGGGACCAGCCTATCTGGCTCCCACGCCTGAATGTTTGCAACCTCGGCAGAGCTAGGCAAGGGCAATTGTGCAGCAATGCAAACTGCATGAGCTGGCCAAATTTGACGGGTGTACAAGAAACCACGGGGGATTCACAAGGAGATGTTCACCCGGAACATCCGGAGGTCTGCCGGCAACAAGATCCTGGAATACTTCCTAAGAAGCCTTGAAAGCAGTGAAACGCTCCTATTTTGCAATAACTCAGAACCTCATTCTGAGTGTTCCCGGCAGAGGTCATTCTTCTAAACACAACCTTGGACTAATTAGAGCCAGATGTAGGCAGTGCCGTCCATAGTGCTGGATGGACAGTGGTGGCGTGCCAAAAAAATGAGCTCTAGTTCTCAACACTTTCACAAAGTGCCATAAGTTGAGGTTCAACTTACTGTTCCGGTTGAGTAGAGTGTAGACGTCAAAGCTGGAATCAGTAGCACTCAGGTGAGAAGAATGGGAAGCAGATATAACCAGTCTGCTGGCAGTGTCCTACGGGGACCAGCCTATCTGGCTGCCACGCCCGAATGTTTGTAACCGCGGCAGAGCTAGGCAGGCGCAATTGTGCAGCAATGCAAACTGCATAACCTGGCCAAATTTCACGGGTGTACAAGAAACTACGGGGGATTTACAAGGAGATGTTCACCCGGAATATCCGGAGGTTCGCAAGCAGCAAGATTCCGGAATTCTTCTTAAGAAGCCTTGAAAGCAGTGAAACGCTCCTATGTTGCAATAACTCAGAACCTCATTCTGAGTGTTCCCGGCAGAGGTCATTCAGCTGAACACAACCGTGGAGTAATTAGAGCCACATGTAGGCCCTTCCGTCCATAGTGCTGGATGGACATTGGTGGCGTGCCAAACAACTGAGCTCTAGTTGTCAACATTTTCACAAAGTGCCATAAGTTGAGGTTCAACTTACTGCTCCGGTTGAGTAGAGTGTAGCTGTCAAAGCTGGAATGAGTAGCACTCAGGTGAGAAGAACGGGAAGCAGATATAGCCAGTCTGCTGGCAGTGTCCTACTGGGACCAGCCTATCTGGCTGCCACGCCTGAATGTTTGCAACCGCGGCAGAGCTAGGCAGGCGCAATTGTGCAGCAATGCAAACTGCATACCCTGGCCAAATTTCACGGGTGTACAAGAAACCACGGGGGATTTACAAGGAGATATTCACCCGGAACAGCCGGAGGCCTGCCGGCAGAAAGATTCCGGACTTCTTCCTAAGAAGGCTTGAAAACAGTGAAACGTTCCTATGCTGCAATAACTCAGAACCTGATTCTGAGTGTTCCCGGCAGAGGTCATTCTTCTGAACACAACCGTGGACTAATTAGAGCCAGATGTAAGCTGTGCCGTCCATAGTGCTGGATGGATAGTGGTGGCGTGCCAAACAACTGAGGTCTAGTTCTCAACACTTTCACAAAGTGCCATAAGTTGAGGTTCAATTTACTGCAGCGCTTGTGTAGAGTGTAGCCGTCAAAGCTGGAATCAGTAGCACTCAGGTGAGAAGAACGGGAAGCAGATATAACCAGTCTGCTGGCAGCGTCCTACGGGGACCAGCCTATCTGGCTGCCACTCCTGAATGTTTGCAACCACGGCAGAGATAGGTATGCGCAATGGTGCAGCAATTCAAACTGCGTAACCAGCCAAATTTCACGGGTGTACAAGAAACCACGGGGGATTTACAGGGAGATGTTCACCCGGAAGAGAAGGAGGCCTGCCGGCAGCAAGTTTCCGGAATTCTTCCTAAGAAGCCTTGAAAGCAGGAAACGCTCCTACCTTGCAATAACTCAGAACCTCATTCTGAGTGTTCCCGGCAGAGGTCTTTAGGCTGAACACCACCTTGGACTAATTAGAGCCAGATGTAGGCAGTGCCGTCCATAGTGCTGGATGGACAGTGGTGGCGTGCCAAACAACTGAGCTCTAGTTCTCAACACTTTCACAAAGGGCCATAAGTTGAGGTTCAAATTACTGCTCCGGTTGAGTAGAGTGTAGCTTTTAAAGCTGTAATCAGTAGCACTCAGGTGAGAAGAACGGGAAGCAGATATACCCAGTACGCTGGCAGTGTCCTATGGGGACCAGCCTATCTGGCTGCCACGCCTTAATGTTTGCAAACGCGGCAGAGCTAGGCAGGCGCAATTGTGCAGCAATGCAAACTGCATAACCTGGCCAAATTTCACGGGTGTACAAGAAACCACGGGGGATTTACAAGGAGATGTTCACCCGGAACAACCCGAGGCCTGCCGGCAGCAAGATTCTGGAATTCTTCCTAAGAAGGCTTGAAAGCAGTGAAACGCTCCTATGTTGCAATAACTCAGAATCTCATTCTGAGTGCTCCCGGCAGAGGTCATTCAGATGAACACAACCGTGGACTAATCAGAGCCAGAATTAGGCACTGCCGTCCATCCTGCTGGATGGACAGTGGTGGCGTGCCAAACAACTGAGCTCTAGTTCTCAACACTTTCACAAAATGCCATAAGTTGATGTTCAACTTACTGCTACGGTTTAGTTGAGTTTAACCGTCAAAGCTGGAATCAGTAGCACTCAGGTGAGAAGAACGGGAAGCAGATATAGCCAGTCCCCTGGCAGTGTCCTACGGAGACCAGCTTATCTGGCTGCCACGCCTGAATGTTTGCAACCGCAGCAGAGCTAGGTAGGCGCAATTGTGCAGCAATGCAAATTGCATACCCTGGCCAAATTTCACGGGTGTACAAGAAACCACGGGTGATGTACAAGGAGATGTTCACCCGGAACAGCCTGAGGCCTGCCGCCAGGAAGATTCCGGACTTCTTCCTAAGAAGCCTTGAAAGCAGTGAAAGTCTCCTATGTTGCAATAACTCAGAACCTCATACTGTGTATTCCCGGCAGAAGTCATTCAGCTGCATACAACCGAGGACTAATCAGAGCCAGATGTAGGCAGTGCCATCCATAGTGCTGGATGGACAGTGGTGGTGTGCCAAACAACTGAGCTCTAGTTCTCAAAACTTTCACAAAGTGCCAGAAGTTGAGGTTCAACATACTGCTCAGGTTGAGTTGAGTGTAGCCGTCAAAGCTGGAATCAGTAGCTCTCAGGTGAGAAGAACGGGAAGCAGATATTCCCAGTCCGCTGGTAGTGTCCTATGGGGACCAGCCTATCTGGCTGCCACGCCTCAATGTTTGCAACCGCGGCAGAGCTAGGCAGGCGCAATTGTGCAGCAATGCAAACTGCATAACCTGGCCAAATTTCACGGGTGTACAAGAAACCACGGGGGATTTACAAGGAGATGTTCACCCGGAACAGCCGGAGGCCTGCCCTCAGCAAGATTCTGGAATTCTTCCTAAGAAGCCTTGAAAACAGTGAAACACTCCTATGTTGCAATAAATCAGAACCTCATTCTGAGTGTTCCCGGCAGGGGTCATTCACCTGAACACAACCGTGGACTAAGTAGAGCCAGATGTAGGCAGTGCCGTCCATAGTGCTGGATGGACAATGGTGGCTTGCCAAACAACTGAGCTCTAGTTCTCAACACTTTCACAAAGTGCCATATGTTGAGGTTCAACTGAGTGCTCCGGTTGAATAGAGTGTAGCCATCAACGCTGGAATCAGTAGCACTCAGGTGAGAAGAAGAGGAAGCAGATATACCCAGTCCGCTGGCAGTGTTCTACTGGGACCAGCCTAACTGGCTGCCACGCCTGAATGTTTGCAACCGCGGCAGAGCTAGGCAGGCGCCATTGTGCAGCAATGCAAACTGCATAACCTGGTCAAATTTCACGGGTGTACAAGAAACCACGGGGGATTTACAAGGAGATGTTCACCCAGAACAGCCGGAGGCCTGCCGGCATCAAGATTCTGGAACTCTTCCTAAGAAGCCTTGAAAGCAGTGAAAGGCTCCTATGTTGCAATAACTAAGAACCTCATTCTGAGTGTTCCAGGCAGAGGTCATTCGGCTGAACACAACCGTGGACTAATTAGAGCCAGATGTAGGCAGTGCCGTCCATAGTGCTGGATGGACAGTGGTGGCGTGCCAAACAACTGAGCTCTAGTTCTCAACCCTTTCACAAAGTGCCATAAGTTGCGGTTCAACTTACTGCTCCTGTTGAGTAGAGTGTAGCCGTCAAAGCTGGAATCAGTAGCACTCAGGTGAGAAGAACGGGAAGCAGATATACCCAGTCTGCTGGCAGAGTCCTACGGGGACCAGCCTATCTGGCTCCCACGCCTGAATGTTTGCAACCTCGGCAGAGCTAGGCAAGGGCAATTGTGCAGCAATGCAAACTACATAAGCTGGCCAAATTTGACGGGTGTACAAGAAACCACGGGTGATTCACTAGGAGATGTTCACCCGGAACATCCGGAGGTCTGCCGGCAGCAAGATCCTGGAATTCTTCCTAAGAAGCCTTGAAAGCAGTGAAACGCTCCTATTTTGCAATAACTCAGAACCTCATTCTGAGTGTTCCTGGCAGAGGTCATTCGGCTGAACACAACCGTGGACTAATTAGAGCCAGATGTAGGCAGTGCCGTCGATAGTGCTGGATGGACAGTGGTGGCGTGCCAAAAAAATGAGCTCTAGTTCTCAACACTTTCACAAAGTGCCATAAGTTGAGGTTCAACTTACTGTTCCGGTTCAGTAGAGTGTAGCCGTCAAAGCTGGAATCAGTAGCACTCAGGTGAGAAGAACGGGAAGCAGATATAACCAGTCTGCTGGCAGTGTCCTACGGGGACCAGCCTATCTGGCTGCCACGCCCGAATGTTTGTAACCGGGGCAGAGCTAGGCAGGCGTAATTGTGCAGCAATGCAAACTGCATACCCTGGCCAAATTTCAAGGGTGTACAAGAAACTACGGGGGATTTACAAGGAGATGTTCACCCGGAATATCCGGAGGTTCGCAGGCAGCAAGATTCCGGAATTCTTCTTAAGTAGCCTTGAAAGCAGTGAAACGCTCCTATGTTGCAATAACTCAGAACCTCATTCTGAGTGTTCCCTGCAGAGGTCATTCAGCTGAACACAACCGTGGAGTAATTAGAGCCAGATGTAGGCCCTGCCGTCCATAGTGCTTGATGGACAGTGGTGGCATGCCAAACAACTGAGCTCTAGTTCTCAACACTTTCACAAAGTGCCATAAGTTGAGGTTCATCTTACAGCTCCGGTTGAGCAGAGTGTAGCCGTCAAAGCTGGAATCAGTAGCACTCAGGTGAGAAGAACGGGAAGCAGATATACCCAGTCTGCTGGCAGTGTCCTACGGGGACCAGCCTATCTGGCTGCCACGCCTGAATGTTTTCAACCGCGGCAGAGTTAGGCAGGCGCAATTGTGCAGCAATGCAAACTGCATAACCTGGCCAAATTTCACGGGTGTACAAGAAACCACGGGGGATTTGCAAGGAGATGTTCACCCGGAACAGCCGGAGGCCTGCCAGCAGCAAGATTCTGGAATTCTTCCTAAGAAGCCTTGAAAGCAGTGAAACGCTCCTATGTTGCAATAATTCAGAACCTCGTTCTGAGTGTTCCCGGCAGAGGTCATTCAGCTGAACACAACCGTGGACTAATTAGAGCCAGATGTAGGCTGTGCCGTCCATAGTGCTTGATGGATAGTGGTGGCGTGCCAAACAACTGAGCTCTAGTTCTCAACACTTTCACAAAGTGCCATCAGTTGAGGTTCAACGTACTGCTCCGGTTGAGTAGAGTGCAGCCGTCAAAGCTGGAATCAGTAGCACTCAGGTGAGAAGAACGGGAAGCAGATATACCCAGTCCGCTGGCAGTGTCCTACGGGGACCCGCCTATCTGACTGCCACGCCTGAATGTTTGCCACCGCGGCACAGCTAGGCAGGCACAATTGTGCAGCAATGCAAACTGCATACCCTGCCCAAATTTCATGAGTGTACAAGAAACCACGGGGGATTTACAAGGAGATGTTCACCCGGAACAGCCCGAGGCCTGCTGGCAGCAAGATTCTGGAATTCTTCCTAAGAAGGCTTGAAAGCAGTGAAACGCTCCTATGTTGCAATAACTCAGAATCTCATTCTGAGTGCTCTTAGCAGAGGTCATTCAGATGAACACAACCGTGGACTAA
Organism: Dipodomys merriami; assembly: GCF_024711535.1. Taxonomy (NCBI): domain Eukaryota; kingdom Metazoa; phylum Chordata; class Mammalia; order Rodentia; family Heteromyidae; genus Dipodomys; species Dipodomys merriami. The sequence goes on along the minus strand of NW_027203282.1, from coordinate 1,561,333 downwards.
TCAGAGCCAGAATTATGTAGTGCTGTCCATCCTGCTGGATGGACAGTGGTGGCGTGCCAAACAACTGAGCTCTAGTTCTCAACACTTTCACAAAGTGCCATGAGTTGAGGTTCAACTTACTGCTCCCGTTGAGTAGAGTGTAGCCGTCAAAGCTGGAATCAGTAGCACTCAGGTGAGAAGAACGGGAAGCAGATATACCCAGTCCGCTGGCAGAGTCCTACGGGGACCATCCTATCTGGCTGCTACGCCTGAATGTTTGCAAGCGCGGCAGACATAGGCAGGCGCAATTGTGCAGCAATGCAAACACCATACGCTTGCCAAATTTCACGGGTGTACAAGAAACCACGGGGGATTTACAAGGAGATATTCACCCGGAACAGCCGGAGGCCTGCTGGCAGCAAGATTCCGAATTTTTTCCTAAGAAGGCTTGAAAACAGTGAAACACTCCTATGATGCAATAACTCAGAACCTGATTCTGAGTGTTCCCGGCAAAGGTAATTCAGCTGAACATAACCGTGGACTAATTAGCCCAGATGTACGCAGTGCCGTCCATAGTGCTGGATGGACCGTGTTGGCGTTTCAAACAACTGAGCTCTAGTTCTCAACACTTTCAAAAGTGCCATAAGGTGAGGTTTCATTGAGTGCTCCGGTTGAGTAGAGTGTAGCCGTCAATGCTGGAATCAGTAGCACTCAGGTGAGAAAAACGGGAAGCAGATATACCCAGTCCGCTGGCAGTGTCCTACGGGGACCAGCCTATCTAGCTGCCACGCCTCAATGTTTGAAACCGCGGCAGACCTAGGAAGGCCTAATTGTGCAGCAATGCAAATTGCATACCCTGGCCAAATTTCACGGGTGTACAAGAAACCACGGGGGATTTACCATGAGATGTTCACCCGGAACAGCCGGAGGCCTGCCGGCAGCAAGATTCCGGAATTCTTCCTAAGTAGCCTTGAAAGCAGTGAAACGCTCCTATGTTGCAATAACTCAGAACCTCATTCTGAGTGTTCCCTGCAGAGGTCATTCAGCTGAACACAACCGTGGAGTAATTAGAGCCAGATTTAGGCCCTGCCGTCCATAGTGCTTGATGGACATTGGTGGCTTGCCAAACAACTGAGCTCTAGTTGTCAACATTTTCACAAAGTGCCATAAGTTGAGGTTCAACTTACTGCTCCAGTTGAGTAGAGTGTAGCTGTCAAAGCTGGAATCAGTAGCACTCAGGTGAGAAGAACGGGAAGCAGATATAGCCAGTCCGCTGGCAGTGTCCTACTGGGACCAGCCTATCTGGCTGCCACGCCTGAATGTTTGCAACCGCGGCAGAGCTAGGCAGGCGCAATTGTGCAGCAATGCAAACTGCATACCCTGGCCAAATTTCACGGGTGTACAAGAAACCACGGGGGATTTACAAGGAGATATTCACCCGGAACAGCCGGAGGCCTGCCGGCAGCAAGATTCCGGACTTCTTCCTAAGAAGGCTTGAAAATAGTGAAACGTTCCTATGATGCAATAACTCAGAACCTGATTCTGAGTGTTCCCGGCAGAGGTCATTCTACTGAACACAACCGTGGACTAATTAGAGCCAGATGTAAGCTGTGCCGTCCAAAGTGCTGGATGGATAGTGGTGGCGTGCCAAACAACTGAGGTCTAGTTCTCAACACTTTCACAAAGTGCCATAAGTTGAGGTTCAACTTACTTCAGCGGTTGTGTAGAGTGTAGCCGTCAAAGCTGGAATCAGTAGCACTCAGGTGAGAAGAACGGGAAGCAGATATAACCAGTCTGCTGGCAGCGTCCTACGGGGACCAGCCTATCTGGCTGCCACTCCTGAATGTTTGCAACCACGGCAGAGCTAGGTAGGCGCAATGGTGCAGCAATTCAAACTGCGTAACCTGGCCAAATTTCACGGGTGTACAAGAAACCACGGGGGATTTACAGGGAGATGTTCACCCGGAAGAGACGGAGGCCTGCCGGCAGCAAGTTTCCGGAATTCTTCCTAAGAAGCCTTGAAAGCAGTGAAACGCTCCTATCTTGCAATAACTCAGAACCTCATTCTGAGTGTTCCCCGCAGAGGTCTTTCGGCTGAACACCACCGTGGACTAATTAGAGCCAGATGTAGGCAGTGCCGTCCATAGTGCTGGATGGACAGTGGTGGGGTGCCAAATAACTGAGCTCTAGTTCTCAACACTTTCACAAAGGGCCATAAGTTGAGGTTCAAATTACTGCTCCGGTTGAGTAGAGTGTAGCCCTTAAAGTTGGAATCAGTAGCACTCAGGTGAGAAGAACGGGAAGCAGATATACGCAGTACGCTGGCAGTGTCCTACGGGGACCATCCTATCTGGCTGCCACGCCTGAATGTTTGCAACCGCGGCAGAGCTAGGCAGGCGCAATTGTGCCGCAATGCAAACTGCATACCCTGACAAATTTCACGGGTGTACAAGAAACCACGGGGGATTTACAAGGAGATGTTCACCCGGAACAGCCGACGGCCTGCCGGCATCAAGATTCCGGAATTGTTCCTAAGAAGCCTTGAAAGCAGTGAAACGCTCCTATGTTGCAATAACTCAGAACCTCATTCTGAGTGTTCCCGGCAGAGGTCATTCAGCTGAACACAACCGTGGACTAATTAGAGACAGATGAATGCACTGCGTCCATAGTGCTGGATGGACAGTGAAGATGTGCCAAACAACTGAGCTCTAGTTCTCAACACTTTCACAAAGTACCATAAGTTGAGGTTCAACTTACTGCTCCGGTTGTGTAGAGTGTAGCCCTCAAAGCTGGAATCAGTAGCACTCAGGTGAGAAGAACGGGAAGCAGATATAACCAGTCCGCTGGCAGTGTCCTACGGGGACCAGCCTATCTGACTTCCACGCCTGAATGTTTGCAACCGCGGGAGAGCTAGGCAGGCGCAATTGTGCAGCAATGCAAACTGCATACCCTGGCCAAATTTTACGGGTGTACAAGAAACCACGGGGGATTTACAAGGAGATGTTCACCTGGAACAGTCGGAGGCCTGCCGGCATCAAGATTCCGGAATTCTTCCTAAGAAGCCTTTAAAGCAGTGAAACGCTCCTATGTTGCAATAACTCAGAACCTCATTCTGAGTGTTCCCGGCAGAGGTCATTCTTCTTAACACAACCGTGGACTAATTAGAGCCAGATGTAGGCAGTACCGTCCATAGTGCTGGATGGACAGTGGTGGCGTGACAAACAACTGAGCTCTAGTTCTCAACACTTTCACAAAGTGCCATAAGTTGAGGTTCAACTTACTGCTCCGGTTGTGTAGAGTGTAGCCGTCAAAGCTGGAATCAGTAGCACTCAGGTGAGAAGAACGGGAAGCAGATATACCCCGACCACTGGCAGTGTTCTACCGGGACCAGCCTATCTGGCTGCCACGCCTGAATGTTTGCAACCGCGGCAGAGCTAGGCAGGTGCAATTGTGCAGCAATGCAAACTGTATAACCTGGCCAAGTTTCACTGGTGTACAAGAAACCACGGGGAATTTACAAGGAGATGTTCCCCCGGAACAGCCAGAGGCATGCCGGCAGCAAGATTCCGGAATTCTTTCTAAGAAGCCTTGAAAGCAGTGAAACGCTCCTATGTTGCAATAACTCAGAACCTCATTCTCAATGTTCCCGGCAGAAGTCATTCAGCTGAACACAACCGTGGACTAATTAGAGCCAGATGTAGGCAGTGCCGTCCATAGCCCTGGATGGACAGTGGTGGTGTGCAAAACAACTGAGCTCTGGTTCTCAACACTTTCACAAAGTGCCATAAGTTGAGGTTCAACTTACTGCTCCGGTTGTGTAGAGTGTAGCCCTCAAAGCTGGAATCAGTAGCACTCAGGTGAGAAGAACGGGAAGCAGATATACCCAGTAAACTGGCAGTGTCCTAAGGGGACTAGCCTATCTGGCTGCCACGCCTGAATGTTTGCAACCTCCGCAAAGCTAGGTAGGCGCAATTATGCAGCAATGCAAACTGCATAACCTGGCCAAATTTCACTGGTGCACAAGAAACTACGGGGGATATACAAGGAGATGTTCACCCGGAACAGCCGCAGGCCTGCCGGCAGCAAGATTCCGGAATTCTTCCTAAGAAGCCTTGAAAGCAGTGAAACGCTCCTATGTTGCAATAAATCAGAACCTCATTCTGAGTGTTCCCGGCAGAGGTCATTCACCTGAACACAACCGTGGACTAAGTAGAGCCAGATGTAGGCATTGCCGTCCATAGTGCTGGATGGACAATGGTGGCTTGCCAAACAACTGAGCTCTAGTTCTCAACACTTTCACAAAGTGCCATATGTTGAGGTTCAACTGAGTGCTCCGGTTGAATAGAGTGTAGCCATCAACGCTGGAATCAGTAGCACTCAGGTGAGAAGAACAGGAAGCAGATATACCCAGTCCGCTGGCAGTGTTCTACTGGGACCAGCCTAACTGGCTGCCACGCCTGAATGTTTGCAAACGCGGCAGAGGTAGGCAGGCGCAATTGTGCAGCAATGCAAACTGCATAACCTGGTCAAATTTCACGGGTGTACAAGAAACCACGGGGGATTTACAAGGAGATGTTCACCCAGAACAGCCGGAGGCCTGCCGGCATCAAGATTCTGGAACTCTTCCTAAGAAGCCTTGAAAGCAGTGAAAGGCTCCTATGTTGCAATAACTAAGAACCTCATTCTGAGTGTTCCAGGCAGAGGTCATTCGGCTGAACACAACCGTGGACTAATTAGAGCCAGATGTAGGCAGTGCCGTCCATAGTGCTGGATGGACAGTGGTGGCGTGCCAAACAACTGAGCTCTAGTTCTCAACACTTTCACAAAGTGCCATAAGTTGCGGTTCAACTTACTGCTCCTGTTGAATAGAGTGTAGCCGTCAAAGCTGGAATCAGTAGCACTCAGGTGAGAAGAACGGGAAGCAGATATACCCAGTCTGCTGGCAGAGTCCTACGGGGACCAGCCTATCTGGCTCCCACGCCTGAATGTTTGCAACCTCGGCAGAGCTAGGCAAGGGCAATTGTGCAGCAATGCAAACTGCATGAGCTGGCCAAATTTGACGGGTGTACAAGAAACCACGGGGGATTCACAAGGAGATGTTCACCCGGAACATCCGGAGGTCTGCCGGCAACAAGATCCTGGAATACTTCCTAAGAAGCCTTGAAAGCAGTGAAACGCTCCTATTTTGCAATAACTCAGAACCTCATTCTGAGTGTTCCCGGCAGAGGTCATTCTTCTAAACACAACCTTGGACTAATTAGAGCCAGATGTAGGCAGTGCCGTCCATAGTGCTGGATGGACAGTGGTGGCGTGCCAAAAAAATGAGCTCTAGTTCTCAACACTTTCACAAAGTGCCATAAGTTGAGGTTCAACTTACTGTTCCGGTTGAGTAGAGTGTAGACGTCAAAGCTGGAATCAGTAGCACTCAGGTGAGAAGAATGGGAAGCAGATATAACCAGTCTGCTGGCAGTGTCCTACGGGGACCAGCCTATCTGGCTGCCACGCCCGAATGTTTGTAACCGCGGCAGAGCTAGGCAGGCGCAATTGTGCAGCAATGCAAACTGCATAACCTGGCCAAATTTCACGGGTGTACAAGAAACTACGGGGGATTTACAAGGAGATGTTCACCCGGAATATCCGGAGGTTCGCAAGCAGCAAGATTCCGGAATTCTTCTTAAGAAGCCTTGAAAGCAGTGAAACGCTCCTATGTTGCAATAACTCAGAACCTCATTCTGAGTGTTCCCGGCAGAGGTCATTCAGCTGAACACAACCGTGGAGTAATTAGAGCCACATGTAGGCCCTTCCGTCCATAGTGCTGGATGGACATTGGTGGCGTGCCAAACAACTGAGCTCTAGTTGTCAACATTTTCACAAAGTGCCATAAGTTGAGGTTCAACTTACTGCTCCGGTTGAGTAGAGTGTAGCTGTCAAAGCTGGAATGAGTAGCACTCAGGTGAGAAGAACGGGAAGCAGATATAGCCAGTCCGCTGGCAGTGTCCTACTGGGACCAGCCTATCTGGCTGCCACGCCTGAATGTTTGCAACCGCGGCAGAGCTAGGCAGGCGCAATTGTGCAGCAATGCAAACTGCATACCCTGGCCAAATTTCACGGGTGTACAAGAAACCACGGGGGATTTACAAGGAGATATTCACCCGGAACAGCCGGAGGCCTGCCGGCAGAAAGATTCCGGACTTCTTCCTAAGAAGGCTTGAAAACAGTGAAACGTTCCTATGATGCAATAACTCAGAACCTGATTCTGAGTGTTCCCGGCAGAGGTCATTCTTCTGAACACAACCGTGGACTAATTAGAGCCAGATGTAAGCTGTGCCGTCCATAGTGCTGGATGGATAGTGGTGGCGTGCCAAACAACTGAGGTCTAGTTCTCAACACTTTCACAAAGTGCCATAAGTTGAGGTTCAATTTACTGCAGCGCTTGTGTAGAGTGTAGCCGTCAAAGCTGGAATCAGTAGCACTCAGGTGAGAAGAACGGGAAGCAGATATAACCAGTCTGCTGGCAGCGTCCTACGGGGACCAGCCTATCTGGCTGCCACTCCTGAATGTTTGCAACCACGGCAGAGATAGGTATGCGCAATGGTGCAGCAATTCAAACTGCGTAACCAGCCAAATTTCACGGGTGTACAAGAAACCACGGGGGATTTACAGGGAGATGTTCACCCGGAAGAGAAGGAGGCCTGCCGGCAGCAAGTTTCCGGAATTCTTCCTAAGAAGCCTTGAAAGCAGGAAACGCTCCTACCTTGCAATAACTCAGAACCTCATTCTGAGTGTTCCCGGCAGAGGTCTTTAGGCTGAACACCACCTTGGACTAATTAGAGCCAGATGTAGGCAGTGCCGTCCATAGTGCTGGATGGACAGTGGTGGCGTGCCAAACAACTGAGCTCTAGTTCTCAACACTTTCACAAAGGGCCATAAGTTGAGGTTCAAATTACTGCTCCGGTTGAGTAGAGTGTAGCTTTTAAAGCTGTAATCAGTAGCACTCAGGTGAGAAGAACGGGAAGCAGATATACCCAGTACGCTGGCAGTGTCCTATGGGGACCAGCCTATCTGGCTGCCACGCCTTAATGTTTGCAAACGCGGCAGAGCTAGGCAGGAACAATTGTGCAGCAATGCAAACTGCATAACCTGGCCAAATTTCACGGGTGTACAAGAAACCACGGGGGATTTACAAGGAGATGTTCACCCGGAACAACCCGAGGCCTGCCGGCAGCAAGATTCTGGAATTCTTCCTAAGAAGGCTTGAAAGCAGTGAAACGCTCCTATGTTGCAATAACTCAGAATCTCATTCTGAGTGCTCCCGGCAGAGGTCATTCAGATGAACACAACCGTGGACTAATCAGAGCCAGAATTAGGCACTGCCGTCCATCCTGCTGGATGGACAGTGGTGGCGTGCCAAACAACTGAGCTCTAGTTCTCAACACTTTCACAGAATGCCATAAGTTGATGTTCAACTTACTGCTACGGTTTAGTTGAGTTTAACCGTCAAAGCTGGAATCAGTAGCACTCAGGTGAGAAGAACGGGAAGCAGATATAGCCAGTCCCCTGGCAGTGTCCTACGGAGACCAGCTTATCTGGCTGCCACGCCTGAATGTTTGCAACCGCAGCAGAGCTAGGTAGGCGCAATTGTGCAGCAATGCAAATTGCATACCCTGGCCAAATTTCACGGGTGTACAAGAAACCACGGGTGATGTACAAGGAGATGTTCACCCGGAACAGCCTGAGGCCTGCCGCCAGGAAGATTCCGGACTTCTTCCTAAGAAGCCTTGAAAGCAGTGAAAGTCTCCTATGTTGCAATAACTCAGAACCTCATACTGTGTATTCCCGGCAGAAGTCATTCAGCTGCATACAACCGAGGACTAATCAGAGCCAGATGTAGGCAGTGCCATCCATAGTGCTGGATGGACAGTGGTGGTGTGCCAAACAACTGAGCTCTAGTTCTCAAAACTTTCACAAAGTGCCAGAAGTTGAGGTTCAACATACTGCTCAGGTTGAGTTGAGTGTAGCCGTCAAAGCTGGAATCAGTAGCTCTCAGGTGAGAAGAACGGGAAGCAGATATTCCCAGTCCGCTGGTAGTGTCCTATGGGGACCAGCCTATCTGGCTGCCACGCCTCAATGTTTGCAACCGCGGCAGAGCTAGGCAGGCGCAATTGTGCAGCAATGCAAACTGCATAACCTGGCCAAATTTCACGGGTGTACAAGAAACCACGGGGGATTTACAAGGAGATGTTCACCCGGAACAGCCGGAGGCCTGCCCTCAGCAAGATTCTGGAATTCTTCCTAAGAAGCCTTGAAAACAGTGAAACACTCCTATGTTGCAATAAATCAGAACCTCATTCTGAGTGTTCCCGGCAGCGGTCATTCACCTGAACACAACCGTGGACTAAGTAGAGCCAGATGTAGGCAGTGCCGTCCATAGTGCTGGATGGACAATGGTGGCTTGCCAAACAACTGAGCTCTAGTTCTCAACACTTTCACAAAGTGCCATATGTTGAGGTTCAACTGAGTGCTCCGGTTGAATAGAGTGTAGCCATCAACGCTGGAATCAGTAGCACTCAGGTGAGAAGAAGAGGAAGCAGATATACCCAGTCCGCTGGCAGTGTTCTACTGGGACCAGCCTAACTGGCTGCCACGCCTGAATGTTTGCAACCGCGGCAGAGCTAGGCAGGCGCCATTGTGCAGCAATGCAAACTGCATAACCTGGTCAAATTTCACGGGTGTACAAGAAACCACGGGGGATTTACAAGGAGATGTTCACCCAGAACAGCCGGAGGCCTGCCGGCATCAAGATTCTGGAACTCTTCCTAAGAAGCCTTGAAAGCAGTGAAAGGCTCCTATGTTGCAATAACTAAGAACCTCATTCTGAGTGTTCCAGGCAGAGGTCATTCGGCTGAACACAACCGTGGACTAATTAGAGCCAGATGTAGGCAGTGCCGTCCATAGTGCTGGATGGACAGTGGTGGCGTGCCAAACAACTGAGCTCTAGTTCTCAACCCTTTCACAAAGTGCCATAAGTTGCGGTTCAACTTACTGCTCCTGTTGAGTAGAGTGTAGCCGTCAAAGCTGGAATCAGTAGCACTCAGGTGAGAAGAACGGGAAGCAGATATACCCAGTCTGCTGGCAGAGTCCTACGGGGACCAGCCTATCTGGCTCCCACGCCTGAATGTTTGCAACCTCGGCAGAGCTAGGCAAGGGCAATTGTGCAGCAATGCAAACTACATAAGCTGGCCAAATTTGACGGGTGTACAAGAAACCACGGGTGATTCACTAGGAGATGTTCACCCGGAACATCCGGAGGTCTGCCGGCAGCAAGATCCTGGAATTCTTCCTAAGAAGCCTTGAAAGCAGTGAAACGCTCCTATTTTGCAATAACTCAGAACCTCATTCTGAGTGTTCCTGGCAGAGGTCATTCGGCTGAACACAACCGTGGACTAATTAGAGCCAGATGTAGGCAGTGCCGTCGATAGTGCTGGATGGACAGTGGTGGCGTGCCAAAAAAATGAGCTCTAGTTCTCAACACTTTCACAAAGTGCCATAAGTTGAGGTTCAACTTACTGTTCCGGTTGAGTAGAGTGTAGCCGTCAAAGCTGGAATCAGTAGCACTCAGGTGAGAAGAACGGGAAGCAGATATAACCAGTCTGCTGGCAGTGTCCTACGGGGACCAGCCTATCTGGCTGCCACGCCCGAATGTTTGTAACCGGGGCAGAGCTAGGCAGGCGTAATTGTGCAGCAATGCAAACTGCATACCCTGGCCAAATTTCACGGGTGTACAAGAAACTACGGGGGATTTACAAGGAGATGTTCACCCGGAATATCCGGAGGTTCGCAGGCAGCAAGATTCCGGAATTCTTCTTAAGAAGCCTTGAAAGCAGTGAAACGCTCCTATGTTGCAATAACTCAGAACCTCATTCTGAGTGTTCCCTGCAGAGGTCATTCAGCTGAACACAACCGTGGAGTAATTAGAGCCAGATGTAGGCCCTGCCGTCCATAGTGCTTGATGGACAGTGGTGGCATGCCAAACAACTGAGCTCTAGTTCTCAACACTTTCACAAAGTGCCATAAGTTGAGGTTCATCTTACAGCTCCGGTTGAGCAGAGTGTAGCCGTCAAAGCTGGAATCAGTAGCACTCAGGTGAGAAGAACGGGAAGCAGATATACCCAGTCTGCTGGCAGTGTCCTACGGGGACCAGCCTATCTGGCTGCCACGCCTGAATGTTTTCAACCGCGGCAGAGTTAGGCAGGCGCAATTGTGCAGCAATGCAAACTGCATAACCTGGCCAAATTTCACGGGTGTACAAGAAACCACGGGGGATTTGCAAGGAGATGTTCACCCGGAACAGCCGGAGGCCTGCCAGCAGCAAGATTCTGGAATTCTTCCTAAGAAGCCTTGAAAGCAGTGAAACGCTCCTATGTTGCAATAATTCAGAACCTCGTTCTGAGTGTTCCCGGCAGAGGTCATTCAGCTGAACACAACCGTGGACTAATTAGAGCCAGATGTAGGCTGTGCCGTCCATAGTGCTTGATGGATAGTGGTGGCTTGCCAAACAACTGAGCTCTAGTTCTCAACACTTTCACAAAGTGCCATCAGTTGAGGTTCAACGTACTGCTCCGGTTGAGTAGAGTGCAGCCGTCAAAGCTGGAATCAGTAGCACTCAGGTGAGAAGAACGGGAAGCAGATATACCCAGTCCGCTGGCAGTGTCCTACGGGGACCCGCCTATCTGACTGCCACGCCTGAATGTTTGCCACCGCGGCACAGCTAGGCAGGCACAATTGTGCAGCAATGCAAACTGAATACCCTGCCCAAATTTCATGAGTGTACAAGAAACCACGGGGGATTTACAAGGAGATGTTCACCCGGAACAGCCCGAGGCCTGCTGGCAGCAAGATTCTGGAATTCTTCCTAAGAAGGCTTGAAAGCAGTGAAACGCTCCTATGTTGCAATAACTCAGAATCTCATTCTGAGTGCTCTTAGCAGAGGTCATTCAGATGAACACAACCGTGGACTAATCAGAGCCAGAATTATGTAGTGCTGTCCATCCTGCTGGATGGACAGTGGTGGCGTGCCAAACAACTGAGCTCTAGTTCTCAACACTTTCACAAAGTGCCATGAGTTGAGGTTCAACTTACTGCTCCCGTTGAGTAGAGTGTAGCCGTCAAAGCTGGAATCAGTAGCACTCAGGTGAGAAGAACGGGAAGCAGATATACCCAGTCCGCTGGCAGAGTCCTACGGGGACCATCCTATCTGGCTGCTACGCCTGAATGTTTGCAAGCGCGGCAGACATAGGCAGGCGCAATTGTGCAGCAATGCAAACACCATACGCTTGCCAAATTTCACGGGTGTACAAGAAACCACGGGGGATTTACAAGGAGATATTCACCCGGAACAGCCGGAGGCCTGCTGGCAGCAAGATTCCGAATTTTTTCCTAAGAAGGCTTGAAAACAGTGAAACACTCCTATGATGCAATAACTCAGAACCTGATTCTGAGTGTTCCCGGCAAAGGTAATTCAGCTGAACATAACCGTGGACTAATTAGCCCAGATGTACGCAGTGCCGTCCATAGTGCTGGATGGACCGTGTTGGCGTTTCAAACAACTGAGCTCTAGTTCTCAACACTTTCAAAAGTGCCATAAGGTGAGGTTTCATTGAGTGCTCCGGTTGAGTAGAGTGTAGCCGTCAATGCTGGAATCAGTAGCACTCAGGTGAGAAAAACGGGAAGCAGATATACCCAGTCCGCTGGCAGTGTCCTACGGGGACCAGCCTATCTAGCTGCCACGCCTCAATGTTTGAAACCGCGGCAGACCTAGGAAGGCCTAATTGTGCAGCAATGCAAATTGCATACCCTGGCCAAATTTCACGGGTGTACAAGAAACCACGGGGGATTTACCATGAGATGTTCACCCGGAACAGCCGGAGGCCTGCCGGCAGCAAGATTCCGGAATTCTTCCTAAGTAGCCTTGAAAGCAGTGAAACGCTCCTATGTTGCAATAACTCAGAACCTCATTCTGAGTGTTCCCTGCAGAGGTCATTCAGCTGAACACAACCGTGGAGTAATTAGAGCCAGATTTAGGCCCTGCCGTCCATAGTGCTTGATGGACATTGGTGGCTTGCCAAACAACTGAGCTCTAGTTGTCAACATTTTCACAAAGTGCCATAAGTTGAGGTTCAACTTACTGCTCCAGTTGAGTAGAGTGTAGCTGTCAAAGCTGGAATCAGTAGCACTCAGGTGAGAAGAACGGGAAGCAGATATAGCCAGTCCGCTGGCAGTGTCCTACTGGGACCAGCCTATCTGGCTGCCACGCCTGAATGTTTGCAACCGCGGCAGAGCTAGGCAGGCGCAATTGTGCAGCAATGCAAACTGCATACCCTGGCCAAATTTCACGGGTGTACAAGAAACCACGGGGGATTTACAAGGAGATATTCACCCGGAACAGCCGGAGGCCTGCCGGCACCAAGATTCCGGACTTCTTCCTAAGAAGGCTTGAAAATAGTGAAACGTTCCTATGATGCAATAACTCAGAACCTGATTCTGAGTGTTCCCGGCAGAGGTCATTCTACTGAACACAACCGTGGACTAATTAGAGCCAGATGTAAGCTGTGCCGTCCAAAGTGCTGGATGGATAGTGGTGGCGTGCCAAACAACTGAGGTCTAGTTCTCAACACTTTCACAAAGTGCCATAAGTTGAGGTTCAACTTACTTCAGCGGTTGTGTAGAGTGTAGCCGTCAAAGCTGGAATCAGTAGCACTCAGGTGAGAAGAACGGGAAGCAGATATAACCAGTCTGCTGGCAGCGTCCTACGGGGACCAGCCTATCTGGCTGCCACTCCTGAATGTTTGCAACCACGGCAGAGCTAGGTAGGCGCAATGGTGCAGCAATTCAAACTGCGTAACCTGGCCAAATTTCACGGGTGTACAAGAAACCACGGGGGATTTACAGGGAGATGTTCACCCGGAAGAGACGGAGGCCTGCCGGCAGCAAGTTTCCGGAATTCTTCCTAAGAAGCCTTGAAAGCAGTGAAACGCTCCTATCTTGCAATAACTCAGAACCTCATTCTGAGTGTTCCCCGCAGAGGTCTTTCGGCTGAACACCACCGTGGACTAATTAGAGCCAGATGTAGGCAGTGCCGTCCATAGTGCTGGATGGACAGTGGTGGGGTGCCAAATAACTGAGCTCTAGTTCTCAACACTTTCACAAAGGGCCATAAGTTGAGGTTCAAATTACTGCTCCGGTTGAGTAGAGTGTAGCCCTTAAAGTTGGAATCAGTAGCACTCAGGTGAGAAGAACGGGAAGCAGATATACCCAGTACAATGGCAGTGTCCTATGGGGACCAGCCTATCTGGCTGCCACGCCTTAATGTTTGCAAACGCGGCAGAGCTAGGCAGGCGCAATTGTGCAGCAATGCAAACTGCATAACCTGGCCAAATTTCACGGGTGTACAAGACACCACGGGGGATTTACAAGGAGATATTCACCCGGAAGAACCGGAGGCCTGCCGGCAGCAAGATTCCGGAATTCTTCCTAAGAAGCCTTGAAAGCAGTGAAACGCTCCTATGTTGCAATAACTCAGAACCTCATTCTGAGTGTTCCGGGCAGAGGTCATTCAGCTGAACATAACCGTGGACTAATTAGACCCAGATGTAGGCACTGCTGTCCATAGTGCTGGAAGGACAGTCGTGGCGTGCCAAACAACTGAGCTCTAGTTCTCAACACTTTCACAAAGTGCCATAAGTTCAGATAGAACTTACTGCTCGGGTTGAGTTGAGTGTAGCTGTCAATGCTGGAATGAGTAGCACTCAGGTGAGAAGAACGGGAAGCAGATATACCCAGTCCGCTGGCAGTGTCCTACGGGGACCAGCCTATCTAGCTGCCACGCCTGAATGTTTGCAACCGCGGCAGAGCTAGGCAGGCCTAATTGTGCAGCAATGCAAATTGCATACCCTGGCCAAATTTCACGGGTGTACAAGAAACCACGGGGGATTTACCAGGAGATGTTCACCCGGAACAGCCGGAAGTCTGCCGGCAGCAAGATTCCGGAATTATTCCTAAGTAGCCTTGAAAGCAGTGAAACGCTCCTATGTTGCAATAACTCAGAACCTCGTTCTGAGTGTTCCCGGCAGAGGTCATTCAGCTGAACACAACCGTAGACAAATTAGAGCCAGATGTATGCACTGCCGTCCATAGTGCTGGATGGACAGTGGTGGCATGCCAAACAACTGAGCTCTAGTTCTCAACACTTTCACAAAGTGCCATAAGTTGAGGTTCATCTTACAGCTCCGGTTGAGCAGAGTGTAGCCGTCAAAGCTGGAATCAGTAGCACTCAGGTGAGAAGAACGGGAAGCAGATATACCCAGTCTGCTGGCAGTGTCCTACGGGGACCAGCCTATCTGGCTGCCACGCCTGAATGTTTTCAACCGCGGCAGAGTTAGGCAGGCACAATTGTGCAGCAATGCAAACTGCATAACCTGGCCAAATTTCACGGGTGTACAAGAAACCACGGGGGATTTGCAAGGAGATGTTCACCCGGAACAGCCGGAGGCCTGCCAGCAGCAAGATTCTGGAATTCTTCCTAAGAAGCCTTGAAAGCAGTGAAACGCTCCTATGTTGCAATAATTCAGAACCTCGTTCTGAGTGTTCCCGGCAGAGGTCATTCAGCTGAACACAACCGTGGACTAATTAGAGCCAGATGTAGGCTGTGCCGTCCATAGTGCTTGATGGATAGTGGTGGCGTGCCAAACAACTGAGCTCTAGTTCTCAACACTTTCACAAAGTGCCATCAGTTGAGGTTCAACGTACTGCTCCGGTTGAGTAAAGTGCAGCCGTCAAAGCTGGAATCAGTAGCACTCAGGTGAGAAGAACGGGAAGCAGATATACCCAGTCCGCTGGCAGTGTCCTACGGGGACCAGCCTATCTGACTGCCACGCCTGAATGTTTGCCACCGCGGCACAGCTAGGCAGGCGCAATTGTGCAGCAATGCAAACTGCATACCCTGCCCAAATTTCATGAGTGTACAAGAAACCACGGGGGATTTACAAGGAGATGTTCACCCGGAACAGCCCGAGGCCTGCTGGCAGCAAGATTCTGGAATTCTTCCTAAGAAGGCTTGAAAGCAGTGAAACGCTCCTATGTTGCAATAACTCAGAATCTCATTCTGAGTGCTCTTAGCAGAGGTCATTCAGATGAACACAACCGTGGACTAATCAGAGCCAGAATTATGTAGTGCTGTCCATCCTGCTGGATGGACAGTGGTGGCGTGCCAAACAACTGAGCTCTAGTTCTCAACACTTTCACAAAGTGCCATGAGTTGAGGTTCAACTTACTGCTCCCGTTGAGTAGAGTGTAGCCGTCAAAGCTGGAATCAGTAGCACTCAGGTGAGAAGAACGGGAAGCAGATATACCCAGTCTGCTGGCAGAGTCCTACGGGGACCATCCTATCTGGCTGCTACGCCTGAATGTTTGCAAGCGCGGCAGACCTAGGCAGGCACAATTGTGCAGCAATGCAAACAGCATACGCTTGCCAAATTTCACGGGTGTACAAGAAACCACGGGGGATTTACAAGGAGATATTCACCCGGAACAGCCGGAGGCCTGCTGGCAGCAAGATTCCGAATTTTTTCCTAAGAAGGCTTGAAAACAGTGAAACACTCCTATGACGCAATAACTCAGAACCTGATTCTGAGTGTTCCCGGCAATGGTAATTCAGCTGAACATAACCGTGGACTAATTAGCCCAGATGTACGCAGTGCCGTCCATAGTGCTGGATGGATAGTGGTGGCGTGCCAAACAACTGAGCTCTAGTTCTCAACACTTTCACAAAGTGCCATAAGGTGAGGTTTCATTGAGTGCTCCGGTTGAGTAGAGTGTAGCCGTCAATGCTGGAATTAGTAGCACTCAGGTGAGAAAAACGGGAAGCAGATATACCCAGTCCGCTGGCAGTGTCCTACGGGGACCAGCCTATCTAGCTGCCACGCCTCAATGTTTGAAACCGCGGCAGACCTAGGCAGGCCTAATTGTGCAGCAATGCAAATTGCATACCCTGGCCAAATTTCACGGGTGTACAAGAAACCACGGGGGATTTACCATGAGATGTTCACCCGGAACAGCCGGAGGCCTGCCGGCAGCAAGATTCCGGAATTCTTCCTAAGTAGCCTTGAAAGCAGTGAAACGCTCCTATGTTGCAATAACTCAGAACCTCATTCTGAGTGTTCCCGGCAGAGGTCATTCGGCTGAACACAACCGTGGACTAATTAGAGCCAGATGTAGGCAGTGCCGTCCATAGTGCTGGATGGACAGTGGTGGCGTGCCAAACAACTGAGCTCTAGTTCTCAACACTTTCACAAAGTGCCATCAGTTGAGGTTCAACTTACTGCTCCGGTGGAGTAGAGTGTAGCCGTCAAAGCTGGAATCAGTAGCACTCAGGTGAGAAGAACGGGAAGCAGATATACCCAGTCCGCTGGCAGTGTGCTACGGGGACCAGCCTATCTGGCTGCCACGCCTGAATGTTTGCAACCGCGGCAGAGCTAGTCAGGCGCCATTGTGCAGCAATGCAAACTGCATACCCTGGCCAAATTTCACGGGTGTACAAGAAACCACGGGGGATTCACAAGGAGATGTTCACCCGGAACAGCCCGAGGCCTGCCCGCTGCAAGATTCTGGAATTCTTCCTAAGAAGCCTTGAAAGCAGTGAAACGCTCCTATGTTGCAATAACTCAGAACCTCATTCTGAGTGTTCCCGGCAGAGGTCATTCAGCTGAACACAACCGTGGACTAATTAGAGACAGATGTATGCACTGCCGTCCATAGTGCTGGTTGGACAGTGGTGGCGTGCCAAACAACTGAGCTCTAGTTCTCAACACTTTCACAAAGTGCCATAAGTTGAGGTTTAACTGAGTGCTCCGGTTGAGTAGAGTGTAGCCGTCAAAGCTGGAATCAGTAGCACTCAGGTGAGAAGAACGGGAAGCAGATATACCCAGTCGGCTGGCAGTGTCCTACGTGGACCAGCCTATCTGGCTGCTCCAGGTTAGCATTCTACTAGTTGAGCCACAGATTCACTTCTAGGGGATTTTTTGTGGGTTTTTTTGGTGGCTAATAAAGATAAACATCTCACAGATTTTCCTGCCTGGGCTGACTTTGAACCACATTCCTGAGATCCGAGCCTCTTCAGTAGGTAATATTACAGGCTTAAGCCACCAGCACCCAGTAATATCCCCAATTTTATGAGTGAGGTAATCTGTAACATAGAAGTGTTTCTAATTGTCCAATTGACTTGGTTAGTGAGTACCAGTTACAATTTAAACTCTAACCCAATAAGTCTAATCCTAACCGTGTATAATTAACTACTTCACAATGACTAATGTAAGCTAAATGAGGAAATTTTTACCCAGCCAAATGCAACATATGGCATGGATTTTTTAAAATGCAAGCTAACTGCTTAATTCTGGAAATTCTTCATGCTGAGTCATAAGAACCATTACTATTAATCCCAACCCGATGTATCTTTCTCCCAACACATGTAGACTTTGCTGACTGCAGATCTGATTGTTAAACTTGAGATCACAATGATCTAGAAAATTTAACTCAAGGTCAATCCACAAATAATGAGAGCAAGGTTTGATAGCGAAGGAATTAAATATTGTTATTGAGGACCATGGACATTTATCTTAAGATAAAAATCTAGTTCTAGCCAGGTGGCCTGTCTCATGCCAGTAGTCATAGCTCAAGAGGCTGAGATCTGAGGATGATGGTTTGAAGTCAGCTTGGGCAGTATGATGATTTCCCCCTCTCCCCAAAAGAAAGAATATAAAATGTGAAATTATTAGGAGCAGGTGAAATTAAGCAGATGGACCAAGGAAGAAGGAAATTTAACTGGGACAAACAAGTACCAGGTAACCTCAGAAACATAGGTACAGACCCTGAGAATAGAACCAGACTGGAGTCTGGTCTGACAGTTACTGAAACTTGACCATTTGTATTGATTAAGAATAGGGCTAAATGTTAAATATCAAAGATAAAGGCTTAAGTAGAGAGTTAAGATGACTTATCTCACCTCTAGGCCATTTGGGGAGCTAGTCAATGCTTTCAACCATTTGGGGAGGTAATATTTTGCTAAGGCTATGACATCTCCATTTCTCTGGAGAAGAGCCCTCCTAACTCACAACCCACTGAGCCAGGTACCTGAACTTCAAAAGAAGGCTTATTTCACCTCCAGGCCTTGGAGCTGGATGCACAGCCTCCATTTCCTGCCTAGGCACCAGGATGTCTGCAGGAAATTATTTGGGCTCAGCCACCTTACTTTACTTTGATGCCATTTGTAATCACTAACTGCTAGTCATGCTTTTGTAACTTGCTTCTTTATCAGTTAAGAAACTGCCACTAACCACCTGCTAGTGTTTTCCTCCCCAACCCCCCCCCCCCCCACTGACTTTGCCCTTAAATACCTTGAGCTTCATTGCTGGCCTTCACTCTCTTGGTATAGTGTAGGTCAGCTGCCATGGCTAATAAAGGATTCCTAGCCTGGATTGACTGAGTGTTGGTGATTCTTTTTGCCAATGGGATAGTGCAGACAGGAAAGTCCATGAGACTCTTATGTCTAATACTAATCAGAAAAAACTGGAAGTGGTACTGTGGTTCAAGTGGACAAATGCTAGCCTTGAGAATAAAGAGGCTGAGACCCAGAATTCAAGCTACAGGACTAGCAATAAAAAGAAAACTACAGGTCTTTCCTGGAAGGTGGGAGGAAAGGCTTCTGAATGAAAGTCCAGCATCTTAATGGATTTCCAAATATGTAAGCTGAGGCATAGCTTTGGGCTAGATGGTCAACTGGCTCTACTTGTTTCATGATGTGCATATGTCTGTCTACAGAGTCCTATTGCGTGTTGTTAATGAAAGTTACTTCCTTCCCATGGTCAGTGAGATAAGGAGAGGAATATAGTCACCTTGCCTAGACTGTGAAAGCATTCTTGAGTTCTCTCACATGGGAAAATGGGGATGAGGAGAGAGAGAGGACTATGAGAAATAAAAAGAAAAAATATGTCTTTTAAAAACTTGTATGACTGGTTATTTCTTTAGCTAAACCTAGAGCTGTACACACAGTTAAGTGTCCTAATTCTGCAGGACAATGTCATGATTCCCTTTTCACCAATAATGGGTCAGCAGTTTAAAAACCAGCTTTGATTTATTGCATGGGAAAATTTCTCTCTCACATTCATCAATAAAGCTAAATTTTTTTCAAAGGAGCCCTCAGGGAAACCTAAGATATTGGTATGAAAATAGAGTTTAACTTCTAATGCATTAAAAGTTAGAATGTCAACAAGAAAGCCACTGGCTCAGAAAATGACATGGACACCTCTCAGGGAAGCACCTTTCTCTCTTTCCCTTTCTCTAGGCCAGTGACCAAAGAGATGCACTGAGCCCAGAGCAAGGAAACATCCACAGTTCCTGACCAGTGTCTTTGTCTGCTCCTCTCACCACATAATACCAAGATTTGATGAGAAGGTGGAACAAGAAAAAACTCCAAATTTTATTGACTTAATGATTTTACTTCAGAAGCCATAAACAACTCCTGCCATCTGGCCTCATTTTATTTCACCAGAGGGAATCTCAGCCTACTATATATTATATTGTATATACATGTATATATTATGTATAATTACTCCTTTTGAAGTAAGGAGGCTGAGCCTAAATAATTTCTTGCAGCCATCCTGGGGTCTAGGCAGGAGTTGGGGGTCATCCACCCATCTCCAAGGCCTAGAGGTAATCATATGCCTGTAATCATAGCTACTCAGAAAGATATGAGAATCATGGTTTAAAGCCAGCCCAGGCAGGAAAGCCTGCAAGATTTTTATCTCCAGTATCCACCGAAAAAAGGCAGAAGTGGAGCTATAGCTCAAGTGGCAGAACGCTAACACTGAGCAAAAATTAGCTCAATGCCCATGCCCTGAGTTCAAAGCCATCCTTTGAAGTGCAGATGCCTGGCTCAATGGTGTGAACTAGAAGGGACCTGTTTTGGAGAAGTGCAGATGTCATAGCCTTAAGAGCACTTTGCATATAGAGAATGCTCTGATTCTGCATTGATTAACTCTCTAAATGACTTGAATCACCAGCCTCTGAGTAGCCTCTAAGCATACCTTATATGAAAGGTTAAGGCCTATCTTCTCTAGATGGAAAAGTTCTTCTGGTACCTGAGTATGTCCATTTAAGGTCTGGCATCTTCTCTTCATGGTGGGGGAGGGGGGATAACCCTAGGTGATAGGCATACCTGGATCCCTGGAGAAAGAGCTGGCACTTAGCTAATAGGTTGCTGAACCTGTCAGCCCAGTGCCTGGGAATGGGAATGTTCTGTGACCTCGCCCCCTGGCTTGACCCTATTTAGGCATGGAAGAGCATAGGTGGGGGGACACCATTCCATATGTGTCTCTCTGTTCCTGTCCTGTGTCCTGTCTCCTGACTTGTCTCTGTTCAGCATGGCATCCCAATTCAGTTCTCCATCGGAGCTGAATTGGTTTGTTGGTATTGTTTTTGTTCTTTCTTTCTTTCCTCTCTGGCCTGTTTTCTAGCTGTGTTAAGTGTATTTGTGGGCTGCAGGCTTTTATAACAACAAGCTGTCTGCACAATGCTAACTGTGTAATAAAGACTCCAAGATTTCATCTTCCAAAATGTGGCTTCTCTGATAAGTTATCTTGTAATGCCCAGAGACTTGAAGCGCCCAAAAAGACCACAAGGGACCAAAGATCAATGCAAGTGGCAATGAGTCATTTATTGATGAGCTCGAGCATGGACACCTCTGTGCACTGATGTCTGAGTGCAGAGAGAGGCCCCCAGCACAGAGTTACAGCACTTTTTATATGTTCTTTGGTAGGGGTAAGGTCTCAGTATGTATTGGCAACGAATCAATACACCACGCGGGAAATTTAAATCATAATTCTAGCGGATGATTGGCACAATACAAAGCGGGAAAAGGGCTGGGGCTAATAATTGGTCAGGCTAGCGAGCTATTGTGCTCTAAACTAATTAGATGGTACTTCTAGGGTAATTTAGGAGAAGTGGTTGCCAGATGGCCACTATCTCTGACCCTGACTTGGGGAAGTGGTTGCCAGGCAGCCACTATCTCCGATCCTAGGCCCGGGGAAAGTGGTCTGGAATGTGTACTTTGTCAGGTACTCCCTGCAAGAGGGTCGTTAATTTCAGCTCCAGATCCGGGAGTGTCGGGGACTCAAGGGCGGGTCGAATAGCAGCTGCATTCTTCAAGCAGGTCTAATACAAAATGGCAAATACAGGTCTATCTGGTTATATATATCACGCTTCTCATTCCCCCTTTGTCTAGAGCATCAGGGACCAATCATGGTCCCCTAATTGGCACAGTCTTTTATATTTACAGTTTGGTATTGGGATCTCAGAACTAATAGATGGTCTGCACTGATCTTTTTCTTTTACAAAGGACACCAGTTTGTTGAGTATACAAGGTCCGATTGTAACAAAATTAACAGTACCAAAGGCCCTTACATTTTTTCCCCACCACTCCTGACTCCGTGTATCACAGTTAACTTAATTTTATACCAGCTGTACTTGTAAGCTCCAATTTTCAGACATATTCACTCCATTTGCTATATACTTAAACTTTCTGGGGTTTGTCTTCTTTCCTTTTTTCAACATTTAAAGACAATCCTTGCTTTTCAAATTTCCCCAATTCCTTTACCACCCTCCTCTTCTTTTCAGTTTCTTGAACATCTTTGTGGCTAGAGTTTAAGACTGCCCAATTTTCCTTTGGCTTGCAGAACCAAGTTATCTTAGAACAGCCTTAAGGCACCACCATGATGCAGAAGCTTGCTAGGTTTTAAGGCTAAGAGTAGGGCTGGGTCTCATTTACTACCTGCATTGATAACACACTCAGGTTATTACCATACCAGAGCCAAACCAGGCTGTGACTATAGAGTGGATCTCCAGTCACTATGCACTGAAGTGCCTAAGGTAAGCAAGCCAGTGATATCCTTGTCCCCAGTATCCACTGTGGGAATAGAGAGGATTTCTGGATATCACCCAAAAGAATGTCCCACAAGATCTTAGTTTTAGCAGCTTTCAACCAGGATGCAGTTTCAAGTGATGGAACCAGGCAGGAGTTCAGTCTATTTTTACTATGGTGGAGATGGTCTGGGTGACGACATAGATTTCCTCCAGGTGACTGTGAGGCTGTCTTCAAACTCTACTCATTAGGGTGTGCAGCAGCAGCAGCAGCAGCCGCACCGGATCTCTCAGTGGCTCCAAGGGACTGTCACACCTCATGCTGGGCTGTAAATTCCTACACAGACTGGTTAAGGATACATTGCATAGGCTTGACAAGCTTTGATCTCACTGGTTTTTAAGACCTTTAAACAATAGCCCAGGACAATTTACCAAAATCACTACTTTTTTACTAACCAGTTATTTTTGTAAACAGACACAGAAGGCTTAGTCTTGTAACCATCTCCTACAGATGCAGTCTCAACACTTACACACCTGTTAACACTATTTTTATGCCTTTTTAAAAATTATTATTTTATCTATTTTGCCTCATTTTTCTAAAACTTACTCTAGACTCTTGATCTTAAAAGGGGGTTAAGGCCAAGATCCATCTTCTGTAACTTCTTCAAGCTGACTTCAGTGGTGTTGATCCTACCTAGCCAGGAACTTATAACCTTAGCCTATTTTACAAAGAGGTTATCAGGGTTAGATGTCATTAAGAACAATATTTTGACAACTGCACAGACCTTTCCTCTGGCCACAGCAGTGTAGTTTGTTTAGCACTCTGGTTTGCAAAAACATCTTTTTGGATGACTTAGGAACATGATCTCTAGTGACCCTAACAATGCCTAAGTTGCCTTTGCAGGCCTTTAGACAGATATCAATAGAAACACTCTTAGGTTTACAAACTTTTTCTGAGTAGATGAATTTCATGTAACTGGTGTCAGCTCAAAAGTTACTGCCAATTAAAGCTTTTGGCACATAAAGGGGTTGAGATTTAAACTATCCCCCACATTTCATAACATTAGCTTTTTACTATCACAGAGGACTGGCAAGTTCCTGTCCCTTACAAGGTAGTCATGAACATTAGGCATGCTTACAAACTATCTCCCCATGACCTCCTGGCTCTGACCGATTTTTGAAGGGCCACAAAATGACTCTAGGATCTGACATTTCTGCCATCCAAGCAGTGGCTTACTGCCTCTGGATACTCCTCCATTGCTCTTGTCCCAGGACTGTCTTCTTTACACTGGGATAAATGCCTCATTGGCATTTCCCTTAGCTGGTCGCTGGACTTGAACTCGGGGCCTGAGTGCTGTCCCTCAGCTCTCCAGCTCAAGGCTAGCACTCTGCCATTTTGAGTCCCAAAGCAACTCTGCTTGCTCTTTCAGCACTCTGCTGGCTGAGTAGAGGTGACAGTCTCACAGGAACCTTTTTGTGCCTGGGCTGGCTTTGAACCAGTTTGCAGATCAATGAGTCTTACAAAAGGCCATTTTACTCCAATTAAAAGCAACAAGGTGGTCAACATAAGCATGCTCTTACCTAAAACTTATTAAAACCCAAAGTTACATCTGACAAACTTGTAAGAATTCTCTGTGCTTTGCTCTGGACTTGCTGGAAACTTAAAAAAACCTATAAGAGCAAACTAGAATAGCAATTATTTTTATAATCCTAATTTTTCCTTTGTGCACTTTGAGGCCAATGTTAAGAACAATTTTACATTTAAACTGTATATCCAAAAATCCATTCCTAATTATTAAAGCCTCTTATTAATCACCTTTAATATTTCATACTTTAGTTTTCATTTGCTTTAAAAAATCTCTTAAAATCTTGTCACTCATTGTCACTCATTGTCTCTTGGCTGCTTGTTTTTACACATTAAAACTTTTAAACTCAAATGACAAATTTTCCTTAATGCAAGAATTACAGTCACCGTCACTATACCACGAAGCTAGACTTAACACCTTTATAACTTTTAAAAACATCCTAATTGTAGAACATAATTGAAAGTAAGCCACATTATACAAATAACTTTTTAACCCTCTTTTTAAGGCCTTCCTAATTTTAATGTTAACACATCCAAGGGAAAGTTTTAGCAATACTAATCAGATCATCACATCACTCATTTTAACCATCATGTTTTCAGTGTCTATCTGCAGGGAAAAGAGAGAACAAAGATGGGCCACTCAGCCCCTTCTATGGAATGGGCACACACCCAATCTGACTCTTTAGGGTTAGATGAACTGCGTTTGTGCCAGCTTACCCTCTTTCACCATGTGTGGACTCCTCCCAGGGCTTGTCCCACCATGCATCACCAGCTGAACTGCACTTCTGCTTGTTCACCCGTCACCCCTAAAGATAGGTCTTCTGTTGCCTCCTAGTTTTCCCTTTTCTTATCTCTTGGTTCTCGAATGAAATACACAGTTTTAGACAGACAGAACTAGTAACATCTTTGACAGTGTTAAACTAAACTTTACATTTAAATTTCTAATATTTATCCCCAAATTTTAGCCAAGGGAATTATATCCCAAACTGCCAATGCATTTTTGTTAAGCCAGATAACTTGATTACAGTATAAACAATCTTATGCATTTTAAAATATTAGTTTTTAAAATACCAGATTTTCTAATTTGCAAGTTAAAGAAACTTTTAAAAACCGTTTAAAACAATGTGAAGATTCTTTAAAATTTTTGGTAATGTTCAAACCTCATACCCTTTTGAATTTTAAATTCAAACACACCCAACTGTTACAGCATGCTGACAATTCTTATCTTTGAACATGTCCACAAACCCACACAAAACACTCAAACAGATCTTAATGTGCACAAAAATCAAAATCAGTTGTACATTCATTATTTAAAGTTTTTAAACAAAAATTTAAGACAGTATTTCTTTTAAACTAGGTACCTTTGTTGGGTTTCATTTTCCCAGAGCTTGCTTGTTTAGCAAGGCAATTCACTAATTAGTCTTTTGAATCCCTTCTGTCAGAGGAAGGATGGGAGTGGGAGGGATCACCTGAAACTAAACTGGCCTGATTTTTATCCAATTTTGACAAGAGCAACAAATTGTTAAGCTGTCTGGAGCAGCTGAAGTCCAGACCAGGCTCACTGCTATCTACACTCTCCTCTCTCCTCCAGCAGCCTCCACTGGGAGAAGGTGCAGCCTGAGGCTTGTCCATGCCCCGCCTCTTGGCTGCTGTAACACAAGGGGGGACTTGGCAGGTCTGTGACCAAGCCCAATGGGAGGCTGGAACTTTTATTCCCCCAGAGATGTTCAAATAAATAAATAACAAAAACACAGATAAACACAAAAACCAAGGATCCACATTTAAAACTGGTACCAATTCTAAAACAGAACTAGACAAGACAACAACCAAAGGCTGAGTTGGGGACTAATGGTACCCAGTTTATCCCTACCGGAACTCTGTGCTGCTCCCACTAGCAGAGTCTGCTGAGTGAGCCTGCCACACTCACCCAGAACTTCCCTACCTCAGAAAACATAAAACAAACACATACACTAAAGTAAACAAGACAAACAAATGGCCACAAAGACAAAATCAGGTCTCAGTGAATGGGGCGACATCTCACCACTTACCAGGGGACTCAAACCCCCTCTACTCATTCCAGAGAATTTCTCTTTTTAGATTCTTCTGAGATTTCCAATTATACTCAAATTATACCCCCTCTCTTTTACCTCCTAAGACAATTAAAAACCAGACATAAATCAACATACCAACACAGAGACACACAATGGACGGTCTTAAAAACTACTCGGTGAGGCTGTCACCCTCAACAAGCAGTTCTAAGCACCAACAACACTTAATACGAACAGCGAGTGTGTCAGACTGCTGGTCAGACAGTCTGTTCAGAAGGGCTCTCAGACAGAGAGGACCGGGCACAAAGCGCCCGGCCTTGGGGAGCAGCCCAGGGAGTTCAGGGGGATGTCTCCCACTGACCTTGCTGGCAACCTTATAGCGCATCCGCAAGGCTCTTCGCCGGCCCCAAGACCACACCTGTAGGCTTTCAGATACAAACAGAAGGGCTCTCAGACAGAGAGGACTGAGCACCAAGCACCCAGCCTCAGGGAGCAGCCCATCAGAGTTCAGACAGTCTGTTCAGAAGGGCTCTCAGACAGAGAGGACTGAGCACCAAACGCCTGGCCTCTGGGAGTAGCCCACCAAGGGGTTCAGATGTTCAGGGGATGTCTCCCTGCCGGCACAAATGCAAAGCTTGCAAGCAACTCTCAAATTGGCAATGCCTCAAAACTTACTGGACATTTCTAGCGACTCAATGATCAAGGTATCTGGGTGGCCTGTAAAGGGGCTTCCCGGCCAATGCACCAAATGTAATGCCCAGAGACTTGAAGCACCCCAAAAGACCACTAGGGACCAGAGATCAATGCAAGCAGCAATGAGTCGTTTATTGAGGAGCTCGAGCACGGACCCCTCTGTGCACTGATGTCCGAGTGCAGAGAGAGGCCCCCAGCACAGGGTTACAGCATTTTTTATATGTTCTTTGGTAGGGGTAAGGCCTCAGTATGTATTGGCAACGAATCAATACACCACGCGGGAAATTTAAATCATAATTCTAGCGGATGATTGGCACAATACAAAGCGGGAAAAGGGCTGGAGTTAATAATTGGTCAGGCTAGGGAGCTATTGTGCTCTAAACTAATTAGAAGGTACTTCTAGGGTAATTTAGGAGAAGTGGTTGCCAGATGGCCACTATCTCTGACCCTGACTTGGGGAAGTGGTTGCCAGGCAGCCACTATCTCCGATCCTAGGCCCGGGGAAAGTGGTCTGGAATGTGTATTTTGCCAGAGGGTCGTTAATTTCAGCTCCAGATCTGGGAGTGTCGGGGGCTCAAGGGTGGGTGAATAGCAGCTGCATTCTTCAAGCAGGTCTAATACAAAATGGCAAATACAGGTCTATCTGGTTATATATATCATGCTTCTCAATCTTACAACACTTTCTTTTAAACCACCACTTCCAGTTCTGAGCAGAGGGTTTTTAAAAAGAAATGTTTTGTTTTTACAGAGAAGGAATTCCAACATGGAAGCAAATGAGCTGAGGAATAAATCAAGCACATAGGCTACATTGTTTCTTTGAAATCAATGTAATTTATACAGCCAGGTATAGAGAAACGCTGTTTCGTGGAAACAGATGAGTCCCAGCAGGACATTGGAGCTTTGGCACTTTCCCATTGAGCTGTTCTCAGGTCCTTTACCTCACTGTACCAAAGTTGTCACCATTCGAACCATCAGAAGAATGATATGTAAAGGACAATTTGCAATGACAAGCACAAAATTAATCTGATGAAAAGACAATTATTATATATTCCTTTCACAATGTACTTTAAAAACATCCTTTTAAGTAAATGAGCATAAATTATGTATTTTGTTTCTGTTTTTGCTGTGCCAGTGATTGAATCCAAGATCAAGGCATATACTAGGCATGAGCTTTACTACTGAACTTAAGTTATCCACTAACCAAAATCCAGTTGTCCCAGGTATTTAAAGTTAAAACATTTGTTCATGGCTATGAAAGATAATGGAAATTTGAAACAGAGCCAGTTCTTATGTGGGAGTAAATTTGACAATACTTTTATGCTACTAAAAAAAGAAAAAGCAAATGCAAGAAATAAATTTATTGATAAATAAAGTCTAATGCTATCCTTACATCATAAATGCTTTCCCTGATACTGAATAATGCTTGGCAGCTCAAGTTTTGTTTTGTTTATGGGCCAGACTCCTATTCCAATAGCTCCCTTTATTCTTTTTTCTTTGTCAGTTGTAGGGCTCCAATTCAGGGCCTGGGCACTGTCCCTGAGCTTTTTTGCTCAAGAGTGGCACTCTACTCCTTTGAGCCACAGCTCCACTTCTGGTTTTATGGTGGTTAAGATAAGCCTCACAGATTTTCCTGCCCTGGCTCTCTTTGAACCACAGTACTCAAATCTCAGCCTCCTGAGTACCTAGCATTATAGACATGAGCCACTGGTGCCCAGCTTTTAAGTCATTAATGTATTGTGTATACATATGGCCCACATGCACACCTGTGTGTGTATTAGTATTAGGGCTTGAACTCAAGGCCTGGACACTATCCTTAGGCTTTCTCCCTCAAGGCTGATGTTCTACCTGTGAACCACATATTCACTTTGGGCTTTTTGCGGCTTAATTGCAGATCAGAGTTAAACTTTTCTACTGGGGCTATTTTTGAACTCCAATTCTCAAATCTCCTGAGTATCTAGAACTATAGGCATGAGGCATCAGTAAAACTTTTTATTGCTTCCAAACCAATTTTATTCATGTATCAAAGACAGTCTTACTGATTCTCCAACCCTCTCTCTATATGGTTTATACTCTATCAAAAGGGTCAATTTGGCCTGGAAATGTTAAAATGAGTTCAGATTCATTGAGCACTGTGCTACAAATGCTGTTTATTATTAGTTATTAATTATTTTAAGGAATTTGAACTTCTGAAATGTAAGTTTTCAAAGCCAATGGATGTTTATTATTAGTTATTAATTATTTTAAGGAATTTGAACTTCTGAAATGTAAGTTTTCAAAGCCAATGGATGCAGTGCCTGAGTTTGTAATCTTGTTTCCTGTTTGAAACTACATTCTTAACTATGACATTGTGTTTTAATTTTTTTCATTATCATGAAGTAGTTGCAAAAAGGAATTGTCATTTAACAAAGCAGTTATGAATGCAATACATCTGAATAACTGTCACTCCTTTCAACATTCTCACCCATCCCTCCCCTACCCACTCCTTTCTTCATGCTTCCTATTTTGTAGGATGTACATTTGGCTGTATGTTTAGTGAAGAAAGTCAGGCCCAGAGAGATAATGAAGTTTTCCTTTATATGTATTAGCTAGATTTAGCTTATAAACTTCTAATACAGTGGGTAGTATGGAAGTGTATACAAATGTACTAAGATCCACACTGTTCACAGAGCTTGAGAATGATTTGAAACATCAGATATTATAACTTTTTCCTCAGCCAGTGAGTTTTTGAAGAACATTTTTGGGGTGTGTGTTTGTGTGCCAGTACTGAAGCTTGAACACAGAGCCACATGTTCTTGTGTGGCTTTTGCACTTAAGTCTGGTGCCATAATACTTCAGCCAAACCTCTATTTCTGGTTCTCTCCTGGTTATTTGGAGATAAGAATATCACAGACCTTTCTTCCTGGTCTGGCTTTTAAACCATGATCCTCAGATCTCAGACTCCGGAGTAGCTAGGAATACAGGCATAAATCTTGAGTAAATAACATTTCTATGATAAATGACTCAAACTTCTTACCTTTTCAAACAAAAAGTTTCAAATACATTCCCACTTTCATCCTCAAGGTTAAAATAAAATCTGCCTTGTCAGCAGACATTATATTATTCTGTCTCTGTGAAGCTGTGGAATGAACTATTTTCCTTTCCTTTTGAGAGCAAGAAGGCAATTGCATAATGTCTGCCTATGTAGGGTGGCTTTTCCCATTTCTTTTCTGCATATGAAAATTAAATGTAATTATTCCTCAACATTTCAAAGACACTTATCAAGTTATGTTAGTTTATGCTGAGCAGAAACTGCACATAAAATTTAATTTGGAAGTACTTGTTTCCACAAATCTTCCCAAACTCTGAAGAGGAACAACTATTTGTGGTAATACATTTGGGAAGTCCACTGTGCTAAGAAACACCATTTGAGGTGGGAAAGCTGTGAAATGCACTTCACTTGTTAATTCTACCACATAGGAAATCCTATACTGAAAAGTTATATAATAGGAAGCTCTTTTCTTAGGAGACAACCACCAGGAATCTGTGACTATATTAACGAACCCAGCAGGGATTTCAAGCACCTATCAAGTTTATCAAATTTGAGGTAATCTCTTAAAAATTTTTTTAATATAGGAATGCTGACAGGCATTTATGTGTATCTGGGCTGTTTTGAAGAGGATGCATGCAATACCAGAAAACCCAAGGGATCATAAGTTGCTTTGACAATGAGTAATATAGCTAGGCATAAATATGGAACTGGAGGCAGAAAAGAAGGAAAATAGAATACAGGAGTTACCTTCAGTGCTATATCACACAGATGTGGCTGTTGAATGGACCCAAATCTAATTCTTAGCACCATAACTTACTGTGTATACTGTAATAAGTTATGCATGCTTTAGAAACCATATTTTCCTCATGTATAGAATTCAACATTGTTGGATTGAGGATTAGAAATAAAATATGTAAATAACACAAATTAAGTACTCTTGGATCATGACTCTCCATTGATTTGACTGATATATTGTTTGTGCTAGAGTGAACAGAAGCCACATGATCAACATATGGAAGCTGTTTTATGAGGCTGAACATAATTCAGATAATGTAAGCAGGTGATGTCTGTATTATATTTGCTTTCTTTCCCCCTCTGCACTCTCCCACTCGCCTCCAACTACTACCTATACCCCCGTTCAGACATGCTTCAATTTTCTAATGTTCTTTTTGTTACAATGCATTCTTTTAAATGAATTTCACATGATATGGTATCTCACACCTACAAATACCATGTTTTCTACATGTGGTCTCATATAAATAAATAAATATATAAATAAATATGGGTATGTACATGTGTTAAGATGTATTTTGTATTTTAGGTCTGATATCTACATATGAAACAGAATATGTAACCTTTGTCCTAAGAATCTGACTTTGCTTAATATAATGCTTCTGGTTCCATCCATCTCCCTGCAATTATAGTCATATATGTATGTATATATTAGTTATATATACATATATGCACATTGTGTGTGTGTGTGTGTGTGTGTGTGTGTGTGTGTGTGTGTGTGTGTGTGTGTAACTCATGGGTTATAGGGCATCTGGGGTATTTCAATAGTTTGGCTACTATGAACAGTGGGTGACTGGGTGCCATCATTATATCCTGATTTACTTTCCTTTGGATAAATGCTCTGTTGGACCATAGAGAGTAGTTCTATATATTTTTTTATTGTAAAGATACTATACAGAGAATTACAGTTACATGAGTGAGGTAATGAGTACACTTCCTCTTGAACATTGTTACCCCCTCCATTGTTTTCCCCCTCCCATCCCCTCCCTCCCTCCCTTCCCCGAGGTTCTTTTTTTTTATTATGATTAAGTGATTACATAATTTCCGGAAATTCACAGTATTGTGGAACAATGATGCTCATTTAAAGTCACAAGTTCATTCTAACTTTCCTGGAGCAAATTGTCTATCACAGTCTGTAATATATAACGGTGCTCACATGTTATATACCATATATGTGATCAGCAGCATGGGGATATTTAGTAGTGGTTCGACCAGATGAGTGGGAGTTCTTTGTTTCTTAAGTCCTGTTAGTTTTGTCATATCACCTAACATTTTGGATTTAGCATCCACTTATCAGGGAGACCATGTACTGTTTGTCTCTTTCTTCTTGGCTTACCTCGCTCAACATGATTCCTTCTAGCTCCATCCATTTCCCTGCAAATGCCATTATTTTGTCATTTCTAATGGCTGCATAATATTCCATTGTGTATAAATACCACAATTTTTGGATCCATTCATCTGTGGTGGGGCATCTAGGTTGTTTCCATATCCTAGCTATTGCGAACAGTGCTGCAATAAACATGGAGGTGCACGTGTCCTTGTATATTGGTTCCTGTTGTTCAGGGTAGATGCCTAGAAGTGGTATGACTGGGTCGTAAGGGAGGTCAATCTTTAGCTTTGTAAGGACCCTCCAGACTGCTTTCCAAAGTGGTTGTATAAGTGTACATTCCCACCAGCAGTGTAATAGGGTACCTCTTTCTTCGCATCCCCTCCAGCATTTGTCGTTGGCTGATTTGTGGATGTGGGACATTCTGACTGGGGTAAGGTGGTATCTCAGGGTTGTCTTTATTTGCATTTCCTTCACCACCAGGGATGATGAACATTTCCTCATGTGTTTCTTTGCCATTTTTATTTCTTCATTTGAGAAGTCCCTCTTTAGTTCCCTTGCCCATTTAGTAATTGGTTTGTTAGGTTTGGGAGGGATTAGTTTCTTGAGTTCCCTGTATATACAGGATGTTAACCCCTTGTCTGATATATTGCTGGTAAATATTTTTTCCCAATTAGTCGGTTGTCTTTCTAGCTTGGTTGCCATAGCTTTATCTGTGCAGAAGCTTTTTATTTTAAGGTAGTCCCATTTGTCGAGTCTCTCTCCATCTTGTTGTGACCCTGGGACTCTGTTCAGGAAGTTCCTTCCTGTGCCTATTAGTTCAAGTGTCTCTCCTACTCTGTCCTGCAGTAGTTTCAGAGATTCAGGTTTAATGTTAAGGTCTTTAATCCATTTTGAGTTGATGTTGGTGCATGGTGATAGGCTGGGCTCCACTTTTAGTTTTCTGCATGTGGCTGCCCAGTTTTCCCAGCACCAGCGGTTGAAGAGGCTGTGTTTCTTCCATTGTATGTCTTTGGCTCCTTTGTCGAATATCAGCTGGCTGTAGGCCTCTGGATTTATTTCTGGATCTTCTATTCTGTTCCATTGGTCTTCGGGTCTGTTTTTGTGCCAGTACCATGCTGTCTTTGTTATTATAGCTCTGTAGTAGAGTTTGAAGTTCGGCATGGATAGCCCTCCCATATTGTCTTTATCCCCTAGAGTTGTTTTGGCTATTCTAGGTCTTTTGTTGTTCCATATGAATTTTTGGACTGTTTTCTGTATTTCAGTGATGTACGTCATTGGGATTTTAATAGGAATTGCGTTGAATTTGTATATTAGTATTGGAAGTATTACCATCTTTTCTATATTAAGTCGGCCTATCCAGGAGCATGGGAGGTCTTTCCATTTCCTAGTGTCTTCTGCAATTTCTTTCTTTAACTTTTTATAGTTCTCATTAAATAGTTCTTTTACATCTTTGGTTAGGTTAATTCCTAAATATTTTATTTTTTGGGAGGTTATTGTGAATGGGGTTGCTCCCTTTATTTCCCTCTCTTCCTGTACATTATCAGTGTATAGGAAGGCAACTGATTTTTGTGGGTTTATTTTGTATCCTGCTATTTTGCCGAAGTGATTTATCATTTCTAAGAGTTTGGGGATGGAGTTTTTGGGATCGTGGAGGTATAGT
The DNA here is from genome assembly GCF_024711535.1 of Dipodomys merriami. NCBI lineage: Eukaryota > Metazoa > Chordata > Mammalia > Rodentia > Heteromyidae > Dipodomys > Dipodomys merriami. Next base: position 1,528,252 of record NW_027203282.1, on the reverse strand, counting down.
ATCATGTCGTCTGCAAAAAGGGATAGTTTAGCTTCTTCTTTCCCAATGGGGATCCCTTTAATGTCTTTTTCTTGCCTTATTGCCCTGGCTAAGGGTTCTAGGACTACATTGAAGAGGAGTGGAGACAGTGGGCATCCTTGCCTTGTTCCTGATTTTAGGAGAATTGGTTGTAGCTTTTCCCCATTAAGTATAATATTGGCTATTGGTCTGTCATAAATGGCTTTTAATTGTTTTTAGAAATGTTCCTTCTATTCCTATTTTCTCCAGAGCTTTTAGCATGAATGAATGTTGAACTTTATCAAAGGCCTTTTCTGCATCTGTGGCGATAATCATGTGATTCTTGACCTTGGCTCTGTTGATATGTTGCATTACATTTATTGACTTACGTATGTTAAACCATCCCTGTTTCTCTGGGATGTAGCTTACCTGGTCATAGTGTATTATTTTTTATATGTGTTTCTGGATTCTGTTAGCTAGAATCTTGTTAAGGATCTTTGCATCTGTGTTCATCAAGGAAATTGGCCTGGAATTCTCCTTTTTGGGTGGGTCTTTGCCTGGTTTGGGGATGAGTGTGATATTGGCTTCGTAGAATGAGTTTGGGATAGCTCCCTCCTTCTCTGTTTCTCTGAAGAGCTTGAGGAGTATGGGTATTAGTTCTTGTTTAAAGGTCTTATAGAATTCTGCTGTGAATCCATCTGGTCCTGGGATTTTTTTTGTTGGAACACTTGATAGCTTCCTGTATCTCATTATAGGATATTGGCTTATTTAATTGGTTAACTTCTTCTTTGCTCAGTTTGGGCAACTTGTATTTCTCTAAAAATGCATCCATTTCTGCCCGATTTTCTTCCTTTAGAGAGTATAGCTTTTGAAAGTAGTCTGTTAGAATTGTTTGGATATCTTGTGTACGTGTTGTGATGTTTCCCGTGGCATCCCTAATCCTATTAATATGGGTTTCCTCTCTTCTTTTTTAAATTAATCGAGCCAACAGGCCATCAATTTTGTTTATTTTTTCAAAGAACCAGCTTTTTGTTTGGTTTATTTTGTTTATGGTTTTCTGATTTTCTAATTGGTTAATCTCCGCTCTTAATTTGGTTATCTGGCTTCGTCTAGTAGCTTTAGGTCCCATTTTTTCTTGTTTTTCTAGCTGTTTTAATTGCAACATGAGATTATTTACTGTCTCCCTTCTCTTGATGTGGGTGGGCACTGAGGGCAATAAATTTGCCCCTCAGGACTGCTTTTGCTGTGTCCCAGAAGTTTCTTTGTGAGGTGTTTTCATTTTCATTGAGTTGTAGGAAATGCTTTATTTCTTCTCTGATCTCTTCCGTTACCCAGGCATTGTTAAGGAGTGTGCTGTTCAATTTCCATGTATTAGAGAAATTTCTGTGGTATGCTTTGTTAATGAGAGCTAGCTTGATTCCACTGTGGTCAGATAGGATACAGGGTATTATGGTGATCCCTTTGTATTTGCTTAAGTTTCTTGCATGAACTATGTTATGGTCTATTTTGGAGAAAGTTCCGTGAGCTGCTGAGAAGAATGTGTACTGTGTTGTTTTAGGGTGAAATACTCAGTAGATGTCAGTTAATTCCACTTGAAGTATGGCCTCTCTTAATTCGGTAGCTTCTTTGCCAATCCTCTGGTTGGTAGATCTGTCCTTTGGTGAGAGTGGTGTGTTAAAGTCTCCTAGTATTATCGTATTTGGATCTATTTTATTCTGTAAGTTTGAGAGCATTTGTTTGACATATCTGGGTGCACCAATATTTGGGGCATATAAGTTGATGATGGTTATATCCTCCTCTTGGATTTTTCCCTTTTTTAATATGTAGTGTCCATCCTTGTCTTTCTGTACTGATTTTAATGAAAAGTTTATTTTGTCAGATATCAGGATAGCTACACCTGCTTTCTTACTGGGGGCATTTGATTGGTAGATCCTTTTCCACCCCTTCACTCTGAGTTTGTTTGTATGTTTGGCTGAGAGGTGGGTCTCCTGAAGGCAACAGATGGATGGGTCTTGTTTTCTGATCCAGTCCTCAGTTCATTTTCTTTTAATTGGCGAAATCAGCCCATTTATATTAAGAGAAAGTATAGAGAGATGCATTGTTGTCCCTGCCATTCCATTTTCCTAAGTTTTTCTTCTTTCCTTTCCTCCTGTGCTTGCTCAGTTAGACTTTGAGTAACGCATGTTTGGGGCAGGTCCCAGTTCCTGGTTGCTTTCTTCAGGTTGTGTCCCCCCTCTTAGAATTCTTTGTAATGCTGGCTTAATGTTTATGTATTCATTTAGTTTTTCTTTGCTATTAAAAGTTTTCAGTTCTCCATCGAATGTGAATGCTAGCTTTGCCAGGTATATTAATCTGGGTTGGCAGTTATTGGTTCTCAGGGCTCGTATGGTGCTTTCCCAGGCTTTTCTTGCATTCATTGTTTGTGAGGAGAGATCTGCAGTGATTCTAATTTTTTTCCCATTGTAGTATAGCTCCTTCTTCATTTTTGCTGCATCCAGGATTGTTTCCTTATTATTCAGATCTATCATTTTTACTATAATGTGTCTAGAAGTGTTTCTCTTGGGATCTTGCTTGTTGGGTGTTCGATAAGCTTCTGTGATGTAGTTAAGATGGTCGTTTTTGAGATGGGGAAAATTTTCATTGATTATCTTGCTCTGGAATTCCTCACCTTCGTCCACTCCGATTATGCGAAGATTAAATTTCTTAGCATTATCTGCTTGCTCTTGAATTTCCCTTTGGTTTCATTTGAGTAATTTTTCCATATCTGTCACTCTTTGGTCCACTTGGTGTATTCTGTCTTCTGTATCTGACACTCTACCTTCCATTTCATTCACTGTGTTGACCGTGGCTTCTAATGTGGTTTGCATGGAGGAAATGGATCCCTTTATGGATTCAATGTTGGTTCTCAGAGTACTGATCTCGCCTCTCAATGAGGTATGCATTACCTCTAATTTGGCGTTTATCTCACTTCTTACTGAGGTTTGTGCAGCTTCTATTTTTGCATCCAACTCTTGTTTGATATCCTGTATCTCTTTTGATAGTTCATCCTTGTGCTCTTTCAATTTCTGATCAATTTCTTGCTTTATTTCTTGAGTCATTGCCTCCAGCAACCCTTGGATGTAGCTTTTGTCTTCCATTCCTGCTTTGCTCCCATTGGGGCTCTCCCCTGCGTGGCTGCTGGCTTTTGAGGTGAGCTTGCTGTCCTGGGTGGTGGTAAACCTTGTGATTTTTCTCTGTGATTTTCACATGGGGGTTCAGGAGACTGCTCTTCAATTTTGTTTTGGTGTGTCTGTCTTTGCTTGGTTGCTGATTCTGTATTGGTAGAGAGAGTCTGTGCCTGATCTGGATTCTGTTGGAAGCCTATTTCCAGCTGCTATTCTGACTTACTTAGGATTCTCAGCTCTCTGCTGTAGATTGCTGGCAATTCCCCCCTTTGGAAGGGTTGAGCAGCCTAGACTGCTTGTGTTTGCTCCTACGGGTACTGTTGTGAAGATCAGATGCTCTGGATGCACTCTCCCAAATACTGGAGTCTGCTATGGGCTCCTGATGTGTTTTTGTTTGTTTGTTTTGGGCTGGTTGTGGGCTTGAACTCTAGGTTTGCGTGCTGTCCCTACCATTTGAGCCACAGCACCACTTCTGACCCTTTTTGCTTTTGTGATGCTGAGGAATCAGGTCCAGGGCCTCATACATCCAAGACTATCACTCTATTGCTGAGCCGCCTTAACAGTCTGAGCTCCTGCTTACTATCAGGTGCTGGCAGCCTGTGTTGCCCAATTCCCAGCCTAGGGTATATGGGTGGAGTTTTGGTGGGGTTTGGGCTTCTCTTGTCCTGGGCCTCCAGGTCTTTTATTGTCACAGGCGTGCTTCCCGGGGAGTGCTATTCCCTGTTTTTCTCCCCTCTGTTGAAGCGTATGCTCAGCTTTTTACTTCAGTTGGGAGGAGTTGGTTGTGTTGTTCAGGTGCCGGATCCCCGGGCCTGGTTCCGGCCCCAGCCTAGAGCGCGCTCGTTAGGCCTGTGCTGATGTGTATACCACCTAGGTTATGCAGCCTGGGGGACACAGTTCAAATTTCTTCTAGTGTTGGTTGTTCTTGACCCAGGGGCGCCGTTCCTGGCTTAGGCATTTAAGCTCCCTTCCAGGGGCACTCTTGCTCTGGCCTGGACAGCAGAGTGTGCTCCATGGGTTGGTGGAGCCCTCGACCAGTTCCCAGTTTTAGTGGGTCCTGTGGTCCAGGTGTTGGGGTAGGGAGTCTAGGTCAGGGTCTGGGGATTCCCTTCAGCTTCGTCTCCCTTGAGGGATACACTGTGCCCTGTGGGGTACTCACCCTGGAGCTGGTTGTTTCTGTGTGGTGTAGGTCTTCAGTTGTTATTACAATCCGAGTTCAGTTGGGGTGGTTGCGGGCTGGGTTGGGTGGTGGTGGCTCTGTGTGATTCTTTTCTGTCTCTGCCTCTATCGAAGCTGTCGGATCAAAAGTGTCCACGCTCAGGCGGTTTCTTCGCGGGTTGTAGAGATCTGGTGGGTCTGACGCTAGTGCCTCAGGCTACTTCTGTGCGGGTGATCTGCAGGCAACCCCCTGTGCCTCTGGGACCCGGGCCGCCCCCGCCGTGTCGTTGCGAATGCAATCTGGTGGGTGGTCTGCCGATAGGTCCCTTTGTCGTGCTGCTGGTGCCGAGAGGCTTTGGCGGGATGGAGCCTCTCTGCTCTGGTGGAGAGTGAGGGGTGGGAGTGGGATCCTCGTGGAGAATCCCGGCTGGTAGGTTTCTCTGTTCCTGGCAATCCGCTGTTCTGCAAACCGGTACCTGGTGATCTAGTTCTATATTTTTATTAGAAACCTCCAACTGATCTTTATACAGTAGTTTACAGTCTTGCAAACAGTATATTAGGGTTTCTTTTTCTCCATGTCTTGCCAACATTTTTTTCTCTCGATGGTAGATTGGTAGAATCAATATTGTGAAAATGGACAGACTGGCAATAGTGGTCAAGTTTCAGTGTTATTCCTCACAGAGATAGGAAAAAGTAATCCTAAGATTCACATGGAAGCATAAAAGGTCCCAAGTAACCAAAGCAATCTTGAGAAGAACGAAAGAAAAAGAAAAAAAAAACAATGCTAGAAGTATCACAATACCTGACTCCAAATTATATACAGAGCCAGCCATAATACTTCATGGTACTGGCACAAAAACAAACCCAAAGACCAATGAAACAGATGAGAAGACCCAGAAATGAATCCAAATACTTATAGCTATTTGAATTTTTACAAAAGAGCAAAAAAATATATCAGGGTAAAAGATAGCATCTTCAACACATGGTGCTGGGAAAACTGGATGTCCACATGTAGAACATGCAAAAACCTTTATAAAATTCTTCTTTCAATGTAAGTTAGAAAAGTTCCTCTACAGAACATATTATGCAGAAACGGCCACTAATGTGGTATGTGAAGGCTAAGTCTTACCCAGATATTATCAACAAACAGTTGAGTATTTCATTTTGAAGTGGCTTGCTACCTCAAAAACTCCCCAGTTTTCTATTTTGAGGCTACTTTTACTTTCTGGCTAAACAACAAATTGTCTCTTATGATAGAAAAATGACATAGGAAGAATGCCATTTTATTTTGTCTCATATATAATGCAAATAGTCTCCCTTCTCAAAGCTCTGTCTGATATCCAATCATTCATGGGCCCAGGAAAAGATGCAGCTAGTACAATAACAGGGAATATGTGTGATTTGGGAGCAAAGACCATACAAGACCTAGAAGATACACTGTAGAACAGTCAGCAAGCAGACTTCTATACAACGAATTTTTCAGCAGAGATAGTGGTTATTGCATAAATTTCCCTCTCAAAGCAGATGTACAACTACTGCTTAGCACTATTTTGCTTCAGAACCAGAAATCATGGCAACAGTCAGTCTATCCATCTTCCTTTGAGAAGAATAAAATCATTACTTAGGGTGTGTGTGTGTATGTGTGTGTGTGTGTGTATGTGTGTGCGCGCGCGCGCGCGCGCACGCGCGTGCGCATGCACGGGCACCAGTACTGGCATTTGAACTCAAGATCTCACACTCCTGCTTGGCTTCTTTAATGAAGGCTGTTGTTTTACCATTTGTGTCATACTTCCATGTCTGTCCATGTAGGGGCTTTTGGATATCACAGGCATGTTTTGGATTCTGTTAAATGTCTCATGCAAGCTCAAACTTTCTTGCTTGCTCTCCTTTTCTTTTTTTCCTTCCTTCCTTCCTTCCTTCCTTCCTTCCTTCCTTCCTTCCTTCCTTCCTTCCTTCCTTTCCTTCTTTCTTTCTTTCTTTTCTTTCTTTCTTTCTTTCTTTCTTTCTTTCTTTCTTTCTTTCTTTCTTTCTTTCTTTCTTTCTTCTTTCTTTCTTTCTTTCTTTCTTCTTTCTTTCTTTCTGTTGTTGATCATGGGGCTTGAACTCAGGACTTGGGCATTGTCTCTGAGATTTTTCCTTCAAGGCTAGTGCTCTACCACTTTGAACCAGATGGAAACTTCCAATTTCCTAGTGGTTAATTGTAGATAAGAGTTCATAGACTTTCCTGCCCAGGCTGAATTGTGATTCTCAGAGCTCAGCCTCCTAAGTAGCTAGAATTACAAGCATAAGCCACTGGCTCCCCACTCAAGCTTCCTTTTTCATTGTTGTTCTTGTTGTTGTTTAATCAAGTCTCTTTCCGGTCTTTTTTGCCACTTTTTCCCTCAACCATTTTGTTTACATGTTATTTATTCAATTATGGTCTAATATAATCCATATACTTTTCTTGGCATATTAACAAAAAGACACAGGAACTTTGTCTCCAAGAAGCCTGTTTCATCATGGTAACAGGTTGGTAAACAATTGTGCCCCTAGTGTAAACAGCAAAATCTACAAAAGGCATACAGCCTCAGCTCTGCTCACTTTGCTTGGTGCTATGTTCTGCTTCTGGTCATTTAGGTATTTATTTTGTACCAAAGCAAAGATGCTACAATCTCTTTATAAATTATCCGTCACTGAATGCTATGCAGGGCTTCTCATCTAGAATCAATGAATCAACAAAATGAAGTAAAATATTTTAATATTTGCTATGATTTTAAGTATTTTTAAAGTATAAGAATTCGTTTGTAAAGCCTTTTAAGTCATGTATTACAAAAATTTCACCCAAAAATCGTATAATGAGCCCCATGTAGACTATGAACAATTACAATAGTCATAAATAGGCTTTGATTCTTGTTTCATATATAGTCACCAATATTTTCTTTTTTTATAGAAAAAAGGTGCTAGCACATTTTAAAGCAATTTCCAAGCATTATATCATTCCTCCCATAAAATTTTATACCTTTATAAGACACATCCAACACATTTAACAGTAATTTCTTAGTCTCATCTAATATTTTCTCTATGTGAACGTGCTTTAATTCTTTCAAATAAATTATTTGGGAGGGGTCTGTTCGTGAGGCCTGAACTCTGGGCCTGGGCGCTGTCCCTCAGCTCTTCAGATCCAGGCTAACGCTCTATCACTTAGGCCACAGCGCCATTTCCAGCTTTTTTCTTTTTGTTTATGTGGTGCTGAGGAATCGAACCCAGGGCCTCATGCATGCAAGGCAAGCGCTCTACCACTGAGCCACCTTCCCAGCCCTCAAATAAATTTTTTATCCATTGACAAAGACCAAAACAATGAACAATGTTTTATTATTTTTATGTTTTTATTTTCTTGTAAAGGCACCGTACAAAGGGGTTACAGTTACATAAGGCAATGAGTACATTTCTTGTACAACATTGCTCCCCCCTCCCTCCTTTTTCTCACACTTTCCTTCCACCCTCCTACTCCTCCCCATGAAGTTGTAGAGTTCATTTCCAATATAGTGTCCTGTGAGTATCACTATTGCATTGGTTCACCCTTTGTCCTTGTTTCACCATTTTGTTACTCCCCTCTCTTCCCCAAATCAGATAAACATTTATATGAGGACTGGGAAGATGGCTCAGTGATAGAGCGCTTGCCTTGCATGCATGAGGCCCTGGGTTCAATTCCTTAGCACCACATAAACATAAAGAAAAAAGCCTGAAGTGGTGCTGTGGCTCAAGTGGTAGAGCACTAGCCTTGAGCTGAAGAGCTGAGGGACAGCACTGAGGCCCAGAGTTCAGGTCCCACTACCGGACCCCAAAAAAAGAAAAAAAACACATGTATGATATATAAGATATATATATATATATATGCCATATATATTATATATTTATATATAATATAATATATATATTATATATATGATGCAGGTGCAGGGTATCAGAATCAAAAACAGTGACTACTCGGGATAAACCAAAGAGAAAAAGAAAAATAAAATAAATATAAAGAAAGAACTTGATACAGTACATTGACAACAATAAGGTCAACAACAAAAAATGACCTCTTTTTTCATATTTTGGAGTTCATTTCAGTTATGATAATTTTGTGTTCATATGTACATAGCTATTGAACTATTGTGATATGCTGCTAGGACTAACCTAGACATATACTAATTGTTACAAATAAGAGAACCCATAGAGCCTAGGTTTCTTTGGGTATGGCTTACTTCACTTAATATGATTATTTCCAAGTTTTTCCATTTCCTTATGAATAGGGTGATAGCATTATTTCTAATGGAAGCATAGAATTCCATCGTGTATACATACCATATTTTCTTGATACATTCATCTATTGAGGGGCATCTGGGTTGGTTCCATATCTTAGTTATGGAAAATAATGCTGTCATGAACATAGTTGTGCTGATAGCTTTAGAGTGGTCTTGTTTCTGATCAATTGGATAAATGCCCAGGAGTGGGATTGCTGGGTCATAAGGGAGCTCTATGTGGAGTCTTTTGAGGAACCTCTATACGGTTTTCCAGAGTGTGTGAACAAGTTTGCATTTCCACCAACAGTGTAGTAGCATTCCCCTTTAGCCACATCCCTGCCAGCATCTACTATTATTTGTTTTCTTGACAATGGCCATTCTAACTGGGGTGAGGTAGAATTTGCATATCTTTTATGAAGAGATGTTGAGCATCTCTTCATGTGGCTACTGGCTATTCTTATTCCCTCTCCAGAGAAGTCTTTTTAATTTTTTGGCCCACTTATTAATGGGGTGGTTGTTTCTTTGAGGCTTTTTTGCTGGGGAGTTTAATTTTTTGAGCTCTATGTACATTTTTTTGAAATAAGGCAATTGTCTGTTATATAGCTAGTGAAGATCTTTTGCCAATCTGTGGGTTTTCTATTTATCTTGCTAGCTATGTTCTTTGCTGTGCAGAAGCTCTGCAGCTTAATGTGATCCCATTCATCCAGCCTTTCTTTGATTTGTTGTGTTTCTGAATCTTTTATTAGGAAGTTTTTCCTGTGCCAATGAGCCCTAGTGTATCCCTGCTGGGTCTTTGATCCATTTGGAGTTGATTCTGGTACAGGGTGATATATAAGGATCTAACCTCAGTTTTCTACATGTGTATAGCCAGTTCTTCCAGCACCATTTTTTGAGGAGGCTGTCTTTCTTCCATCTGATAATTTTGGTTCCCTTATCAAAGATTAGGTGGCCATAGTTCTGTAGTATCATGTCTGTGTCTTCAGTTCTAGTCCATTGGTCCTCAGGCCTGTTCCTGTGCCAGTACCAATCTCTTTTTATAACTACAGCTTTATAATAGTGTTTGAAGTTTGGTACTGATATTCCTCCAGCACTTTTGTTTCTGCTAAGGATTGTTTTTGCTATTTGGGGTCTTCTATTATTTCATATGAACTTTTGGATTGCTTCTTCAATTCCATTAAAGTATATTGTTGGGGTATTGATGAGTACTGCATTGAATCTGTGGATAGCTTTGGGCAGTATTGCCATTTTCATGATGTTGATTCTCCCAATCCAGGAGCATGGGAGGTTTTTTCCCACGTCCTTAAATCTGCTTTAATTTCCTTTTATAGGTTTCTAAAGTTTTCATCATAGAGGTCCTTCACCTCTTTGATTAAATTTATTCCTAGGTTGTTTGTTGGCTTTTTTGAGGCTATTACAATAGGAGTTGCTTTCTTTATTTCAACCTTACTGTTCTTATTGTTGGCATTCAGAACAGCTACTTTATGGGTTAATTTTATACCCATTTACTTTACCAAAGTTTCTGATCTGCTCAAGTAACTTGGGAGAGGAGTCTGTGGGGTTCTTTAAATATAGGATCATGTCATCTGCAAAGCTTAAGAGTTTTTACTTCTTGTTTACCTATTTGGATCCCTTTTATGTCTCTCTCCTGCCTTATTGCTCTGGCTAGGAATTCCAATACAATATTGAGGAGGAGTGGGGAGAGTTGACATCCTTGTCTAGTTCCTGGTTTTAGAGGAAATGTTTTTAACTCTTTCACTGTAGGTTTGCTGGCTGTAGGTTTGCCATATATACCCTTTAATAATTTGAGGAATGTTTCATGGATTCCTACTTTCTCCAGAGCTTTTTTTTTTTTTAATTGTATTTTATTTTATTTGAGAACATACTGTACAGAGGGGCTACAATTACATGGGCAGGATAATGCATACATTTCTTACCAAGCATTGCAGCCTCCTCCTTTGTTTACCCTTCACTTCCCTTCCCCGCCTCCCCCCTCCCCCCACCCAATTTTACCCCCCTCCCCCCACCCAATTATACCCCCCTCCCCCCCCACACCGACATTGTAAAGCTGGTTTTGACATGACATTTTGTACTTCTCATTGTTGCAACAGGTCCACCTGAATCCTTAAACGACTTGTTTGTCCCCATCTCCTCCACATGTTATACTGACATCAAATATAGTGAAAGCGGGGGTTACACTGTGGGGGAGGGACATACAAAGCAACAAAGAAATAATCTTATAAATGCGTTAGAAACACATGCATGAAAGAAACGAAAACATTAAAATACATATTTAAGGGTTCATTTTCCTAACATCACATTATCTGACCTTTTCCGCTTGACTCATACCTATACTAGATATTGCAAATAAGGGAAACCATGGGACCTATGCTTCTTTGGGCCTGGCTTACTTCACTTAATATAATTTTTTCCAAACCTTTCCATTTCCTAACAAATGGGGAAATGTCATTCTTTCTGATGGAGGCATAGAATTCCATTGTGTATATATACCACATTTTCTTGATCCATTCATCTACTAAGGGGCATCTGGGTTGGTTCCAGATCTTAGCTATGGTAAATAATGCTGCAATAAACATAGTTGTGCTGGTAGCTTTAGTGTGGTCTTGTTTGTAAACATTTGGGTAAATGCCCAAAAGTGGGATTGCTGGATCATAGGGGAGATCTATGTGAAGTCTTTTGAGGAACCTCCATACTGCTTTCCAAAGTGGTTGAACAAGTTTACATTCCCACCAACAGTGGAGTAAGGTTCCTTTCTGTCCACATCCCCTCCAGCATCTGTTGTTGTTAGAGTTCTTGATTTTTGCTGTTCTAACTGGAGTGAGGTGATATCTCAATGTTGTTTTGATTTGCATTTCTTTTATGGCTAGGGATGTTGAACATTTCTTCATGTGTCTATTGGCCATCCTTCTTTCTTCTTCAGAGAAGCTTCTCTTTAAGTCTTTCGCCCACTTATTTATTGGGCAGTTGTTTCTTTGAGGATTTGTTGTTGGGTGGTTTAATTTTTTGAGTTCCAAGTATATTTTAGATATGCGACCCTTTTCCGTTGTATGGCTAGTAAAGATCTTCTCCCAATCGGTGGGCTTTCTATTGATCTTGCCAGCTATGTCATTTGCCCTGCAGAAGCTCTGCAATCTTATGCAATCCCATTTGTCCAACCTTTCTTTGATTTGTTGTGCTTCCGGGTCTCTATTCAGAAAATTTCGGCCTGAGCCAAGGAGACCTAGGGTTTCTCCTATTCCATCCTGTAATGTTTTCAGAGTGTCTGCTTTGAGTTCAAGGTCTTTGATCCATTTGGAGTTGATTCTGGTGCAGGGTGATATATAAGGATCTAGCTTTAGTTTTCTACATGTAGTTAACCAATTTTGCCAGCACCATTTACTTCTCCAGAGCTTTAATCATAAAGTGATGTTAGATCTTGTCAAAATGCCTTTTCTGCATCTATTGTAATGATCATATGGTTCTTGTCTTTGCTCCTATTGTTGCGTTGAATTAAATTACTTGACTCGGATGTATTGAATCAGCTTGGCATCACTGGAATGAATCATGTTTAGTCCTATATAGTGTATGAACTTTTTTATTAGACATTGAAGTTAGTTGGCCAGAATTTTAGTGAGAAGCTTTGCATCAATATTCATCAAAGAAATGGGCCTATAGTTTTCTTTTTTGATGGGTACCTATCTGGTTTTGGGATGAGGATTATGCTGGCCTCAGAGAACAAGTTTGGTAGTGATCTTCTGCTTTCAATTTCATTGAAGAGTTTAAAGAGCATTAGAATGAGTTCTCCTTTAAAGCTTTATAGAATTTAGCTGTGAATCCATTTGGTCCTGGGCTTTTCTTAGGTGGGAGGTCTTTTACTGCCATTTCTATTTCAAGACTTGATATGGATCTATTTAGTTTGCTTAGACCTTCTTGGTTCAGTTTGGGCATATCAATATTTGCTAGAATTTCTTCCATTTCTTCTTTATTCTCAAATTTGTCAGAATTCGGGGAATAATTTCAATATTTCTGAATTTGTACAGATTTTCTTTGTGTCCTAAAATGTGGCCTATTTTGGAAAATGTTCCATGTGCTGCTGAGAAGGACATGTATTCTAATGCTGCTGGATGAAATATTCTATAGATGTCTGTTAAGTCTATTTGGTATATAGAATTGTTTAGAGCTGAGGTTTCTCTGTTAAGTTTTTACCAGGTTGATCTATCAATGTCTTTGCATCTATGTGTGATTTTAGGGAAAGCAATGTTTCTTAGATAAATTTGGGTCCTCTAGTATTTGAGGTATAGAAATTGTGAATTGATGTATCCCCCAGTAGGAGAGATCCCTTTATTAGTATTTATTGTCCTTCTTTATCTCTTCTCACTAATTTTAATTTGAAGTCTATTTTATTAGGATTGCAACTGTGGCCTGCTTATAGGGGCTGTTTGCTTGGTAAGATTTTATTCCAGCCTTTCACTTTCAGGATATGTTTGCTTTTGTGGGCAAGATGTCTCTTGAAAACAGCAGATAGATGTATCCTGCATTTTGATCCAACTAGACAATCTGTGTTGTTTAATTGAAGAGTTAAGCCCATTAATAGTGACAGTTAGGAGTGAGAGGTGTTTGGTAGTTCTTTCCATGTTACCCACCTTCTTAGGGACTGTGCCTCCTGAGTTTTTCCTATGACTATCTGATTCTCTGTTAGGGGCCGTTTCTCTGCTTTTATCATGTTCTTGTTAGTTTTCTATGTGTAGGACATTTTTAAGTATCTTTTAATCCTGGTTTGGTGGAGATTAATTGTTGCAATTTTTCTTTGCTGTAGAAGATTTTATTTGTCCCTCTGTTTTAAAGGAGAACTTAGCTGGGTACACTATTTTTGGTTGATAGTTGTTTGTCTTTAGTGCCTGGCATACTTCATTCCAGGCTCTTCTTGCTTTCATGTTGAGAAATCTGTAGTTATTCTGATTGGTTTTCCTTTATAGGTGACTTATCTTTTCTCCCTGACAGCTTTCCTTAAAGCTTGGTCTCTGTATATCTTGCGTGGATTACAATGTGAAGATGGGATGTGCTGTTCTTGTCGGGTCTATTTGTGGTTCTAAAGTCTTCTTGTATCTGAATGGGCCTATCCTTTTGGATGTTTTGGAAGGTCTCTGCTAGGATTCTGTTAAATAAATTTCCTAGTCCTTTAGCTTCTGTCTCTAGGCCCTCCTCTACACCCATTAGCTTTAAATTAGGCCTTCTGATGATGTCCTCTATCTATTGAATAGATCTATCATATTTCCTGGATTTGTTTTGAATAATTGTCTGTTCTTTCTGTATGAGGTCCAGGCTATCTTCAATTCCAGAGATTCGATCTTCTGTATCATCTAGCTTACTGTCAAGACTTTCTATTTATTTATTTCCTTTCCTTCTATTTAGTCAGTTTTGAAGGCTTCAATTTTTTGTTGGAAGATTTGTTTTAGGACTTGTATGGACATCTTTACTTCCTTGATTTGGTACTCAGTGTTCACCCTCAAATCCTTTAGTTGAGTGGCTATACTCTCATTGGACTCCCTTTCCTTCTGTTGGAATGTATTTAGCTTTCTGTTTGTGGATTCCATGAATTTCTCTACTAATCTTTGGTTAGCCTCATCACACTCATATATAGCCTTATTCAGGCTTTCAATTTTTTTTTATTCAGCATGTTTACCAGTAGTGTTTCTAGAACATTTGGAGAACTATCCTTTGGGTGTTTCATTAACTGTTCTGTTGTGTGTTTGACTGGAGTGGGAGTTGAGATTCCTTGACTTGCCATTTTTCTTGTGTTTCTATGGCTTGTTCTGTCCACTTGGGAATGAAAGCAAATCCAATTCCACACTGGAACAAAATTTTAAGGCAAGGACCAATCCAGAGCCCTGTAGTTGCACAGACTTTGGAGGTCTACAGTGAATGTTAGTTATTTTCACTCTATCTTTCCTTTTTTAGGAATAAGAGTATATACAATTTCACACTAGAACACAATTTTAAGGCAAGCACCAACCCTAAGCTCTGTAGTTGTACAGACTTTGTAGATTCACAAAGATAGGTATTTTCACACTCTCTCTTTTTTTTGGATTCGAAAGTATATCCAATTCCACACCAGAACACAATTTTAAGACAAACATCATCCCAGAGCCCTGTAGTTGCATAAACTTTGGAGGTTCACAATCAGAGGTAGGTATTTTCACTCTATCTACACTTTTTTGATATGTAAGTAGGTTCATTACCACCATTGAGCACAGTTTTAAGATAAAATATAACTCTGGGCCATGTATTTGCACCAATTTTAGCGGTTCAAAATCATAAACAGATGCTCCTCTATATATCTGCTTTTCTTTGTCAAAGGAGGGATATTGTGTTTCAGAAGCAGGGATATATAATTGTAGTCTGTGAACAATTCTATTATGAGACTTAAAGCTATTTGGACCAAAAGGATAATACCATGAGCCACTTTGACACAGTTATACTGACTATAGATACCATCTAGCTCAATGACACAAACATAGGGATCAACAGAGAAAAGAAAATAAAGAGGGAGTGAATGACCAGAAATAATGCAAATGGTTGAGGTGAAACTAAAGGAAAGATTAAGAGATGTAATGAAAAATAAGAGGAGAAAATCAGAGTAGAGGCATGTAGAGAAGGAAAGGAACAGAAGAAAAAATTAAGACCCAAATTCGCAGAAAGAAAAAGAAAAGAAAAGAATATATATGTGAAATAGAGATAAAAAAGTTTTAAAAATTGTGTACATATAAAATAATAATGCTAAAGTTAAAAATACTAAGATTGTGCAATAGAGAGTTGGGTAATCGACAAGTGTTAAGTATACACACAATTAAGGAGGCAGCCTGGTAATCCCCACAGGCTGTGTATCTGGGAATGAACAAAACAGCAATGAGGAAGAAAAAAAAATGGGGAATAGAAAAAGGAAGAAAAAAAACAACAAAGAGAGAAGAAGTAAAAAATAACAATAGTAAAAAATAGAAAAATAAATAAATAACAGTTAGGAAAAAAATCTATTTATTTGGAGCATCTTGTGTCTCCCCTATGTCTGCTTTCCATTCTCTTGATGGCACTTTTGGCTTTCCTCAGTTTTCTTTGTAGCTTGGTTTGGTTTCTCAAATCAGCTTGAGTGGTCAGAAAAAAAGTTCTGCTTTACAAGCTTAGGGTCTTTGTGTCCTTCTTCCCAGACTAATTTAGTGGTAACATGATCTGCTTTGTGTGCGATGCAGGGAGGAGGTGGCTGGTTTCTGTAGTCTGTTGTTGCTCAGAGTTAGCTTGATTGTGGGTGGGGTTTTGGCCTGTCTGGGATCAGTGGCTTTTCCCAAAGGGGCTAGTCCCTTTTTGGCTGGCCTCTTTGGCAAGCCCCTTTTTGGTCAGCCTCTCTTTTAGCTGCTCTCAGCTTTTATAGCCTGTCCAGTTTTGTATTTTTTTTAAGTTGATTTTTCAATCAGTGAAAGTTTAAATACTCTTGGTTTTTTAATTCCTGTATATAGCTAAGCTGCAGATTTGGCTGCAGTCTGAATGGAATTTCTTTGCTCCCTGTTGAGGAGCCAGGCTGCCTCTCTGGATGTACCAGGTAGAGAAAGTTGCCCTGCTCGGTGTGAAGTTCCCATCTTCTGGGTGGGACAGCTTTTCCCTTTGTAGAGCTGACTCTCATATGTCTGATTCCTTTGCCCTGTTGAAAAATGGTACCGTAGTCGCTGCTTCTCTAGCCTAAGTTATCCTAGCTGCTCTGGTAGAGTCTGTGCTAGTATCAAAGATGGCATTCTTCTCAAGTGGCTGGAAGAGGGCGACCTCTGTGGGTAGGAGTGGGGAGTTTCTTTTGTGGCTTACTCAGATTTTCCCTTGGTCTTTCTTTCCATCCACGATCTGAATCTGTCAATGGCCAGCAGGATGTGGATTTCCGCTCCTAGTTATCCAGTTCACGCTGGATGTGAGTGAAAACCTTCAGGCTCTGGCACCTTTGTTCCTGCTACTATCACGCCTGATGCCACTGCCAGTACCATGTGCTCAAATCTGTCTTCTTAGGCAGACTGCCTGAATTTTTTCTCTCTGGGCAGAATCTCTGGACTATTACAGGTCACATCGTGTGATGTTCCAGCCTTGGTCTTTTTGCTATACTGAAAAATTGGTTTCTTGGATAAAGCTCAGTTAGACCCCAGCTACACCTCTGCTATCTTCTTCTGTTCTCCTGGACAATGTTTTAAAGTTTCTCCTAGTGTATTTGGCTCATTTACCCTTACTAATATTCATTTTGTGGGGAAAACCTGTATAATTTGCTACCTTCTGGCTTATTCTTTTTATGTAAATTAGCATATTATTTTCTCTATTCATTAAATTATAGGGTTTATATCTATAGGCTTATTAGATTAGTCCCTTTTTCAATAATATCTCAATTCAGAATGTCTGTAGCTTCACATAATGTGACACAAAATATTTTTTCTACATTTAGTGATATTAAGATTAATTAGAGGTCTTAGGTGATGTCAGTCCAGATCCATTCATTGTAATTTTCCATTAACCATTCACCTAATGATTTCAGTAGCCACTGCTGATTGTTACCGAGATTCATTCTTTCATTAGGTACTGCAATATTGTGATTTCTAATTGTATCATATGTCTGCATGCATTTACTGTGATTCTTTTATTGAAGGATACACTTCCTTCAATAGCTATTTAGATTTCCTTAGATAGTGAGTACACACAAAAGGGGAATGTTTCATCCTTTACCTTTACTTATCAGTTTTCAGAACAGTTAGTGTGTGTCCTATTTTGCTTTTATGCCAGGTTTCCAGGTTTCCATGGTTCATTTTTCATCTCCATGGAGCACTTCTTTATATTACATAGATTCCTTACCACAGAATCCAAAAGGAACATTCTCTTAAGTCTCAACTTTGCTTGGGTCCAGAAACTCATGCTACTCCTAAAAATTCTCCTACTTTGGGTAAGTTAGGAATGAAAATAAATTATTCTGGGTTTCTCAGCCCATGAAAATTAAATATAAGACACTGGTTACAAATGCAATATGAGGGATAAAGGAGTAAAAAGGAGATTAGTAACTCCAAGAAGGCTAGACTGAAGGATAAAAAGGGGGAAGAACATACTTACTATACCATAGTGTAGTAAGTATCTGGAGTATCTGCTGCCACCAGATGCCTCTTGGAGCCAGTGTTGTTGCTGTCATCATTGCAAGAAGCCTGAAGCTCAAACTTCCATGCATGCTGCAGAGACTCCATAGACTCTCAGTGCTCTTATTCAGGAGTCCTGTTGCTGGGATAGTAGTGCACTTAAAGTCCTTGCAGCCAGAAATGTGCTTTTGGAGGAATCCAAAAGCCTGCATATTCCTGTGCAGTTGTCACTGTTCAAAAACCTAAGCCTAAAAAACCACCACCACAAACCTAAAAAAGGAAGAACATGACATCTCTTCCTCCCTCCTCTGTCTAGAACAACTGTACTGGCAGGGGAGTCTGTAAAATGTAGTTTTCAGAATTGTATCACTTGTAATATCAGTGAAGCATGAAAGAACAGAATGAGGCTGATGACAGACATATTAATGACCACATATGCATCTCAGCAAATCTGTGATAGGAAATAAAATCAGTTCCTCTATGTTTTTAGTAAAATACAGTATCTTCAGCTGCAGATTTTTAATAAATCCTAGAATTCTCCATGTTTATTAATCCATAAATAGGAAGTTTAGTGTCAGTCCTTAGTGTTTGCTTTCTAGTATTTTTTTTTATTCAGCCCCTGTCTGCCTCATGAGACTTCCTCCAGACTTCATCCAATAGACTTGCCTCCTCCAGACTTCATCTAAGGACTCACACCCACCAAGTGACAGTTGCTGCCTGCTGCCTTCTCCCAGAGGAGACCACATCTCAGCCTTTTACCCCTAATGTCGATACCCCTTGCTAGCAGGAAGTAGCCAGAGAGACTCTTTGCCCTTTTTCATAATTATCAAAAGGCTAGAATGTAAGATCTGCATAGGGACATCTCCCTAATTCTTGACTAAATTTCTGCCCAGTATCTGTTACCTAGGTAACTGGCAGACCTGGAAGCAGTCACTTTCCCTTCCTGCTGGGTCACATCCTAGGCCACCTCTGGTCACATGCCTCCCATCTGACCTTAGGAGGGTCCCAGACCCTGAGGTCAAGTCCAGATCCAGTGTGGCCACATATTTCCCCACCTGGCCAGACTTCTTTCTGTCCCTGGCCTAGATAAGTCCTGACCAAGGAGTGGGTCACCCCCTTTTCTTATTAGCCATGCCTCTCCATCATGCATGGCTTGGGCAGCAGTTTGGTAAATAAACTTCTTCTCTTGCCTGAATAGCATGTGGTGTTCTCTTCATCGGTTATCTAAGGAAACCTACCTATTTAATATACCTTACACTTGGTAGTCTAATAATCAAATGAAAGCTATAATTAATTCAAGAATTTCAGCTAAAAAAAAGAATTTCAGCTAGACCATTAGTTCCAGAGCAATGATATAATCATTTTAAATATTTAAGTATCACTAGACTAGTTTGGAGATCAAATTCTCCAGGCAACAAAAGAAACCCAAACTTTGGTCTCTACTGGAAGCTTCATATCCACAAAGTAATATGGGCACCAGCTGTAAAGAGAACACTTTCTTCACCACTCACACATAGGATTTCTCTAAAGTGACATTTTAAAAATCAGAAACCAAATTGGATCCTTTCTAAATACTCACTATTCTTACTGCAACCAATCAGCAAACATGAGGGAAGGCCTACAGACACCCCAGATTCCCCAAGTTGTCCTGGCTATCCATAGACAAACCAGGAAAACCCTTTGTCTTGGACAAATATGCCATGAGAGTGGGTTTGTTTTTACTTTGTTTCCTCAAATAATACCATAGATCTCCAATTTTTCTCTAATTAAATCTAACCTTTTATCTTAGAAATGTTTTCTAAATGCATGGTAAAATTTGTATATTATAAATGTAAATACTTAAATGTAAATGCATATTTTAAAATTTCATTTAAAGTTGATATATAATAATCACTTATGAGATACATTATGATAATTAAACACACAGCTAGAAGAAGCATAAGTTTTTGTTTTGTTTTATTTTATTGAAGTCAAACTCATTACCATCCAGATTCTCCCTCTGAAGTCTGGGATTACAAGTGTGTGCTAGAATGCCCAGTTGATAGTTCTTAAACAGAAATTTAACAATAGAATCTGGAGCCTGTGCTTATAAAATGTATTTACTCTGCAATTATTATATCAACATTTCTGCTGAACATGTTTAGTTCTCTTGTCATAATCTATTTTTAAAGGTTACCATGTGTGGAGTATGATTACTTTTAAACTGTGTCTATTTATTTGAAATGGGATCTTTTAATATGATGAAAACTACAAGATATAAAAATATTCTTAGATGCCAGGAGCTGGTGCCTCACACCTGTAATCCAAGCTATCCAGGAAGCTGAGATCAGAGCACTGCAGTTTGAAGCCAGTCCAGGCAGGAAAGTCTGTGTGACTCTTATCTTTAAGCAAAAAGCAAGCAATGGAGCTGTGGCTCAGATAGTAGAGTACACAGTACTCTACTTAGTAAAGAAAAATCTCAGGCACAGTGCTCAGGCCCTGGGTTCAAGGCCCATTACTGGTACAAAAGAAAATTTGAGTCGTGACAAGTCTCCTTCCTACCCGTGCAGGAGCTTATGTTCTGTATATCAGTATATAAATATAAGTCAATCACCCATGCATTAGAGACATATTTAGAGTTGAAATTACTGAATCAAAAATTATATAATTTGTCGAGGCTGGGAAGGTAGCTTGGTGGTAGAGTGCTTGCCTTGCATGCTCAGCACCACATAAGCAAAAAGAAAAAAAAGCCGGAAGTGGCGCTGTGGCTCAAGTGGTAGAGCGCTAGCCTTGAGCTAAAAAGCTGAGGGACAGTGCACAGGCCCAGAGTTCAGGCCCAACGACTGGCCCCCGCTCCCCCCAAAATTATATCTTTTGGAATGCGGATGGCTAAAGAGTATGGTATAGGTTAATTTACACCTATATCAGCAGCATTTGAAGGTATCTGTTTTCTTACATTCTAATCTTCATATTATGTTACCAAACATATAACATAAGTTATATCATATTTAAATTAATTAAATTATATCACATATAGTAAATGTAAGATAATATAGTATAATATGTTAGTATAGTTTATCATGGCATCTGTTGTTGTTAGAGTCCTTGATTTTTGCCATTCTAACTGGAGTGAGGTGGTATCTCAATGTTGTTTTGATTTGCATTTCTTTTATGGCTAGGGATGTTGAGCATTTCTTCATGTGTCTATTGGCCATACTTCTTTCTTCTTCAGAGAAGTTTCTCTTTAAGTCTTTAACCCACTTATTTATTGGGTAGTTGTTTCTTTGAGGATTTGTTGATGGGGGATTTGATTTTTTGAGTTCCAAGTATATTTTAGATATGAGACCCTAGTCTGTTGTAGGCTAGTGAAGATGTTCTCCCAATCCGTGGGCTTTCTATTGATCTTGCTAGCTATGTCCTTTGCCTTGCAGAAACTCTGCAACTTCATGCAATCCCATTTGTCCAACCTTTCTTTGATTTGTTGTGTTTCCGGGTCTCTATACAGAAAATTTCGGCCTCCAGCAAGGAGACCTAGGGTTTCTCCTATTCCATCCTGTAATGTTTTCAGAGTGTCTGCTTTGACTTCGAGGTCTTTGATCCTTTTGGAGTTGATTCTGGTGCAGGGTGATATATAAGGATCTAGCTTAAGTTTTCTACATGTAGTTAACCAATTTTGCCAGCGCCATTTACTGAAGAGGCTGTCTTTCTTCCATTCTATTGTTTTAGCTCCCTTATCGAAGATTAGATGGCTATAGGTCTGTAGGTTCATTTCTGGGATTTGAATTCTATTCCACTGGTCCTAAGGTCTTTTCTTATGCCAATACCAAGCTGTTTTGATTACTATGGCTTTATAGTAGAGTTTGAAATTTGGTATTGATATTCCTCCAGCAGTGTTCTTTCCGTTGAGGAGCGTTTTTGCTATTCGGGGTCTTTTATTGTTCCATTTGAATTTTTGGATTGCCTCTTCTATTTCCTTGAAGAATGAGGTTGGAATTTTGATAGGTATTGCGTTGAATTTGTAGATAGCCTTGGGAAGTATTGCCATTTTCACAATGTTAATCTTGCCAATCCAGGAGCATGGGAGGTTTTGCCATTTTTAAAGTTCTGTGTTGATTTCCTTTTTCAAGATTTTAAAGTTTTCATCATAGAGGTCCTTCACTTCTTTGGTTAAGTTAATTCCTAGGTATTTTATTTTTTGTGGGGCTATTTCAAATGGAGTTGCTTTCCTAATTTCAGCCACACTTTTCTCATTGTTGGCATACAGAAAAGCCATTGATTTTGGGGGTTAATTTTATACCCTGCTACTTTGCCAAAGTTTTGAATCAGCTTGAGTAATTTGGGAGTGGAGTCTATGGGATTCTTTAAATAAAAGATCATGTCGTCTGCAAAGAAGGAGAGTTTTATTTCTTCTTTCCCTATTTGGATCCCCTTTAGGTCTGCATCTTGTCTTATTGCTGTAGCTAGGCATTCTAATACTAGATTGAAGAGAAGTGGAGAGAGTGGACATCCTTGTCTTGTTCCTGAGTTAAGAGGAAATGGCTTTAGTTTTTCACCATTAAGTATAATGCTGGCTGTAGGTTTGACATATACAGCCTTTATTGTATTGAGGAATGTTCCATGGATTCCTAATTTTTCCAAAACCTTCATCATAAAGGGGTGTTGGATCTTGTCGAATGCTTTTTCTGCATCTATTGAGATAACCATGTGGTTCTTATTCTTGCTCCTGTTGATGTGATGAATAATATTAATTGATTTGCGTATATTGAACCAGCTTTGCATCCCTGAAATCCTATTTGATCGTGGTGTGTGATTTTTTGGATGAATTGTTGAAGTCGATTGGCCAAAATTTTGTTGAGAAGTTTTGCATCAATGTTCATCAAAGAAATGGGTCTATAGTTCTCTTTCTTTGATGAGTCCCTGCCTGGTTTTGGGATGAGGGTTATGATGGCTTCATAGAATGTGTTGGGTAGTGAGCTTTCTCTTTCAATTTCATTGAAGAGTTGGAGGAGTATTGGTGTGAGCTCTACTTTCAAGGCCTTGTAGAATTATGCTGTTAAACCATCTGGTCCTGGACTTTTCTTAGCTGGGAGGTCTCTTATTGCTGTTTCTATTTCAATTCTTTTTTTTTTTTTGTCGGCCGTGGGGCTTGAACTCTGGGCCTGGGCGCTGTCCCTCAGCTCTTCAGCTCAAGTCGAGCGCTCTACCATTTGAGCTACAGCGCCACTTCCGGTTTTCTGGTGGTTTTTTGGAGATAGGAGTCTCACGGTCTCCCCTGCCCGGGCTGGCTTTGAACCACGATCCTCAGATCTCAGCCTCCTGAGTAGCTAGGATTACAGGCGTGAGCCACCAGCGCCCAGCTTCTATTTCAATTCTTGATATGGGCCAGTTAAGATGGTTTAATTCATCTTGGTTTAGTTTTGGCATGTCAATATTTGCTAGGAAAAGGTCCATTTCTGTCATGTTCTCAAACTTAGCATAAAGTTTTGAGAAGTATTCCCTTATAATGTTCTGAATCTTGGTTGTTTCCGTGGTGATGTTTCCATTCTCATCTCTGAGTTCATTTATTTGGGTGTGTTCTTTTCTTTTTCTGATAAGATTTGCTAAGGGTCTGTCAATTTTGTTAATTTTTTTGAAGAACCAACTCTTAGTTTTGTTGATTCTTTCTATAGTTTTTTTTTTTTGATTCTAATTCATTTAATTCTGATTTAATTTTGATTATTTCTTTCCGTCTACTGGATTGGGGTTTATCTTGCTGCTCTTTTTCAAGGAGGTTTAGGTGTGTCATTAAATTGCTAGTTTCAGATCTCTCCAATTTGTTGATGTAGGAGCTCAGAGCTATAAACTTGCCTCTGAGTACTGCCTTTTCTGTGTCCCAGAGGAGCTGGTAATTTGTGTGTTCATTTTGGTTGAATAGCATGAACATTTGAATTTCCTTTCTAATCTCGTCCATGACCCACTCGTGATTCAGCAGTGTATTGTTCAGCCTCCATGTGATACCGGACTTTCTTTGGTGGCTTTTGGTGTTGAGTTCTAATTTTATTCCCTTGTGGTCAGAGAGAATGCAAGGTATAACTTCAATGTTTCTGAATTTAGACAAGTTTGCTTTGTGGCCTAAAATGTGGTCTATTTTAGAAAATGTTCCATGTGCTGCTGAGATAAACGTGTATTCTGATGCTGCTGGGTGAAATGTTCGGTAGATGTCTGTTAAATCTAGTTGATCTATGCAGCTGTTTAGATCTGCGGTTTCTCTGTTGAGATTTTGTGAGTTGATCTATCTAGTGAGGAGAGTGGCATGTTCAAATCCCCAACAATTAATGTCTTTGGATTTATATGGGATTTGAGGGAAAGTAGTGTTTCTTGGATAAATTTGGGTGCTCCATTGTTTGGCGAATAGATATTTAGAATTGTAATATCCTCCTGAAGGAGAAATCCCTTCATTAGTATGTAGCGACCTTCTTTATCTCTTCTTACGAATTTTAATTTGAAGTCTATTTTATCTGATATTAGGATTGCAACTCCCGCCTGTTTATGGGGGCCGTTTGCTTGGTAGATTTTGTTCCAGCCTTTAACATTGAAAATGTGTTTGCTTTTATGGGCAAGATGTGACTCCTGAAGGCAGCAGATAGAAGGGTTTTGTTTTTTAATCCAACTAGACAGTTTATGTCGCTTAATTGGAGAGTTAAGTCCGTTAACGTTAAGAGATAGGACTGAGAGGTATTTGGGAGTTCCTGCCATGTTATCCACCTTCTTGGGGGCTGCGAAAACTGGGTTCTTCCTATGGTTCTTGGATTCTCAGTTTTGGTGCAGTTTCGTGTCTTTATTGTGGTCTTGTTGGTTTTCTATGTGTAGGACATCTTTAAGAATCTTTTGTAGGGCTGGTTTCTTTGCTATGGAAGGTTTTTATTTGGCCTTCAGTTATGAAGGAGAGTTTAGCTGGGTACAGTATTCTTGGTTGATAGTTGTTTGTTTTTAGGGCATGGCATACATCATTCCAGGCTCTTCTTGCTTTGATTGTCTCTGCTGATTAATCTGAGGTGATTCTAATTGGTTTCCCTTTATAGGTGATTAATCTTTTCCCCTTGACAGCTTTAAGGATCTTTTCCTTGGTCTGTGTTGATCCTGTGTGGATTATAATGTGATGGTGGGATGTCCTATTTTGGTCTGGTCTATTTGTGGTTCTAAAAGTTTCTTGTATCTGAATAAGCCTATCTTTTTGTATGTTTGGGAAGTTCTCTGCTAGGATCCTGTTAAACAAATTTCCAAGACCATTAACTTCTGTTTCTAGGTGCTCCTCTACATCCATTATCCTTAGATTAGGCCTTCTGATGGTGTTTTCCAAGTGTTGGATAGATCTATCATATTTCTTGGACTTGTCTTGGATGGTTGTATGTTCTTTCTCTATAATATCTAGGCTGTCTTCAATCCCTGAGATTCGATCTTCTGCATGGTCTAACCTGCTGTCAAGACTTTCTACTTTGTTTTTAATCTCTTTTCCTTGTAATTGGTCAGTTTTGATGGCTTTGAATTCTTTCTTGAAGCTTTGTTTTAGATCTTGTATGAACTTCTTTACTTCCTTAATTTGGTGTTCAGTGTTTATTCTCAATTCACTTAGTTGATTGGTTATGGTTTCCTTGGACTCCCATTCCTTCTGTTGGGTTCCATTCAGCATTCCCTTTGTGGTCTCCCTGACTTCCTTCAGCTCTTTGTTAATGGATTCCATGAATGCCTTTAGTGATCTTTGTGTATTCTCTTCCTGCTCTCTCAATTCCTGTATTACTTTTGATTAGCTTCCTCCCCTTTGTGGGATTCCTGTAGTTCTCTTTGAGTGTTCTCAGCCTGTTCACGCCATTCCTGCCTTTCTCTTTGAGTATTCTGAAGCTGCTCACGCAAATCCTGTATCAGTTTTTGAGTAGCTTCCTCACGCTTATGATATTCCTGTATAAACTTTTGGATTGCCTCCTCTCTCTCCCTATCATGCTCATACAGAGTCCTTTGTATGTTTTCAATCGTTTCATTTATCATGTTTGCCAGCAGTGTTCGTAGAGCTATTTGGGAACTCTCCTCTGGATTATTCATTATCTGTTTGGTCCCCTGATTATCAAGATTGGGAATTGAGATACCCGGATTTGCCATTTAACTTGTGTTTTTCTGGCTTACTCTGCCCATTTGAGATGAAAATAGCACCAGTTTTGTGCTTGAACACTATCTTAAGGCAACCATCAACCAAAGTCTTAATTTGTAGTCAATAGTCTACAGATACGACCTAGTTCAACAGATACATCTATTCAACATCAAACAATTAATGGGCTTCGAACCGCAAAGAAGAATTTGGAAAACCAGAGATTATTAGGGTTAGGGATAGATGTGGGTAAAAAATAGGAATAGATTGGTGTGGGGATGCACAGGGAGAGTTAACTAAGTCCTAATCTCAATGCAGGAAATAGGTTGGGTAGGATGAAAGTAGAGAGAGAGAAAAAAAGAAGATAGGGAAAGGGAAAACAAAAGAGACCAGAAAAAATGGAAAAGTAAAAATTAATAGTATTATGCAGAAGCGAAAACAACCTACTTAGAGAAGAACGTGAATTTATTGAGAGAAGGGAGGAACATAGAGGAGATGTGAAAAATTTAAGAATAAAAATGCTTAAAATATTATATAGGTATAAAGAGGTAGTACTGCTATTAATGAATTTAAGTCTCAGAGGTTTTGACTTGAGTAATAAATTTGTGGATTAAGTGTGTACACAATGGGAGATAGGGTCTAATAAGAAGGAGGAGGAGAAGAAGAAGAAGAAGAAGAAGAAGAAGAAGAAGAAGAAGAAGAAGAAGAAGAAGAAGAAGAAGAAGAAGAAGAAGAAGAAGAAGAAGAAGAAGAAGAAGAAGAAGAAGAAGAAGAAGGAGAAGAAGGAGAAGAAGGAGAAGAAGAAGGAGAAGAAGGAGAAGAAGGAGAAGAAGGAGAAGAAGGAGAAGAAGGAGAAGAAGGAGAAGAAGGAGGAGAAGAAGAAGAAGAAGAAGAAGAAGAAGAAGAAGAAGAAGAAGAAGAAGAAGAAGAAGAAGAAGAAGAAGAAGAAGAAGAAGAAGGAGAAGAAGAAGGAGAAGGAGAAGGAGAAGGAGAAGGAGAAGGAGAAGGAGAAGGAGAAGGAGAAGGAGAAGGAGAAGAAGGAGAAGGAGAAGAAGGAGAAGGAGAAGAAGAAGAAGGAGAAGGAGAAGAAGAAGAAGAAGGAGAAGAAGAAATGTTCCTTGATTTTTTGGGGAGGGGTGGGAAAAATCCTGTATCTCCCTTGTGTCCGTAACCAGCCTCTTGTTGGAGTCTCTGGTCTGCTTGTGGTCCTGTGGCTTGGTTGGTTTCTTAAGTCAGTTTGTTCGAACAGGCAGAAAAATGCTCTGCTTTACCCAGGATTTTGCAATCCTCCTCCCAGGCTAGTTCAATGGGAGGCTGATCTGCTTTGAGAATCACAAAAGAGGGGGATGCAGTGATGAGGCTAGGTTCTGGGTAGAGTTGAGGTCTTTCAACAAACAGTAGCTTTTCCCGGGGGCTAGTTTGTGAAAACCTCACAGAGCCCAGCCTGGAGCCATTCTCAGGGTTTCTGTTTACTGAATTTCAATTGATTGTAGAGGCTACTAGAGGGAGGGGCAGCCTCTGGCTCTGATTACCCAGTGAAGAAAGCCACTCCTAGGGCTGGCGCCTGAGCTGGGTGACTTTTCCCTGGGTGGAGCTGAGTCTGGCAGGAAACCCCGCCCTTAAGTTCTTGTGACCTGCTAAATGACTCGTTTTATTCCAAGGCTTGAGTTGGAGCTAGCAGCTCTGCCGAGCTTTGTCGGTATCCAAGATGGATATCTCTGGTACTGGTGGGGGGGGGGGGGAGGAGGGGTGGCCTTCCCTCCTCTGCTCCCTGAGAAGGAGTGAGGACGTCGGGCTTCTATTCACGTCGAGTCTTGGTTCCTGGGTCATCTCTGGTCTGCGAACTGCAGGATGAAGATGTTGGCTCCTTTTCAGTTCTTGCTGGTGTTGAGTAGAATCGGCTCGCCCACTGTGTCTGGCTCCTTCGTCCCGGACTCTATGTGCTCAGGTATGGCGCCTGTGATCTCTGCCACCACCGCTGCCGCCACCGCGGCGCCTGCTGGCAAGAGTTCAAATGTGTCTCCTTGCCTGGATTTTCCCTCTCTGTCTTGACTCTCTGTCCTGTGATGGCACACTTGGTGTGATTCTCTGGCTTAGGACTATTCACTGGAACTCTAAAACTGCTTTCTATGTGAGAGCTTGTTTAGATTCCAGCTTCTCCTCCGCCATCTTCCCGCGTTTCACTACTTTCAAGTCTTCTTAGGAAGAATTCCAGATTCTGGCAGCAGGCAGGCACCCAGATGCTCCAAGTTCATATCTCCTTGTACATCCTCAGTTGTTTCTTCTACACGCATGAAGTTTAGCAGTCTTACTCAGTTTGCATTACTGCACAATTGCGCCTGCAGTGTTCTGCAGTGGTTGCAAGCACTCAGACGTGGCAGCCATTTGTGCTTCTCCCCTGTCCATGTAGGACACTGCTAGCTGACTGGGAATATCTGCTTCCCTATCTGTCCACCTGAGTGTTACTCATTAGAGCTTCTACCACTACACTGTCTTCACCCTGAGGAGTAAGTAGAACCTCTACTTATGACACTGTGTAGAAGTTTTGAGAAGCAGAACTCAGTTGTTTGGGACCCAGCCACTGTCCATCCATTCCTATGGATGGCACTGGATATATCACACTCTAATTAGTCCACGGTTGTGTTCAGCTGAATGACCTCTGCTGGGAACACTCAGAATGCGGTTCTGAGTTCTTGCAACAGAACAGCTTTTCACTACTTTCAAGTCTTCTTAGGAAGAATTCCAGATTCTTGCAGCCGGAAGGCTGCCAGGTGTTCCGGGTTCATATCTCCTTGTAAATCTTCAGTGTTTTCTTCTACATGCCTGAAATTTGGCGATATTACACAGCTTGCATTACTGCACAATTGCGCCTGCAGAGTTCTGCAGTGATTTCAAGCACTCAGAAGTGGCAGCCATTTGAGCTTGTCCCCCTAGGATGCTTACAGGTGACTGGGAATATCTGCTTCCCGTTCTGCCCAACTGAGTGTTACTGATTAGAGCTTTTACCACTATACTCTCTTCACCCTGTGGAGTAAGTAGAACCTCTACTTATGACACTGTGTTGAAGTTTTTAGAAGCAAACCTCAGTTGTTTGGGATGCAGCCACTGTTCATCCATTCCTATGGAAGGCACTGGATATATCAGGCTCTAATTAGTCCACGGTTGTGTTCAGCCGAATGACCTCTGCCGGGAACACTTAGAATGAGGTTGTGAGTCATTACAACATAAGAGCATTTCAGTACTTGCAAGGGTTCTTAGGTAGAATTCCAGAATCTTGCCATCAGTAGGCCTGCAGGTGTTCTGGGTTAATATCTCCTTGTAAATCCTCGGTGGTTTATTCTTCCCCAATGAAGATTAGCAAGGTTACACAGTTTGCATTGATGCACAATTGCCCCTGCAGAGGTCCGCTGCACTTGCAAACATTCAGACGTCGCAGCCAGATATGCTTGTCCCCTGTTCCCGGAGGACACTGCCAGCTAACTGGGAATATCTGCTTCCAATTCTTTTCACCTGTGTGCTACTGATTACAGCTTTTATGGCTACACTCTACTCAACCTGAGGAGTAAGTTGAATCTCTACTTATGGCACTCTGTTAAAGTTTTGAGAACCTTACCTCAGTTGTGTGGGACACGAACAATGTCCATCCGTTTGAATGGATGGAAATGGATATATCAGGCTCTAATTACTCCACGGTTGTGTTCAGCAGAATGACCTCTGCCGGGAACGCTCAGAATGAGGTTCTGAGTTATTGCAACAGAAGAGTGTTCCACTACTTTAAAGGTTTCTTAGGAAGAATTTCAGAATCTTTATGTCGGCAGGCCTCCAGGTGTTCTGGGTAAATATCTGCTTTTATATCCTCCGTGGTTTCTTGTACACCCGTGAAGTTTGGCAAGCTTACACAGTTTGCATTGCTGCACAATTGCTCCTACAGAGCTCTGCCGGGGTTGCAAACATTCAGACGTGGCATCCAGATATGCTTGTCACATGTACCCTTAGGACACTGCCAGCTGACTGGGAATATCTGCTTCACGTTCTTCTCACCTGAGTGCTACTGATTACAGCTTTTACCGCTACACTCTACTCAAGCTGAGGAATAAGTTGAAACTCTACTTCTGGCACTGTGTTAAAGTTTTGGGAACCAGACCTCAATTGTGTAGGACGCGACCAATATCCATCCATTGCTATGGATGGCACTGGATGTATCATGTTCTAAGTAGTCCACCGTTGTATTCAGACGAATGACCTCTGCCGGGAACATGCAGAATCATGTTCTGAGTTCTTGCAACAGAACAGCGTTTCACTACTTTCAAGTCTTCTTAAGAAGAATTCCAGATTCTGCCAGCCGGCAGGCTACCAGGTGTTCTGGGTACATATCTCCTTGTAAATCCTCAGTGGTTTCTACTACACGCCTGAGGTTTGGCAATGTTACTCAGTTTGCATTACTGCACAATTGGGCCTGCAGAGTTCTTCAGTGGTTGCACGCACTCAGAAGTGGCAGCCATTTGTGCTTGTCCCCCTAGGATGCGGCCAGCTAACTGGGAATATTTGCTTCCCGTTCTTTCCACCTGAGTGTTACTGATTAGAGCTTTTACCACTACACTGTCTTCACCCTGAGCAGTAAGTAGAACCTGTATTTATGAAACTGTGTTGAAGTTTTTAGAAGCAGACCTCAGTTGTTTGGGACGTGGCTACTGTCCATCCATTCCTATGGACGACACTGGATATATCAGGCTCTAATTAGTCCAAGGTTGTGTTCAGCCGAATGACCTCTGCCGGGAACACTCAGAGTGAGGTTCTGAGTTATTGCAACATATCAGCGTTTCACTACTTTCAAGGTTTCTTAGGAAGAATTACAGGATCTTGCTGCCGGCAGGACTCCAAGTGTTCCGGGTAAATATCTCCTTGTATATTGTCCGTGGTTGCTTCTACACCTGTGAAGTTTGGCAAGGGTATGTAGTGTTCATTGCTGCACAATTGCCCCTGCAGAGCTCTGCCGCGGTTGCAAACATTCAGACACGGCAGCCAGATATGCTTGTCCCCGTAGGACACTGCCACCTGACGGGGAATATCTGCCTGCCGGTCCTCTCACCTGAGTGCAGCTGATTCCAGCTTTTCCAGCTACACTCCACTCAACCTGAGGAGTAAGTTGAACCTCTACTTATGGCACTCTGTGAAAGTTGTTTTTTTTTTTGTTGTTTTTTGTTTTGGATCTGGTCGTGGGGTCTGAACTCTGGGCCTGTGCCCTGTCCCTTAGCTCTTCAGCTCAAGGCTAGTACTGTACCACTTGAGCCACAGTGGCACTCAGGCTTTTTTCTTTTTGATTATGTGGTGCTGAGGAATGGAACCCAGGGTCTCATGCTTGCAAGGCAAGCACTCTACCACTGAGCCATTTTCCCAGCCTTCTGTGAAAAATTTGAGAACCAGACGTCAGTGGTATGCGACGCGACCAACGTCCATCCATTGCTATGGATGGCACTGGATATATCAGGCTCTAAGTAGTCCCCCATTGTGTTCAGACGAATGACCTCTGCCGGGAACATGCAGAATCAGGTTCTGAGTTCTTGCAAAAGAACAGCGTTTCACTACTTTCAAGTCTTCTTAGGAAGAATTCCAGATTCTGGCAGCCGGCAGGCTACCAGTGTTCCGGGTACATATCTCTTTGTAAATCCTCAGTGGTTTCTACTACAGGCCTGAAGTTTGTCAATGTTACTCAGTTTGCAGTACTTCAGAATTGTGCCTTCAGAGTTCTGAAGTGGTTGCAAGCACTCAGAAGTGGCAGCCATTGGTGCTTGTCCCCCTAGGATGCTGCCAGCTAACTGGTAATATCTGCTTCCCGTTCTTCCCACCTGAGTGGTACCAATTATAGCTTTTACCAATACACTCTTTTCACCCTGAGGAGTAAGGAGAACCTCTACTTATGACACTGTGTTGAAATTCTGAGAAGCAGACCTCAGTTGTTTAGGATGCGGCCACTGTCAATCAATTACTATGGACGGCACTGGACATATCAGGCTCTAATTAGTCCACGGTTATGTTCAACCGAATGACCTCTGCCGTGAACACTCAGATTTAGGGTTTGAGTTATTGCAACAGAAGAATGTTTCACTACTTTCAAGGCTTCTTAGGAAGAATTCCAGAATCTTGCTGCCAGCAGGCCTCCAGGTGTTCTGGGTTAATATCTCCTTGTAAATCCTCTGTGGTGTTTCTACACCCGGGAAGTTTGGCAAGGTTACTCAGCTTACATTGCTGCACAATTGTGCCTGCAGAGCTCTTCTGCTGTTGCAAACAGTCAGACGTGGCAGCCAGATATGCTTGTCCCCTGTCACCGTAGGACAATGCCAGCTGACTGGGAATATCTGCTTCCTGTTATTCTCACCTGAGTACTACTGATTACAGTTAAAATTTTGAGAACCAGACCTCAGTTGTGTGGGAGGCGACCAACCAACATCCATTGCTATGGATGGCACTGGATATATCAGGCTCTACGTAGTCCACCGTTGTGTTCAGCCCAATGACCTCTGCCGGGAACATGCAGAATCAGGTTCTGAATTCTTGCAACAGAACAGCGTTTCACTACTTTCAAGTCTTCCTAGGAAGAATTCCGGATTATGGCAGCCGGTTCACATCTCCATGTAAATCCTGCAGAGTTCGGCAGTGGTTGCAAGCACTCAGAAGTGGCAGCCATTTGTGCTTGTCCCCCTAAGATGCTGTCAGCTGACTGGGAATATCTGCTTCTCCTTCTTCCTAACTGAGTGTTACTGATTAGAGTTTTTACCACTACACTCTCTTCACTCTAAGGAGTAAGGAGAATCTCTACTTATGACACTGTGTTGAAATTTTGAGAAGCAGACCTCAGTTGTTTGGGACGCGGCCACTGTCCATTCATTACTATGCATGGCACTGGATATATCAGGCGCTAATTAGTCCACGGTTGTGTTCAGCCGAATGACCTCTGCCGGGAACACTCAGAATGAGGTTCTGAGTAATTGCAACATATCAGCGTTTCACTACTTTCAAGGCTTCTTAGAAAGACTTCAAGAATCTTGCTGCCAGCAGGCCTCCAGGTGTTCTGGATTAATATCTCATTGTAAATCCTCCCTGCTTTCTTCTACACCCGTGGAGTTTGGCAAGGTTACCCAGTTGTCATTGCTGCACAGTTGCGCCTGCAGATCCCTGCTCCAGTTGCAAACATTCAGACTTGGAAGCCAGATCTTCTTGTCCCCTGTCACCATAAGACATTGCAACTGACTGGGAATATCTGCTTCCCGTTCTTCTCACTGAGTGCTAATGACTACGGCTTTAATGGCTACACTCTACTCAACCTGAGGAGTAAGTTGAAGCTCTACTTATGGCAGTCTGTTAAAATTTTGAGCACCAGACCTCAGTTGTGTGGGACATGACCAATGTCCATCCATTGCTATGGATGGCACTGGATATATCAGGCTATATGTAGTCCACCATTGTATTCAGCCGAATGACCTATGCTGAGACCATGCAGAATCAGGTTTTTAGTTCTTGCAACAGAACAGCGTTTCACTACTTTCAAGTCTTCTTAGGAAGAATTCCAGAATCTGGCAGCTGGCAGGCTCCCAGGTGTTCCAGGTACATATCTCCTTGTAAATCATCAGTGGTTTCTTCTACACGCCTGAAGATTGGCAATGTTACTCCATTTGCATTACTGCACAATAGCGCCTGCAGAATTCTGCAGTGGTTGCAAACACCCAGAAGTGGCAGCTATGTCTGCTTGTTCCCCTAAGATGCTGGCAGCTGACTGGGAATATCTGCTTCCAGTTCTTATCACCTGAGTGTTACTGATTAGAATTTTGACGACTACACTCTCTTCACCCTGAGGAGTAAATTGAACCTCTACTTATTGCACTCAGTTAAAATTTTGAGAACCAGACCTCAGTTGTGTGGGACACGACAAACGTCCATCCATTACTATGGATGGCACTGGATATATCACGCTCTAAGTAGTCCACTGTTGTGTTCAGCCGAATGACCTCTGCTGGGAACATGCAGATTTAGGTTCTGAGTTCTTGCAACAGAACAACGTTTCCCTACTTTCAAGTCTTCTTAGCAAGAATTCCAGATTCAGGCAGCTGTCAGGCTGCGAGGTGTTCTGCTTTCATATTTCCTTGTAAATCCACAGTAGTTTCTTCTACACACCTGAAGTTCGGCAATGTTACTCAGTTTGCATTACTGCACAATTGTACCTGCAGAGTTCTGTAGTAGTTACAAACACTCAGAAGTGGCGGTCATTTGTGCTTGTCCCCCTAGGATGCTGCCAGCTGACTGGGAATATATGCTTCCGGTTCTTCCACCTGAGTGTTACTGATTAGGGCTTTTAGCACTACACTTTCTTCACCCTGAGGAGTAAGTAGAACCTCTACTTATGACAATGTGTGGAAGTTTTGAGAAGCAGACCTCAGGTGTTTAGAACATGGCCACTGTCCATCCATTACTATGGACAGCACTGGATATATCAGGCTCTAATTAGTCCACGGTTGTGTTCAGCCGAATAACCTCAGCCGGGAAGACTCAGAATGTGGTTCTGAGTTATTGCAACAGAAGAGCGTTTCACTACTTTCAAGGCTTCTTAGGAAGAATTCCAGAATCTTCCTGCAGACAGGTATTCCAGGTTAATATCTCCTTGTAAATCCTCCGTGGTTTCTTCTACATCCGTGAAGTTTGGCAAGGTTATGCAGTTTGCATTGCTGCACAATTGCTCCTGCAGAGCTCTGAGGCGGTGCAAACATTCAGAAGTGCAATTCAGATATGATTGTCCCCTGTCCCTGTAGGACACTGCCAGCTGACTAGGAATATCTGCTTCCAGTTCTTCTCACCTGAGTGCTACTGATTACAGACTTGAAGGATACACTCTACTCACCCTGAGGAGTATGTTGGACCTCTACTCATGGAACTCTGTCCAAGTTTTGAGAACCAGACCTCTGTTGTTTGGGACTCGAACACTGTCCATCCATGT
Organism: Dipodomys merriami; assembly: GCF_024711535.1. NCBI lineage: Eukaryota > Metazoa > Chordata > Mammalia > Rodentia > Heteromyidae > Dipodomys > Dipodomys merriami. The sequence goes on along the minus strand of NW_027203282.1, from coordinate 1,493,441 downwards.
CTTTGGACGGTATTGGATATATCAGCCTCTAATTACTCCACGGTTGTGTTCAGCCGAATGACCTCTGCCGGGAACACTCAGAATGACGTTCTAAGTTCTTGCAACAGAACAGCGTTGGAGCACTTTCAAGTCTTCTTAGGAAGAATTCCAGATTCTTGCAGCCGGTAGGCTGCCACTTGTTAAACGTTCACATCTCCTTGTAAATCCTCAGTGGTTTCTTCTAAACATTTGAAGGTTGGCAATGATACTCAGTTTGCATTACTGTAGAATTGCGCCTGCAGAATTTTGCAGTGGTTGCAAGCACTCAGAAGTCGCAGCCAGATATGCTTGTCCCGTAGGACAATGCCAGCTGACTGGGAACATCTGCTTGCGGTTCTTCTCACTTGAGTGCTACTGATTACAGCTTTTAAGGCTACACTCAACTTGAAGAGTAAGTTGAACCTCTACTTATGGCACTCTGTCAATGTTTGGAGAACCAGACCTCAGTTGTTTGGGACGCCACAACTGTCCATCCATTCCTAGGATGGTAGTGGATATATCAGGCTCTAATTAGTCCACAGTTGTGTTCAGCCGAATGACCTCTGCCAGGAACACTCAGAATAAAGTTCTGAGTTCTTGCTACAGAACAGCGTTTCACTTCTTTCAACTCTTAGGAAGAATTCCAGATTCTTGCAGCCGGCAGGCTGCCAGGTGTTCCAGGTTTATATCTCCTTGTAAATCCTCAGTGGTTTCTTCTACACACCTGAAGTTTGGCAATGATACTCAGTTTGCATTACTGCAGAATTGCACCTGCAGAGTTCTGCAGTGGTTGCAAGCACTCATAAGTGGCAGCCATTTGTGCTTAGGATGCTGACAGGTGACTGGGAATATCTGCTTCCCTTTCTTCCCAGCTGAGTGTTACTGATTGGAGCTTTTACCACTACACTCTCTTCACCCTGAAGAGTAAGTAGAACCTCTATTTATGAAACTGTGTTGAAGTTCAGAGAAGCAGACTTCAGTTGTTTAGGACGCGGCCACTGTCCATATATTACTATGGACGGCACTGGATATTTCAAGTTCTAAATAGTCCACGGTTGTGTTCATCCGAATGACCTCTGCCCTGAACACTCAGAATAAGAGTCTGAGTTGTTGGAACAGAATAGCGTTTCACTACTTTCAAGGCTTTTTAGGAAGAATTCCAGAATCTTGGTGCTGGCAGGCCTCCAGGTGTTACAGGTAAATATCTCCTTGTAAATCCTCCGAGGTTTTTTCTACAGCCGTGAAGGTTGGCAAGGTTATGCAGGTTGCATTGTTTCACAATTAGGCCTGGAAATCTCTGCCATGGTTGCAAACATTCAGACGTGGCAGCCAGATATGCTTGTCCCGTAGGACACTTCCTGGTGACTGGGAACATCAGCTTGCAGTTGTTCTCACTTGAGTGCTACTGATTAAGGCTTTTACGGCTACACTGAACTTGAAGAGTAAGTTGAACGTCTACTTATGGCACTCTGTCAAAGTTTTGAGTACCAGACCTCTATTGTTTGGGACTCGAGCACTGTCCATCCATGTTTTTGGACGTTATTGGATATATCAGGCCCTAATTAGTCCACGGTTGTGTTCAGCCGAATGACCTATGTCGGAAACACTCAGAATGAGGTTCTGAGTTATTGCAACATAGGAGCTTTTCACTCCTTTCAAGACTTCTTAGGAAGAATTCCAGAATGTTCTGCCGGCAGGGCTCCAGGTGTTCCGGGTTAACATTTCCTTGTAAATTCTCCGAGGTTTCTTCTACACCCCTGAAGTTTGGCAATGGTACGCAGTTTGCATTGCTGAACAAATGTGTCTGCAGAGCTCTGCCGTGGTTGCAAACATTCAGATGTGGCAGCCAGATATGCTTGTCCCCGTAGGACACTGCCAGCTGACTGGGAATATCTGCTTCCCATTTTTCTCAACTGAGTGCTACTGATTACAGCTTTTATGGCTACACTCAACTTGAGGAGTAAGTTGAACCTCTACTTATGGCACTCTGTAAAAGTTTTGAGAACCAGACCTCAGTTGTTTGGAACTCGAGCAATGTCCATCCATGTCTTTGGATGTTATTGGATATATCAGGCTCCAATTATTGCACAGTTGTGTTCAGCTGAATGATCTCTGCTGGGAATGGTGTTCTGAGTTATTGCAATATTGGAGTATTTCACTACTTTCAAGGCTATCTAGGAAGAATTCCAGAATCTTACTGCCGGCAGGCCTCCATGTGTTCCCGGTTAACATCTCATTGTAAATCCTGTGTGGTTTCTTGTACACCCGGGAAGGTTAGCAAGGGTACGCCGTTTGCATTGCTGCACAAATGCGCCTCCCGAGCTCTGCCGCGGTAGCAAACATTCAGACGTGACAACCCGATATGCTTGTCCTCGTAGGTCACTGCCACCTGAATGGAAATATGTGCTTCTCGTCCTCACCTGAGTGCTACTGATTACAGCATTTACAGCTACACTCTACTCAATCTGAGGAGTAAGTTGAAATTCTACTTATGGCAATTTGCTAAAGTTTTGAGAATCAGACTTCAGTTGTTTTTGACGTGACCACTGTCCATCCATGACTATGGATGGCACTGGATATATCAGGCTCTAATTAGTCCACAGTTGTGCTCAGCCTAATGACCTCTGCCAGGACCACTCAGAATGAGGTTCTGAGTTATGGCAACATAGGAGCATTTCACTCTTTTCAAGGCTTCTTAGGAAGAATTCCAGAATCTTGCTGCCGGCAGGTCTCCCAGGGTTCCAGGTTAACATCTCCTTGTAAATCCTGCATGGTTTCTTCTACACCCGTGAAGTTTGGCAAGGGTACGCAGTTTGCATTCCTGCACAGTTGCTCCTGCAGAGCTCTGCCGCGGTTGCAAACATTCAGACATGGCATCCAGATATGCTTGTCCCCGTAGGACACTGCCAGCTGACTGGGAATATCTGCTTCCCATTCTTCTCACCTGAGTGCTACTGATTACAGCTTTTATGGCTACACTCAACTTGAGGAGTAAGTTGAACTTGTACTTATGGCACTTTGTCAATGTTTTGAAAACCAGACCTCTGCTGTTTGGAACTTGAGCACTGTCCATTCATGACTTTGGAGAATATTGGATATATCAGGCTCTAATTAGTACTAGGTCGTGTTCAGCCGAACGACCTCTGTTGGGAACGATATTCTGAGTTATTGCAACATAGTAGCGTTTCACTACTTTCAAGGATTTTTAGGAAAAATTCCAGAATCTTACTGTCGGCAGGTCTCCAGTTGTTCCGGATTAACATCTCCTTGTAAATCCTGCGTGGTTTCTTCTACTCCAGTGAAGGTTGGCAAGGGTACGCAGTTTGCATTGCTGCACAATTGTGCCTGCAGAGCTCTGCCGCTGTAGCAAATATTCAGACCTGACAGCCAGATATGCTTGTCCCTGTAGGACACTGCCAGCTGACTGGGAATATCTGCTTCCTGTTCTTCTCACCTGAGTGCTACTGATTACAGATTTTATGGCTACACTCTACTCAACCTGAGGAGTAAGTTGAACCTCTAATTATGGCACTCTGCTAACGTTTTGAGAACCAGACCTCAGTTGTTTGGGATGCGACCATTGTCCATCCATGACTATGGACGGCACTGGATATATCAGGCTCTAATTAGTCCATGGTTGTGTTCAGCCAAATGACCTCTGCCGGAAACACTCAGAATGAGGTTCTGAGTTATTGCAACTTAGGAGCATTTCACTTCTTTCAAGACTTCTTAGTAAGAATTCAAGAATCTTGCTGCCGGCAGGCCTCAAGATGTTCTGTGTTAATATGTCGTTGTAAATCCTCCATGAGTTCTTCTACAGCCCTGAAGTTCTGCAAGGTTACCCAGTTTTCATTGCTGCACAATTGCGGCTGCAGTGCTCTACCCCGGTTGAAAACATTCAGACGTGGCAGCCAGATCTTCTTGTCCCCGTAGGACACTGCCAGCTTACTGGGAATTACTGCTTCCGTTCTTCTCACCTGAGTGCTACTGATTACAGATTTTACGGCTACACTCTACTCAACCTGAGGAGTAAGTTGAACCTCTACTTATGGCACTCTGTTAAAGTTTTGAGAACCAGACTTCAGTTGTGTGGGACCCGACCAACGTCCATCCATTGCTATGGATGGCACTGGATAGATCAGGCTCTAAATAGTCTCCCATTGTGTTCAGCCGAATGACCTCTGCCGGGGTCATGCAGAATCAGGTTCTGAGTTCTTGCAACAGAAGAGCATTTCACTACTGTCAAGTCTTCTTAGTAATTATTCCAGATTCTAGCAGCCGGCTGGTTGACAGGTGTTCTGGATTAATATCTCCTGTAAATCCTCAGTGGTTTCTTCTACACGCATGAAGTTTGGCAGTGTTACTCAGTTTGCATTACTGCACAATTGTGCCTGCAGAGTTCTGGAATGGTTGCAAGCACTCAGAAGTGGCAGCCATTTGTGCTTGTCTTCCTAGGATGCTGTCAGCTGACTGGGAATATCTGCTTCCCTTTCTTCCCACCTGAGTGTTACTGATTAGAGCTTTTACCACTACACTCTCTTCACCTGAGGAGAAAGTACAACCTCTACTTATGACACTGTGTTGAACTTTTGAGAAGCAGAGCTCATTTGTTTGGGACGCGGCCACAGTCCATCCATGACTATGGATGACACTGGATATATCAGGCTGTAATTAGTCCACGGTTGTGTTCAGGACAATGAGCTTTGCCGGGACCACTCAGAATAAGGTCCTGAGTTATTGCAACAGAAGAGTGTTTCACTACTTTCAAGGCTTCTTAGCAAGAATTCCAGAATCTTGCTTCTGGCAGGCCACCAGGTGTTCAGGGTTAATATCTCCTTGTAAATCCTCCGTGGTTTCTTCTATACCCGTGAAGTTTTGCAAGGTTACCGAGTTTGCATTGCTACACAATTGAGCCTGCAGAGCTCTGCCTCAGTTGCAAACATTCAGACATGGCAGCCAGATATGCTTGTCCCCGTAGGACACTGCCAGCTGACTTGGCATATCTGCTTCCACTTCTCACCTGAGTCCTACTGATTACAGCTTTTAAGGCTACACTCTACTCAAGCTGAGCAGTAAGTTGAACCTCTACTTATGTCACGTTGTTAAAGTTTTGAGAACCAGACCTCACTTGTGTCAACGCGACAAACCTCCATCCATTGCTATGGATGGCTCTGGATATATCAGGCTCTACGTAGTCAACCGTTGTGTTCAGCCAAATGACCTCTGCCGGGAACATGCAGAATCAGTTTCTGAGTTCTTGCAACAGCACAGCATTTCACTACTTTCAAGTCTTTTTAGGAAGAATTTCAGATTCTGGCAGCCGGCAGGCACCCAGATGTTCCGGGTTCATATCTCCTTGTAAATCCTCAGTGGTTTCTTCTACTCGCCTGAAGTTTGGCAATGTTACTCAGTTTGCATTACTACAAAATCGCACCTGCAGAGTTCTGCAGTGTTTGCAAACTCCCAGACATGGCAGCTATGTGTGCTTGTCCCGCTAGGATGCTGCCACCTGACTGGGAATATCTACTTCCAATTCTTATCACCTTTGTGTTACTGATTAGAGCTTTTACCACTACACTCTCTTCAACCTGAGGAGTAAGTAGAACCTCTACTTATGACAGTGTGTTGAAGTTTAGAGAGGCAGACCTCACTTGGTTGGGACGCAGCCATTGTCCATCCATTACTGTGGACTGCACTGGATATATCAGGCTCTAATTAGTCCACGGTTGTGTTCAGTGGAATGACCTCTGCCGGGAACATACAGAATTAGGTTCTGAGTTCTTGCAACAGAACAGAGTTTCACTACTTTCAAGTCTTCTTAGGAAGAATTCCAGATTCTGGCAGCTGGCAGGCTCCCAGGTGTTATGCGTACATATTTCCTTGTAAATCAACAGTAGTTTCTTCTACACGCCTGAAGTTTGGCAATTTTACTCAGTTTGCGTTACTGCACAATTGCACCTGCAGAGTTCTGCAGTGGTTGCAAGCACTCAGAAGTGGCAGCCATTGGTGCTTGTCCCTTAGGATGCTGGCAGCTGACTGGGAATATCTGCTTCCCGTTCTTCCCACCTGAGTGTTACTGACTAGAGCTTTTACCACTACACTCTCTTCACCCTGAGGAGTAAGTAGAACCTCTACTTATGACACTGTGTTGACGTTTTGAGAAGCAGACCTCAGGTGTTTGGAACGTGGCCACTGTCCATCCATTACTATGGACGGCACTGGATATATCAGGCTCTAATTAGTCCACGGTTGTGTTCAGCCGAATAACCTCGGCCGGGTAGATTCAGAATGAGGTTCTGAGTTATTGCAACAGAAGGGCGTTTAACTACTTTCAAGGCTTCTTTGAAAGAATTCCAGAATTTTGCTGCTGGCAGGCCTCCTGGTTTTCCGGGTTAATATCTCCTTGTAAATCCTCCGTGGTTTCTTCTGCAACCATAGAATTTGGCAAGGTTACCCAGTTTTCATTGCTGCACAACTGCGCCTGCAAATCTCTGCCGCAGTTGCAAACATTCAGACTTGGCAGCCAGATCTTCTTGTCCCCTGTCACCGTAGGACACTGTCAGCTGACTGGGAATATCTGTTTCCCGTTCTTCTCACCTGAGTGTACTGATTACAGATTTTACGGCTACACTCTACTCAACCTGAGGAGTAAGTGGAACCTCTACTTATAGCACTCTGTTAAATTTTTCAGAACCAGACCACAGTTGTGTGGTATGCGACCAACTTCCATCCATTGCTATGGATGGCACTGGATAGATCAGGCTCTAAGTAGTCCACCGTTGTGTTCAACCGAATGACTTCTGCCGGGAACATGCAGAATCAGGTTCTGAGTTCTTGTAACAGAACGGCATTTCACTACTTTCAAGTCTTCTTAGGAAGAATGCCAGGTTTTTGCAGCCGGCAGGCTGCCATGTGGTCTGGGTTCATATCTCCTTGTAAATCCTCATTGGTTTCTTCTCCACGCCTGAAGTTTGGCAATGTTACTCAGTATGCACTACTGCACAATTGTGCCTGCAGAGTTCTGCAGTGGTTGCAAGCACTCAGAAGTGGCAGCCATTTGTGCTTGTCTTCCTAGGATGCTGTCAGCTGACTGGGAATATATGCTTCTTCTTCTTCCCAACTGAGTGTTACTGATTAGAGCTTTTAACACTACACTCTCTTCACCTGAGGAGAAAGTACAACCTCTACTTATGACACTGTGTTGAACTTTTGAGAAGCAGAGCTCAGTTGTTTGGGACGCGGCCACTAGTCCATCCATGACTATGGATGACACTGGATATATCAGGCTGTAATTAGTCCACGGTTGTGTTCAGGACAATGAGCTTTGCCGGGACCACTCAGAATAAGGTCCTGAGTTATTGCAACAGAAGAGTGTTTCACTACTTTCAAGGCTTCTTAGCAAGAATTCCAGAATCTTGCTTCCAGCAGGCCACCAGGTGTTCAGGGTTAATATCTCCTTGTAAATGCTCTGTGGTTTCTTCTATACTCCTGAAGTTTTGCAAGGTTACCCGGTTTGCGTTGCTGCACAATTGAGCCTGCAGAGCTCTGCCTCAGTTGCAAACATTCAGACGTGGCAGCCAGATATGTTTGTCCCCGAAGCACACTGCCAGCTGAATGGGCATATCTGCTTCCACTTCTCACTTGAGCCCTACTGATTACAGCTTTTATGGCTACACTCTACTCAACCTGAGCAGTAAGTTGAACCTCTACTTATGTCACACTATTAAAGTTTTGAGAACCAGACCTCAGTTGTGTTGGATGCAACCGACCTCCATCCATTGCTATGGATGGCTCTGGATATATCAGGCTCTACGTAGTCAACCATTGAGTTCAGCCGAATGGCCTCTGCCGGGAACATGCAGAATCATTTTCTGAGTTTTTGCAACAGAACTACGTTTCACTACTTTCAAGTCTTCTTAGGAAACATTCCAGATTCTGGCAGCCGGCAGGCACCCAGATGTTCCGGGTTCATATCTCCTTGTAAATCCTCAGTGGTTTCTTCTACTTGCCTGAAGTTTGGCAATGTTACTCAGTTTGCATTACTGCAAAATCGCACCTGCAGTGTTCTGCAGTGGTTGCAAACACCCAGACATGGCAGCTATGTGTGCTTGTCCCCCTAGGATGCTGCCAGCTTACTGGGAATATCTGCTTCCAGTTCTTATCACCTTTGTGTTACTGATTAGAGCTTTTACCACTACACTCTCTTCAACCTGAGGAGTAAGTAGAACCTCTACTTATGACAGTGTGTTGATGTTTTGAGAGGCAGACCTCACTTGTTTGGGACGCAGCCATTGTCCATCCATTACTGTGAACTGCACTGGATATATCAGGCTCTAATTAGTCCACGGTTGTGTTCAGCCAAATGACCTCTGCTGGGAACATGCAGAATTAGTTTCTGAGTTCTTGCAACAGAACAGCGTTTCACTACTTTCAAGTCTTCTTAGGAAGAATTCCAGATTCTGGCAGCTGGCAGGCTTCCAGGTGTTATGCGTACATATTTCCTTGTTAATCCACAGTAGTTTCTTTTACACGCCTGAAGTTTGGCAGTTTTACTCAGTTTGCATTACTGCACAATTGCGCCTGCAGAGTTCTGCAGTGGTTGCAAGCACTCAGAAGTGGCAGCCTTGTGCTTGTTCCCTTAGGATGCTGGCAGCTGACTGGGAATATCTGGTTCAAGTTCTTCCCACCTGAGTGTTACTGACTAGAGCTTTTACCACTACAGTCTTTTCACCCTGAGGAGTAAGTAGAACCTCTACTTATGACTCTGTGTTGAAGTTTTGAGAAGCAGACCTCAGATGTTTGGAACATGGCCACTGTCCACCCATTACTATGGACAGCACTGGATATATTAGGCTCTCCTTAGTCCACGGTAGTGTTCAGCCGAATAACCTCGGCCGGGAAGACTCAGAATGAGGTTCTGAGTTATTGCAACAGATGAGCGGTTCACTACTTTCAAGGCTTATTAGGAAGAATTCCAGAATCTTGCACCCTGCAGGCTTATCAGTTTTGCCAGGTTAATATCTCCTTGTAAATCCTCCGTGGTTTCTTCTACATCAGTGAAGTTTGGCAACGTTACCCATTTTGCATTGCTGCACAATTGCGCCTGCAGAGCTCTGCTGCGGTTGCAAACATTCAGCCCTGGCAGCCAGATATGCTTGTCTGTGTTGGGCACTGGCAGCTGACCAGGAATATCTGCTTCTCGTTCTTCCCATCAGAGTGCTACTGATTACAGCTTTTACCTCTACACTCCACTCAACCTGAGGAGTAATTTGAACCTCTACTTATGGCACTCTGTTAGAGTTTTGAGAACCAGACCTCAGTTGTGTGGGACGCGACCAACGTCCATCCATTGCTATGGATGGCACTGGAGAGATCAGTCTCTAAGTAGTCCAACGTTGTGTTCAGCCGAATAACCTCTGCCGGGAACATGCAGAACCAGGTTCTGAGTTCTTACAACAGAACAGCGTTTCACTACTTTCAAGTCTTCTTAGGAAGAATTCCAGATCCTGGCAGCCCGGCTGCCAGGTGTTCTGGTTACATAACTCCTTGTAAATCCTAAGTGGTTTCTTCTACACGCCTAAGGTTTGGCAGTGTTACTCAGTTTGCATTACTGCACAATTGCACCTACAGAGTTCTCCAGTGGTTGCAAGCACTCAGGAGTGGCAGCCATTTGTGCTTTTCCCCCTAGGATGCTGTCAGATGACTGGGAATATCTGCTTCCCATTCTTTCTACCTGAGTATTACTGATTAGAACTGTTACCACTACACTCTCTTCACTCTGAGGAGTAAGTAGATCCTCTACTTATGACACTGTGTTGAAGTTTTGAGAAGCAGATCTCAGTTGTTTGGGACGCGGCCACTGTCCATCCATTACTATGGATGTCACTGGATATATCAGTCTCCAATTTGTCCACGGTTGTGTTCAGCCGAATGACCTCTGCCGGGAACACTCAGAATGAGGTCCTGAATTATTGCAACAGAAGAGCGTTTCACTACTTTCAAGGCTTCTTAGGAAGAATTCCAAAATCTTGCTGCCGGCAGGGATCCAGGTGTTCTGGTTTAATATATCCTTGTAAATCCTCCATGTTTTCTTGTACACCCGTGAAGTTTGGACAGGTTACGCAGTTTGCATTCCTGCCCAATTGCGCCTGCAGAGCTCTGCCGTGGTTGCAAAAATTCAGACGTGGTAGCCAGATATGCTTGTCCCAGTAGGACACTGCCAGGTGACTGGGAATATCAGCTTCTCGTTATTCTCACCTGAGTGCTACTGATTACAACTTACAAGGTTACATTCTACTGAAACTGGGGAGTAAGTGGAACCTCTACTTATGGCACTCTGTTAAAGTTTTGAGAACCAGAACTCTGTTGTGTGGGATGCCACCAACGTCAATCCATTGCTATGGATGGCACTGGGTATATCAGGCTCTACGTAGTCCACCGTTGTGTTCATCCCAATGACCTCTGCCGGGAAATGCAGAATCAGGTTCTGAGTTCTTGCAACAAAACAGCCTTTCACTACTTTCAAGTCTTCTTTGGAAGAATTCTGGATTTTGGCGGCTGGTAGGCTGCCAGGTGGTACGGGTCATATCTCCTTGTAAATCCTCAGTGGTTTCTTCTACACGCCTGAAATTTGGCAATGTTACTCAGTTTGCATTGCTGCACAATTGCACCTGCAGAGTTCTGCAGTGGTTGCAAGCACTCAGAAGAGACAACCATTTCTGCTTGTCCTCCTAGGATGCTTTCAGCTGACTGGGAATATCTGCTTCCCCTTCTTCCTAACTGAGTGTTACTGATTAGAGCTTTTACCACTACACTGTCTTCACCCTAACGAGTATGTAGAACCTCTACTTATGGTACTGTGTTGAAATTTTGAGAAGCAGACCTCAGTTGTTTTGGACGTGGCCACAGGCCATCCATTACTATACATGGCAATGGATATATCAGGCTCTAATTAGTCCACGGTAGTGTTCAGCCGAATGACCTCTGCCGGGAACACTCACAATGAGGTTCTGAGTTATTGCAACATAGGAGCGTTTCACTCCTTTCAAAGCTTCTTAGAAAGAATTCCAGAATCTTGCTGCCAGCAGGCCTCCAGGTGTTCAGGGTTAACATCTCCTTGTAAATCCTCCGTGGTTTCTTCTACAACCAAGAAGTTTGGCAAAGATACACAGTTTGCCTTCCTACACAATTGCGCCAGCAGAGCAATGCCGCTGTTGCAAACATTCAGCCCTGGCAGTCAGATACGCTTGTCCCCGTAGGACACTGCTAGCTGACTGGGAATATCTGCTTCCCGTTCTTCTCACCTGAGTGCTACCGATTACAGCTTTGACGGCTACACTCTACTCAACCTGAGGAGTAAGTTGAACCTCTACTTATGGCACTCTGTGAAAGTTTGGAGAACCAGACCTCAGTTGTTTGGCACATGACCACTGTCCATCCAGGACTATGGACGGCACTGGCTATATCATGCTCTAATTACTTCATGGTTGTGTTCAGCCAAATGACCTCTGCTGGGAACACTCAGAATGAGGTTCTGAGTTATTGCAACATAGGAGCGTTTCACTCCTTTCAAGGCTTCTTAGGAAGAATTCCAGAATCTAGCTTCTGGCAGGTCTCCAGGTGTTCCGGGTTAACATCTCCTTGTAAATCCTCCGTGGTTACTTCTACACCTGTGAAGTTTGGCAAGGGTACGCAGTTTGCATTGCTGCCCAATTGCACCTGCAGAGCTCTACCATGGTTGCAAACATTCAGACCTGGAAGCCCAATATGCTTGTCCCCGTAGGACACTGACATCTGACTGGGAATATCTGCTTCCCGTTCTTCTCACCTGAGTGCTACTGATTATAGCTTTTACCTCTAAACTCTACTCAATCTGAGGAGTAAGTTGAACCTCTACTTATGTCAATCTGTTAAAATTTTGAGAACCAAACCTCAGTTGTTTGGGACACACCCACTGTCCATCCGTGACTATGACACACTGGATATATCAAGCTCTAATTAGTCCACAGTTGTGTTCAGCCGAATGACCTCTGCTGCGAAACTCAGAATGATGTTCTGAGTTATTGCAACATAGGAGCGTTTCACTACTTTCAAGGCTCCTTAGGAAAAATTCCAGAATCTTACTGTTGGCTTGCCTCCAGGTGTTCCGGGTTAACATCTCCTTGTAAATCCTGCGTGGTTTCTTCTACACCCGTGCAGGTTGACAAGGGTACCCAGTTTGCATTGCTGCACAATGGGTCCTGCAGAGCTCTGCTGCAGTAGCAAATATTCAGACATGACAGTCAGATATGCTTGTCCCCGTAGGACACTGCCAGCTGACTGGGAATATCTGTTTACCATTCTTCTCACCTGAGTGCTACTGATTACAGCTTTTACAGCTTCACATTACTCAACCTGAGGAGTAAGTTGAACCTCCATTTATGCCTCTCTGTGAAAGTTTTGAGAACCAGACCTCAGTTGTTTGGGAGTCGACCATTTTCCATCCATTACTCTGGATGGCACTGGATATATCAGGCTCTAATTAGTCCATGGTTGTGTTCAGCCGAATGACCTCTGCAGGGAACACTCAGAATGAGGTTCTGAGTTATTGCAACATAGGAGCATTTCACTCCTTTCAAGGCTTCTTAGGAAGAATTCCAGACTCTTGCTGCCTGCAGGCCTCCAGGTGTTCCAGGTTAACATCTCCTTGTAAATCCTGCATGGTTTCTTCTACACCCATGAAGTTTGGCAAAGGTAAGCAGTTTGCATTACTGCACAATTGTGCCTGCAGAGCTCTGCCACGGTGGCAAACATTCAGACATGACAGCCAGATATGCTTGTCTCAGTAGGACACTGTCAGCTGACTGGGAAAATCTGCTTCCCATTCTTCTCACCTGAGTGTTACTGAATACAGCTTTTATGGCTACACCCTTCTCAACCTAAAGAGTGAGTTGAAACTCTCCTTATGGCACTCTGTTAAAGTTTTGAGAACCAGTCCTGAGTTGTTTGGGACGCGAAGACTGTCCATCCATAACTTTGGACGGCACTGGATATATCAGGCTCTAATTAGTCCACGGTTCTGTTCCACCGAATGACCTCTGCAGGGAATAATCAGAATGAGGTTCTGAGTTATTGCAACATAGGATTGTTTCACTCCTTTCAAGGCTTCTTAGGAAGAACTCCAGAATCTTGGTGCTGGCAGGCCTCCAGGTGTTCCGGGTTAACATCTCCTTGTAAATCCTCCGTGCTTCCTTATACACCCATGAAGTTTGACAAAGGTACTCAGTTTGCATCGCTGCACAATTGTGCCTTAAGCGCTCTGCCCCAGTTGCAAATATTCAGACGTGGCAGCCAGATATGCTTGTCCCCGTAGGGCACTGCCAGGTGACTGGGAATATCTGCTTCCTGTTCTTGTCACCTAAGTGCTACTGAATACAGCTTTTACGCCTACAATCTACTCAACCTGAGGAGTTATTTGAACCTCTACTTATGGCACTCCGTTAAAGTTTTCAGAAACAGACCTCAGATCCTTGGAACTCGACAACTTTTCATCCATGAATATGGACGGCACTAGATATATCAGGCTCTAATTAGTTCACGGTTGTGTTCAGCGGAATGACCTGTGCCGGGAACACTCAGAATGAGAGTCTGAGTTTTGCAACATAGGAGCCTTTCACTCCTTTCAAGGCTTCTTAGGAAGAATTCCAGGATCTTGCTGTCGGCAGGCTTCCAGGTGTCCTGGGTTAACATCTCCTTGTAAATCCTCCACGGATTATTCTACACCCCTGAAGTTTGGCAAGGGTTAGCAGTTTGCATTGGTGAACAATTGTGTCTGCAGAGCTCTGTCGTGGTTGCAAACATTCAGATGTGGAAGCCAGATATGCTTATTCCCATAGGACACTGCCAGCTGACTGGGAATATCTGCTTCACGTTCTTCTCACCTGAGTGCTACTGATTACAGCTCCTACTGCTACACTCTAATCAACCTGAGGAGTAAGTTGAACCTCTCCTTATGGCATTCTGTTAAAGTTTTGAGAACCAGATTTCAGTTGTTTGGGGCGCGATCACTGTCCATCCATGAGTATGGACGGCAGTGGATATATCAGGCTCTAATTAGTCTACGGTTGTGTTCAGCGTAATGACCTCTTCCGGGAACACTCAGAATGAGTTTCTGAGTTATTGCAACATAGGAGCATTTCACTCCTGTCAAAGTTTCTTAGGAAGAATTCCAGAATCTTGCTGCCGGCAGGGATCCAAGTATTCCGGGTTAACATCTCCATGTAAATCCTACGTGGTTTCTTCTAAACCCGTGAAGTTTGGCAAGGTTACGCAGTTTGCATTGCTGCACAATTGCACCTGCAGATCTCTGCCGCGGTTGCAAACATTCAGACGTGGCGACGTGGCAGCCAGATATGCTTGTCCCCGTAGGGCACTGCCACCTGACTAGGAATATCTGCTTCCCGTTCTTTTCACCTGAGTGCTTGATTACAGCTTTTACGGGTACACTCTACTCAACCTGAGGAGTTAGTTGAACTTCTACTCATGGCACTCTGTTAAAGTTTTGAGAACCAGACCTTAACTGTTTGGGACTTGAGCACTTTCCATCCATGTCTTTGGATGGTATTGGATATATCAGGGTCTAATTAGTCCACAGTTGTGTTCAGACGAATGACCTCTGCCAGGAACACTCAGAATAAAGTTCTGAGTTCTTGCTACAGAACAGTGTTTCACTTCTTTCAAGTCTTCTTAGGAAGAATTCCAGATTCTTGCAGCCGGCAGGCTGCCAGGTGTTCCAGGTTTATATCTCCTTGTAAATCCTCAGTGGTTTCTTCTACACACCTGAAGTTTGGCAATGATACTCAGTTTGCATTACTGCAGAATTGCACCTGCAGAGTTCTGCAGTGGTTGCAAGCACTCATAAGTGCAGTCATTTGTGCTTAGGATGCTGCCAGCTGACTGGGAATATCTGCTTCCCTTTCTTCCCAGCTGAGTGTTACTGATTAGAGCTTTTACCACTACACTCTCTTCACCCTGAAGAGTAAGTAGAACCTCTGTTTATGAAACTGTGTTGAGGTTTGGAGAAGCAGACCTCAGTTGTTTGGGACACGGCCACTGTCCATCCATTACTGTGGACGGCACTGGATATTTCAAGTTCTAAATAGTCCACGGTTGTGTTCAGCCGAATGACTTCTGTTGGGATCACTCAGAATAAGAGTTTGAGTTATTGGAACAGAATAGCGTTTCACTACTTTCAAGGCTTTTTAGGAAGAATTCCAGAATATTGGTGCTGGCATGCCTCCAGGTGTTCCCAGTAAATATCTCCTTGTAAATCCTCCGAAGTTTTTTCCACACCTGTGAAGTTTGGCAAGGTTATGCAGTTTGCATTGCTTCACAATTGGGCCTGCAGATCTCTGCCACAGTTGCAAACATTCAGACGTGGCAGCCAGATAGGCTTGTCCCGTAGGACACTGCCAGCTGCCTGGAAACATCTGCTTGTGGTTCTTCTCACTTGAGTGCTACTGACTACAGCTTTTATGGCTACACTCAACTTGATGAGTAAGTTGAACCTCTACTTATGGCACTCTGTCAAATTTTGAGAACCAGACCTCTGCTGTTTGGGGCTTGAGCAATGTCCATCCATTTCTTTGGATGGTATGGGATATATCAGGCTATAATTAGTCCACGGTTGTGTTCAGCTTCATTACCTCTGCAGGAAACACTCAGAATTAGGTTCTGAATAAATGCAAAATAGGAGCATTTCACTCCTTTCAAAGCTTCTTAGGAATAATTCCAGAATCATGCTGCTGTCAGGCCTCCAGGTGTTGGGAAAACATCTCCTTGTAAATCCTCCTTGGTTTCTTCTACAACCGTGATGTTTGGCAAGGGTACACAGTTTCCATTGCTGCACAATTGTGCCTGAAGAGATCGGCCGCAGTGGCAAACATTCAGATGTAGCAGGCAGATATGCTTGTCCCCATTGGGCACTGCCAGCTGACTGGGAATATCTGCTTCCTGTTCTACTCACCTGAGTGCTACTGATTACAGCATTTACGGCTACACTCTACTCACCCTGAGGAGTAATTTGAACCTCTACTTATGGCACTCCGTGAAGTTTTGAGAAACAGACCTCAGTTTCTTAGGACTCGACAACTGTCCATCCTTAACTGTGGACCTCACTGAATATATCATTCTCTAATTCGTCCACGGTTGTGTTCAGCCGAATATCCACTGCCGGGAACACTCAGAATTCGGTTCTGAGTTATTGCAACATAGGAGCGATTCACTGCTTTCAAGGCTTCTTAGGAAGAATTCCAGAATCTTGCTGCTGGCAGGCCTCCGGGTGTTCCGGGTAAACATCTCCTTGTAAATCCTCCGTGGGTTCTTCTATACCCGTGAAGTTTGGCAAGAGTATGCACTTTGCATTGCTGCAAATTGTGCCTCCAGAGCTCTGCCTCCCTTGCAAACATTCAGACGTGGCAGCCAGATATGCTTGTCCCTTTAGGATACTGCCAGCTTACTGGGAATATCTGCTTTCCCTTCTTCTCAGTTGAGTGCTACTGATTACAACTTTGATGGCTACATTCTACTCAACTTGAGGACAAAGTTGAATCTCTACTTACGGCACTTTGAGAAAGTTTAAAGAATCAGACCTGAGTTGTTTGGGACGCGACCACTGTCCTTCCATGACTATGGAGGGCACTGGCTCTATCAGGATCTAATTAGTCCACGGTTGTGTTCAGCCGAATGACCTCTACCGGGAATACTCAGAATGAGGTTCTGAGTTATTGCAACATAGGAGTATTTCACTGCTTCCAAGTATTCTTAGGAAGAATTCCAGAATCTTGCTGCCAGCACGCCTCGAAGTGTTCCAGGTTAATATCTCCTTTTAAATCCTCCGTAGTTTCTTCTACAATCATGAACTTTGGCAAGGGTATGCAATTTGCATTGCTGCACAATTGCGCCTGCCTAGCTCTGCCGCGGTTGCAAACATTCAGGCGTGGCAGCCAGATAGGCTGGTCCCCATAGGACACTGCCAGCGGACTGTGTAAATCTGTTTCCCGTTCTCACCTGAGTGCTACTGATTCCAGCTTTGACGGCTACACTCTACTCAACCGGAGCAGTAAGATGAACCTCAACTTATGGCACTTTGGGAAAGTGTTGAGAACTAGAGCTCAGTTGTTTGGCACACCACCACTGTCCATCCAGCACTATGGACGGCACTGCCTACTTCTGGCTCTAATTCTCCACCGTTGTGTTAGGCCGAATGCCCTCTGCTGGGAAAACTCAGAATGAGGTTCTGAGTTATTGCAACATAGGATGGTTTCATTGCTTTCAAGGCTTCTTAGGAAGAATTCCGGAATCTTGCTGCCGGCAGGCCTCCGGCTGTTCCAGGTGAACATCTCCTTGTAAATCCCCCGTGGTTTCTTGTACACCCGTGAAATTTGGCAAATTTATGCAGTTTGAATTGCTGCACAACTGTGCCTGCATTGCTCTGCCGCAGTGGCAAACATTCAGGCATGGCAGCCAGATAGGCTGGTCCCCGTAGGACACTGCCAGCGGACTGGGTATATCTGCTTCCCGTTCTTCTCACCTGAGTGCTACTGATTCCAGCTTTGAAGGCTACACTCTACTCAACCGGAGCAGTAAATTGAACCTCAACTTATGGCACTTTGTGAAAGTGTTGAGAACTAGAGCTCAGTTGTTTGGCACACCACCACTGTCCATCCAGCACTATGGACGGCACTGCCTACATCTGGCTCTTATTAGTCCACCGTTGTGTTCAGCTGAATGACCTCTGCTGGGAACACTCAGAATGAGGCTCTGAGTTATTGCAACATAGGCGCGTTTTACTGCTTTCAAGGATTCTTAGGAAGAATTCCGGAATCTTGCTGCCGGAAGGCCTTCGGCTGTTCCGGGTGAACATCTCCTTGTAAATCCCCCGTGGTTTCTTGTACACCCGTGAAATTTGGCCAGGTTATGCAGTTTGAATTGCTGCACAATTGCGCCTGCCTTGTTCTGCCGCAGTGGCAAACATTCAGGCGTGGCACCCAGATAGGCTGGTCCCCGTAAGACACTACCAGCGGACTGGGTATATCTGCTTCACGTTCTTCTCACCTGAGTGCTACTGATTCCAGCTTTGACGGCTACACTCTACTCAACCGGAGCAGTAAGTTGAACCTCAACTTATGGCACTTTGTGAAAGTGTTGAGAACTAGAGCTCAGTTTTTTGGCACGCCACCACTGTCCATCCAGCACTATGGACAGCACTGCCTACATCTATCTATAATTAATCCACGGTTGTGTTCAGCTGAATGACCTCTGCCAGGATCACTCAGAAGGAGGTTCTGAGTTATTGCAACATAGGAGCGTTTCACTGCTTTCAAGGCTTCTTAGGAAGGATTCCGGAATCTTGCTGCCGGCAGGCCTCCGGCTGTTCCAGGTGAACATCTCCTTGTAAATCCCCCGTGGTTTCTTGTACACCCGTGAAATTTGGCCAGGTTATGCAGTTTGAATTGCTGCACAATTGCTCCTGCCTTGCTCTGCCACAGTGGCAAACATTCAGGCGTGGCCGCCAGATAGGCTGGTCCCCGTAGGACACTGCCAGCGGACTGGCTATATCTGCTTGCCGTTTTTCTCACCTGAGTGCTACTGATTCCAGCTTTGACGGCTACACTCTACTCAACCGGAGCAGTAAGTTGAACCTCAACTTCTGGCATTTTGTGAAAGTGTTGAGAACTAGAGCTCAGTTGTTTGGTACACCACCACTGTCCATCCAGCACTATGGACGGCACTGCCTACATCTATCTATAATTAGTCCACGGTTGTGTTCAGCTGAATGACCTCTGCCAGGATCACTCAGAAGGAGGTTCTGACTTATTGCAACATAGGAGCGTTTCACTGCTTTCAAGGCTTCTTAGGAAGGATTCCGGAATCTTGCTGCCGGCAGGCCTACGGCTATTCCGGGTGAACATCTCCTTGTAATTCCCTCGTGGTTTCTTTTACACCCGTGAAACTTGGCCAGGTTATGCAGTTTGCATTGCTGCACAATTGCGCCTGCCTAGCTCTGCCGCGATTCCAAACATTCAGGCGTGGCAGCCAGATAGGCTGGTCCCCGTAGGACACTGCCAGCAGACTGGGTATATCTACTGCCCGTTCTTCTCACCTGAGTGCTACTGATTCCAGCATTGACGGCTACACTCAACTGAAAGGGAGCAGTAAGTTGAACCTCAACTTATGGCACTTTGTGAAAGTGTTGAGAACTAGAGCTCAGGTGTTTGGCACACCACCACTGTCCATCCAGCACTATGGACGGCACTGCCTACATCTGGCTCTAATTAGTCCACTTTTGTTTTCAGCTGAATGACCTCTGCCGGGAACACTAAGAATGAGGTTCTGAGTAATTTCAACAAAGGAGCGTTTCACTGCTTTCAAGACTTCTTAGGAAGAATTCCGGAATCTTGCTGCCGGCAGGCCTCCGGCGGTTCCGGATGAACATCTCCTTGTATATCCCCCTTGTTTTCTTGTACACCCGTGAAATTTGCCCAGGGTATGCAGTTTGAATTGCTGCACAATTGCGCCTGCCTAGCTCTGCCGCGGTTGCAAACATTCAGGCGTGGCAGCCAGATAGGCTGGTCCCCGTGGGACACTTCCAGTGGACTGGGTATATCTGCTTCCCGTACTTCTCACCTGAGTGCTACTGATTCCAGCTTTGAGGGCTACACGCTACTCAACCGGAGCAGTAAGTTGAACCTGAACTTATGGCACTTTGTGAAAGTGTTGAGAACTAGAGCTCAGTTTTTTGGCACGCCACCACTGTCCATCCAGCACTATGGACGGTAGTGCATACATCTGGCTCTAATTAGTCCACGGTTGTGTTCAGCCGAATGACCTCTGCCGGGAACACTCAGAATGAGGTTCTGAGTCATTGCAACATAGGAGTGTTTCACTGCTTTCAAGGCTTCTTAGGAAGAATTCCTGAATCTTGCTGCCAGCAGGCCTCTGGCTGTTCCGGGTGAACATCTCCTTGTAAATCCCCCATGGTTTCTTGTACATCCGAGATATTTGGCCAGGTTATGCAGTTTCAATAACTGCACAATTGCGCCTGCCTTGTTCTGCCGCAGTGGCAAACATTCAGGCGTGGCAGCTACATAGGCTGGTCCCCGTAGGACACTGCCAGCGGACTGGTTATATCTGCTTCCCGTTTTTCTCACCTGAGTGCTACTGATTCCAGCTTTGACGGCTACACTCTACTCATCTGGACCAGTAAGTTGAACCTCAACATATGGCACTTTCTGAAAGTGTTGAGAACTAGAGCTCAGTTGTTTGGCACAACACCACTGTCCATCCAGCACTATGGATGGCAGTGCCTACATCTGGCTCCAATTAGTCCACGGTTGTGTTCAGCCGAATGACCTCTGCCGGGAAAACTCAGAATGAGGTTCTGAGTTATTGCAACATAGGAGCTTTTCACTGCTTTCAAGGCTTCTTAGGAAGAATTCCGGAATCTTGCTAACGGAAGGCCTCCGGCTGTTCTAGGTGAACATCTCCCTGTAAATCCCTCGTGGTTTCTAGTACACCCTTCCAAATTTGGCCAGTTTATGCAGTTTGCATTGCTGCACAATTGCGCCTGCCTCGCAATGCCGCAGTTGCAAACATTCAGGCGAGGCAGCCAGATAGGCTGGTCCAGGAAGGACAAGGCCAGCGGACTGGTTATATCTGCTCCCCGATCTTCTCACCTGAGTGCTACTGATTCCAGCTTTGAAAGCTACACTCTACTCAACTGGAGCAGTAAGTTGAACCTTAACTTCTGGCATTTTGTGAAAGTGTTGAGGACTAGAGCTCAGTTGTTTGGCACGCGATCACTGTCCATCCAGTACTATGGACGGCACTGCCTACATGTGGCTCTAATTAGTTCACGGTAGTGTTCAGCCGAATGACCTCTGCCGGTAACACTCAGAATGAGGTTCTGAGTTATTGCAACATAGGAGCGTTTGACTGCTTTCAAGGGTTCTTAGGAAGAATTCTGGAATCTTGCTGCCGGCAGGCCTCCGGCGGTTCCGGGTGAACATCTCCTTGTAAATCCCCCGTGGTTTCTTCTACACCTATGAAATTTGGCCAGGTTATGCACTTTGAATTGCTGCACAATTGCGCCTGCCTTGCTCTGCCGCAGTGGCAGACATTCAGGCGTGGCAGCTACATAGGCTGGTCCCCGTAGGACACTGCCAGCGGACTGGGTATATCTGCTTCCCGTTCTTCTCACCTGAGTGCTACTGATTCCAGCTTTGACGGCTACACTCTACTCATCCGGACCAGTAAGTTGAAACTCAACCTAGGGCACTTTGTGAAAGTGTTGAGAACTAGAGCTCAGTTGTTTAACACACCATAACTGTCCATCCAGCAATATGGACGGCAGTGCCTACATCTGGCTCTAATTTGTCCACGGTTGTGTTCAGCCGAATGACCTCTGCCGGGAACACACAGAATGAGTTTCTGAGTTATTGCCATATAGGAGCGTTTCACTGCTTTCAAGGCTTTTTAGGAAGAATTCCGGAATCTTGCTAACGGCAGGCCTCCGGGTGTTCAGGGTGAACATCTCCCTGTAAATCCCCCGTGGTTTCTTGTAGACCCGTGAAATTTGGCCAGGTTATGTAGTTTGCATTGCTGCACAATTGCGCCTGCCTAGCTCTGCCGCGGTTGCAAACATTCAGGCGTGTGAGCCAGATAGGCTGGTCCCCATAAGACACTGCCAGCGGACTGGGTATATCTGCTTCCCGTTCTTCTCACCTGAGTGCTACTGATTCCTGCTTTGACGGCTACAATCTACTCAACCGGACGAATAAGTAGAACCTCAACTTAGGGCACTTTGTGAAAGTGTTGAGAACTAGAGCTCAGTTTTTTGGCACGCCACCACTGTCCATCCAGCACTATGGACGGCACTGCCTACATCTGGCTCTAATTAGTCCACGGTTGTGTTCAGCCGAATGACCTCTGCTGCGAACACTCAGAATGAGGTTCTGAGTTATTGCCACATAGGAGCGTTTCACTGCTTTCAAGCCTTCTTAGGAAGAAGTCCGGAATCTTGGTGCCGGCAGTTCTCCGGCTGTTCCGGGTGAACACCTCCTTGTAAATCCCCCGTGGTTCTTTGTACACCTGTGAAATTTGGCCAGGGTATACAGTTTGCATTTCTGCACAATTGCGCCTGCCTAGCTCTGCCGCGGATACAAACATTCAGGCGTGGCAGCCAGATAGGCTGGTCCCCGTAGGACACGGCCAGCGGACTGGTTATATCTGCTTCCCGTTCTTCTCACCTGAGTGCTACTGATTCCTGCTTTGACGGCTACACTCTACTCAACCGGAGCAGTAAGTTGAACCTCAACATATGGCACTTTCTGAAAGTGTGGGGAACTAGAGCTCAGTTGTTTGGTACACCACCACTGTCCATCCAGCACTATGGACGGCACTGCCTACATCTGGCTCTAATTAGTCCACGGTTGTGTTCAGCCGAATGACCTCTGCCGGGAACACTCAGAATGAGGTTCTGAGTTATTGCAACATAGGAGCGTTTCACTGCTTTCAAGGCTTCTTAGGAAGAATTCCGGAATCTTGCTGCCAGCAGGCCTCCGGCTGTTCCGGGTGAACATCTCCTTGTAAATACCCCATGGTTTCTTGTACATCCGTGAAATTTGGCCAGGTTATGCAGTTTGAATTACTGCACAATTGCGCCTGCCTTGTTCTGCCGCAGTGGCAAACATTCAGGCGTGGCAGCTACATAGGCTGGTCCCCGTAGGACCCTGCCAGCAGAGTGGGTATACCTGCTTCCCGTTTTTCTCACCTGAGTGCTACTGATTCCAGCTTTGACGGCTACACTCTACTCATCTGGACCAGTAAGTTGAACCTCAACATATGGCACTTTCTGAAAGTGTTGAGAACTAGAGCTCAGTTGTTTGGTACACCACCACTGTCCATCCAGCACTATGGACGGCACTGCCTACATCTGGCTCTAATTAGTCCACGGTTGTGTTCAGCCGAATGACCTCTGCCGGGAAAACTCAGAATGAGGTTCTGAGTTATTGCAACATAGGAGCGTTTCACTGCTTTCAAGGCTTCTTAGGAAGAATTCCGGAATCTTGCTGCCAGCAGGCCTCCGGCTGTTCCGGGTGAACATCTCCTTGTAAATACCCCATGGTTTCTTGTACATCCGTGAAATTTGGCCAGGTTATGCAGTTTAAATTACTGCACAATTGCGCCTGCCTTGTTCTGCCGCAGTGGCAAACATTCAGGCGTGGCAGCTACATAGGCTGGTCCCCGTACGACCCTGCCAGCAGACTGGGTATATCTGCTTCCCGTTTTTCTCACCTGAGTGCTACTGATTCCAGCTTTGACGGCTACACTCTACTCATCTGGACCAGAAAGTTGAACCTCAACATATGGAACTTTCTGAAAGTGTTGAGAACTAGAGCTCAGTTGTTTGGCACACCACCACTGTCCATCCAGCACTATGGACGGCACTGCCTACATCTGTCTCTAATTAGTCCACGGTTGTGTTCAGCCGAATGACCTCTGCCGGGAAAACTCAGAATGAGGTTCTGAGTTATTGCAACATAGGAGCGTTTCACTGCTTTCAAGGCTTCTTAGGAAGAATTCCGGAATCTTGCTGCCGGCAGGCCTCCGGCTGTTCCAGGTGAACATCTCCCTGTAAATCCCTCGTGGTTTCTTGTACACCCTTCCAAATTTGGCCAGTTTATGCAGTTTGCATTGCTGCACAATTGCGCCTGACTCGCAATGCCGCATTTGGAAACATTCAGGCGAGCCAGCCAGGTAGGCTGGTCCAGGTAGGACAATGCCAGCGGACTGGTTATATCTGCTTCCCGATCTTCTCACCTGAGTGCTACTGATTCCAGCTTTGAAAGTTACACTCTACTCAACCGGAGCAGTAAGTTGAACCTTAACTTCTGGCATTTTGTGAAAGTGTTGAGAACTAGAGCTCAGTTGTATGGCACGCGATCACTGTCCATCCAGTACTATGGACGGCACTGCCTACATGTGGCTCTAATTAGTTCACGGTAGTGTTCAGCCGAATGACCTCTGCCGTGAACACTCAGAATGAGGTTCTGAGTTATTGCAACATAGGAGCGTTTTACTGCTTTCAGGGCTTCTTAGGATGAATTCCGGAATCTTGCTGCCTGCAGGCCTCCAGCTGTTGCGGGTGAACATCTCTTTGTAAATCCCCCATGGTTTCTTGTACACCCGTGAAATTTGGCCAGGGTATGAAGTTTGAATTGCTGCACAATTGCGCCTGCCTAGCTCTGCCGCTGTTGCAAACATTCAGGCGTGGCAGCCAGATAGGCTGGTCCCTGTAGGACACTGCCAGCTGACTGTGTATATCTGCTTCCCGTTCTTCTCACCTGAGTGCTACTGATTCCAGCTTTGACGGCTACACTCTACTCATCCGGACCAGTAAGTTGAAACTCAACCTAGGGCACTTTGTGAAAGTGTTGAGAACTAGAGCTCAGTTGTTTAGAACACCATCACTGTCCATCCAGCACTATGGACGGCAGTGCCTACATCTGGCTCTAATTAGTCCATGGTTGTGTTCTGCCGAATGACCTCTGCCGGGAACACTCAACATGAGGTTCTGAGTTATTGCCACATAGGAGCGGTTCACTGCTTTCAAGGCTTCTTAGGAAGAATTCCGGAATCTTGCTACCAGCAGGCCTCCGGCTGTTCCGGGTGAACATCTCCCTCTAAATCCCCCGTGGTTTCTTGTACACCCGTGAAATTTGTTCAGGTTATGTAGTTTGCATTGCTGCACAATTGCGCCTGCCTACCTCTACCGCTGTTGCAAACATTCAGGCATGGCAGCCAGATAGGCTGGTCCCCGTAAGACACTGCCAGCGGACTGGGTATATCTGCTTCCCGTTCTTCTCTCCTGAGTGCTACTGATTCCTGCTTTGAAGGCTACACTCTACTCAACCGGACGAATAAGTTGAACCTCAACTTCGGGCACTTTGTGAAAGTGTTGAGAACTAGAGCTCAGTTTTTTGTCACGCCACAACTGTCCATCCAGCACTATGGACGTCACTGCCTACATCTGGCTCTAATTAGTCCACGGTTGTGTTCAGCCGAATGACCTCTGCTGCGAACACTCAGAATGAGGTTCTGAGTTATTGCCACATAGGAGCGTTTCACTGCTTTCAAGGCTTCTTAGGAAGAAGTCCGGAATCTTGCTGTCGGCAGTTCTCTGGCTGTTCAGGGTGAACATCTCCTTGTAAATCCCCCGTGGTTTCTTTTACACGTGTGAAATTTGGCCAGGGTATGCAGTTTGCATTTCTGCACAAGTACGCCTGCTTAGCTCTGCCGCGGATGCAAACATTCAGGCGTGGCAGCCAGATAGGCTGGTCCCAGTAGGACACTGCAAGGGGACTGGTTATATCTGCTTCCCGTTCTGCTCACCTGAGTGCTACTGATTCCAGCTTTGATGGCTACACTCTACTCAACCCGAGCAATAAGTTGAACCTCAACTTATGGCACTTTGTGAAAGTGTTGAGAACTAGAGCTCAGTTGTTTGGCATGCCACCATTCTCCATCCAGCACTCTGGACGGCACTGCCTACATCTCGCTTTAATTAGTCTACGGTTGTGTTCAGCCTAATGACCTCTGCCGGGAACACTCAGAATGAGGTTCTAAGTTATTGCCACATAGAAGCGTTTCACTGCTTTCAAGGCTTCTTAGGACGAATTCCGGAAACTTGCTGACGGCAGGCGTGCGGCTGTTCCGGGTGAACATCTCCCTGTAAATCCCCCGTGGTTTCTTGTACACCCGTGAAATTTGGCCTGGTTATGCAGTTTGCATTGCTGCACAATTGCGCCTGCCTAGCTCTGCCGCGGTTGCAAACATTCAGGCGTGGCAGACACATAGCCTGGTCCCCGTAGGACACTGCCAGCGGACTGGGTATATCTGCTTCCTGTTCTTCTCACCTGAGTGCTACTGATTCCAGTTTTGACAGCTACACTCTACTCAACGGGACGAGTAAGTTGAACCTCAACTTAGGGCACTTTGTGAAAGTGCTGAGAACTAGAGCTCAGTTGTTTTGCACACCACCACTGTCCATCCAGTACTATGGACGGCAGTGCCTACGTCTGGCTCTAATTAGTCCACGGTTGTGTTCAGCCGAATGACCTCTGCCGGGAACACTCAGAATGAGGTTCTGAGTTATTGCCACATAGGAGCGTTTCACTCCTTTCACGGCTTCTTAGGAAGAATTCCGGAATATTCCTGCCGGCAGGCCTCGGGCTGTTCCGGGTGAACATCTCCTTATAAAACCCCTGTAGTTTCTTGTACACCTGTGCAATTTGGCCAGTGTATGCAGTTTGCATTGCTGCACAATTGCGCCTGCCTGGCTCTGCCGTGGTTGCAAACATTCAGGCGTGGCATCCAGAAAGGCTGGTCCCCGTAGGACACTGCCAGCGGACTGGGTATATCTCCTTCCCGTTCTTTTCACCTGAGTGCTACTGATTCCAGCTTTGACGGCTATACTCTACTCAACCTAAACAGTAAGTTGAACCTCAACTTATGGCACTTTGTGAAAGTGTTTAGAACTAGAGCTCAGTTGTTAGGCACGCCACCACTGTCCATCCAGCACTATGGACGGCACTGCCTACATCTGGCTCTAATTAGTCCACGGTTGTGTTCAGCCGAATGACCTCTGCCGGGAACACTCAGAATGAGGTTCTGAGTTATTGCAACATAGGAGCGTTTCACTGCTTTCAAGGCTTCTTAGGAAGAATTCCGGAATCTTGCTTCCCGCAGGCCTCCGGCTGTTCCAGGTGAACATCTCCCTGTAAATCCCCCGTGGTTTCTTGTACACCCGTGAAATTTGGCCAGGTTATGCAGTTTGAATTGCTGCACAAATGCGCCTGCCTTACTCTGCCGCGGTTGCAAACATTCAGGCGTGGCAGCCAGATAGGCTTGTCCCCGTATGACACTGCCAGCGGATTGGGTATATCTGCTTCTCGTTCTTGTCACCTGAGTGCTACTGATTCTAGCTTTGACGGCTACACTCTACACAACCGAGCAGTAAGTTGTACCTCAACTTATGGCACTTTCTGAAAGTGTTGAGAACTAGAGGTCAGTTGTTTGGCAGGCCACCACTATCCATCCAGCACTATGGACAGCACTGCCTACATCTCGCTCTAATTAGTCCACGGTTGTGTTCAGCTGAATGACCTCTGCCGGGAACACTCAGAATGAGGTTCTGAGTTATTGCAACATACCAGCGTTTAACTGTTTTCAAGCCTTCTTAGGAAGAATCACGGAATCTTGCTGCCGGCAGGCCTCCGACTATTCCGGGTGAACGTCTCCTTGTAAATCCCCCGTGGTTTCTTATACACCCGTGAAATTTGGCCAGCTTATGCAGTTTGTATTGCTGCACAATTGTGCCTATCTAGCTCTGTCGTGGTTGCAAACATTCAGGCGAGGCAGCCAGATAGGCTGGTCCAGGTAGGACACTGCCTGCGGACTGGGTATATCTGCTTCCCGTTCTTCTCACCGGAGAGCTACTGATTCCAGCTTTGTGGGCTACACTCTACTCAACCGGAGCAGTAAGTTGAACCTCAACTTATGGCACTTTGTGAAAGTGTTGAGAACTAGAGCTCAGTTGTTTGGCACGACACCACTGTCCATCCAGCAATACGGACGGCACTGCCTACATCTGTCTCTAATTAGTCCACGGTTGTCTTCACCCGAATGACCTCTGCAGGGAACACTCAGAATGAGGTTCTGAGTTATTGCAACATAGGAGCATTTCACTGCTTTCAAGGATTCTTAGGAAGAGTCCCGGAATCTTGCTGCTGGCAGGCCTCCAGCTGTTCCGGGTGAACATCTCCTTGTGAATCCCGCGTGGATTCTTGTACATCCGTGAAATTTGGTCAGGGTATGCAGTTTGCATTGCTGCACAATTGCACCTGCCTAGCTCTCCCGCGGTTGCAAACATTCAGGCGAGGCAGCCAGATAGGCCGGTCCCCGTAGGACACTGCCAGCGGAGTGGTTATATCTGCTTCCCGTTCTTCTCACCTGAGTGCTACTGATTCCAGCTTTGACGGCTACACTCTACTCTTCCAGAGCAGTAAGTTGAACCTCAACTTATGGCACTTTGTGAAAGTGTTGAAAACTAGAGCTCAGTTTTTTGGCACGCCACGACTGTCCTTCCAGCACTATGGTCGGCACTGCCTACATCTGGCTCTAATAAGTCCACGGTTGTGTTCAGCCAAATGACCTCTGCCGGGAACACTCAGAATGAGGTTCTGAGTTATTGCAACATAGGAGCGTTTCACTCCTTTCAAGGCTTCTTAGGAAGAATTCCGGAATCTTCCTTCCTGCAAACCTCCGGCTGTTCCAGTTGAACATCTCCCTGTAAATCCCCCGTGGTTTCTTGTACACCCGTGAAATTTCGCCAGGTTATGCAGTTTGAATTGCTGCACAATTGCACCTGTCTTGCTCTGCCGCGATTGCAAACATTCAGGCGTGGCAGCCAGATAGGCTGGTCCCTGTAGGACACTGCCAGCTGACTAGGTGTATCTACTTCCCGTTCTTCTCACCTGAGTGCGACTGATTCCAGCTTTGACGGATACACTCTACTCAACCGGAGCAGTAAGTTGAACCTCAACTTATGGCACTTTGTGGAAGTGTTGAGAACTAGAGCTCAGTTGTTTGGCACGCCACCACTGTCCATCCAGCACTACGGACGGCGCTGCCTACATCTGGCTCTAATTAGTCCACGGTTGGGTTCTGCCAAATGGCCTCTGCCGGGAACACTCACAATGAGGTTCTGAGTTATTGCCACATAGGAGCATTTCACTGCTTTCAAGGCTTCTTAGGAAGAATTCCGGAATCTTTCTGCCCGCAGGCCTCCGGCTGTTCCGGGTGAACATCTCCCTGTAAATCCCCCGTTTTTTCGTGTACACCCGTGAAATTTGGCAAGGTTATGCAGTTTGAATTGCTGCACAATTGCGCCTGCCTTGCTGTGCCGCGGTGCCTAACATTCAGGCATGGCAGGCAGGTAGGCTGGTCCCCGTAGGACACTGCCAACGGACTAGGTATATCTGCTTCCCGTTCTTCTCACCTGAGTGCTACTGATTCCAGCTTTGACGGCTATATTCTACTCAACAGGAGCTGTAAGTTGAACCACAACTTCGGGCATTTTGTGAAAGTGTTGAGAACTAGAGCTCAATTGTTTGGCACGCCCCCACTGTCCATCCAGCACTATCGCTGGCACTGCCTACATATGGCTCTAATTAGTCCACGGTTGTGTTCAGAAGAATTACCTCTGCTGGGAACACTCAGAATGAGGTTCTGAGTTATTGCAACATACGAGCATTTCACTGCTTTCAAGGCTTCTTAGGAAGAGTTCCAGAATCTTGCTGCAGGCAGGCCTCCGGCTGTTCTGTGTGAACATCTCCTTGTAAATCCGCCGTGATTTCTTGTACAACCGTGAAAAGTGGCCAGGTTATGCAGTTTGCATTGCTGCACAATTGGCTTGCCTAGCTCTGCCGCGGTTGCAAACATTCAGGCGTAGCTGCCAGATAGGCTGGTCCGCGTAGGACACTGCCATCAGACTGGGTATATCTGCTTCCCGTTCTTCTTTCGTGAGTGCTACTGATTCCAGCTTTGAGGGCTACACTCTACTCAACCGGAGCAGTACGTTGAACCTCAACTTATGGCACTTTGTGAAAGTGTTGAGAACTAGAGCTCAGTTGTTTGGCACGACACCACTGTCCATCTAGCACTACGGACGGCACTGCCTACATCTGGCTCTAATTAGTCCACGGTTGTGTTCAGCCGAATGACCTCTGCCGGGAACACTCAGAATGAGGTTCTGAGTTATTGCAACATAGGATGGTTTCATTGCTTTCAAAGCTTCTTAGGAAGAATTTCGGAATCTTGCTGCCGGCAGGCCTCCGGCTGTTCCGAGTGAACATCTCCTTGTAAATATCCCGTGGTTTCTTGTACACCCGTGAAATTTGTCCAGGGTATGCAGTTTGCATTGCTGCACAATTGCGCCTGCCTAGCTCTGCTGCGGTTGCAAACATTCAGGCGTGGCAGCCAGATAGGCTGGTCCCCGTAGGACACTGCCAGCAGACTGGGTATATCTGCTTCCCGTTCTTCTCAACTGAGTGATACTGATTCCAGCTTTGACGGCTACATTCTACTCAACCGGAGTAGTAAGTTGAACGTCAACTTATGGCACTTTGTGAAAGTGTTGAGAACTAGCGCTCAGGAGTTTGGCACACCACCAATGTCTATCCAGCACTATGGACGGCTCTGCCTACATCTGGCAATAATTAGTCCATGGTTGTGTTCAGCCGAATGACCTCTGCCGGGAACACTCACAATGAGGTTCTGAGTTATTGCCACAGAGGAGCGTTTCAGTGCTTTCAAGGCTTCTTAGGAAGAGTTCCAGAAGGTTGCTGCCTGCAGGCCTCCTGCTGTTCCGGGTGAACATCTCCCTGTAAATCCCCCGTGGTTTCTTGTACACCCGTGAATTTTGGCCGGGTTATGCAGTTTGCACTGCTGCACAACTGCGTCTGCCTAGCTCTGCCACGGTTGCAAACATTCAGGCGTGGCAATCAGATAGGCTGGTCCCCGTAGGACTCTGCCAGAGACTGGCTATATCTGCTTCCCGTTCTTCTCACCTGAGTGCTACTGATTCCAGCTTTGACGGCTACACTCTACTCAACCGGAGCAGTAAGTTGAACCGCAACTTATGGCACTTTGTGAAAGTGTTGACAACTAGAGCTCAGTTGTTTGGCACGCCACCACTGTCCATCCAGCACTATGGATGGCAGTGCCTACATCTGGCTCTAATTAGTCCACGGTTGTGTTCAGCCGAATGACCTCTGCTGTGAACACTCAGAATGAGATTTTGAGTTATTGCAACATAGGAGCGATTCACTGATTTCAAGGCTTATTAGGAAGAATTCTGGAATCTTGCTGCCGGCAGGCCTCCAGCTGTTCCAGGTGAACATCTCCTTGTAAATCACCCGTGGTGTCTTGTACACCCGTGAAATTTGGCCAGGTTATGCAGTTTAAATTTCTGCCCAAATGCGCCTGCCTAGCTCTGCCGCGGTTGCAAACATTCAGGCGTGGCAGCCAGATAGGCTGGTCCCCGTAGGACACTGCCAGTGAACTGTGTATATCTGCTTCCCGTTCTTCTCTTGTGAGTGCTACTGATTCCAGCTTTGACGGCTACACTCTACTCATCTGAACAAGTAAGTTGAACCTCAACATATGGCACTTTCTGAAAGTGTTGAGAACTAGAGCTCAGTTGTTTGGCACGCCACCACTGTCCATCCAGCAATACGGACGGCAGTGCCTACATCTGGCTCTAATTAGTCCACAGTTGTGTTCACCCGAATGACCTGTGCCAGGAACACTCAGAATGAGGTTCTGAGTTATTGCCACGTAGGAGCGTTTCACTGCTTTCAAGGCTTCTTAGGAAGAATTCCGTAATCTTGCTGCCTGCAGGCCTCCGACTCTTCCAAGTGAACATCTCCCTGTAAATCCCCCGTGGTTTCTAGTACACCCGTGAAATTTGGCCAGGTTTTGCAGTTTGCATTGCTGCACATTTGCGCCTGCCTAGATGTGCCGCGGTTGCAAAAATTCAGGCGTGGCAGCCAGAGAGGCTGGTCCCCGAAAGACACTGCCAGCCAGCTGGGTATATCTGCTTCCCGTTCTTCTCACCGGAGTGCTACTCATTCCAGCTTTGACGGCTACACTCTACTCAACCGGAACAGTAAGTTGAACCTCAAGTTATGGCACTTTGTGAAAGTGTTGAGAACTAGAGCTCAGTTGTTTGTCACGCGACCACTGTCCATCCAGCACTATGGACGGCACTGCCTACATCTGGCTCTAATTAGTCCACGGTTGTGTTCAGCCGAATGACCTCTGCCGGGAACACTCACAATGAGGTTCTGAGTTATTGCCACATAGGAGCATTTCACTGCTTTCAAGGCTTCTTAGGAAGAATTCCGGAATCTTTCTGCCCGCAGGCCTCCGGCTGTTCCGGGTGAACATCTCCCTGTAAATCCCCCGTTTTTTCGTGTACACCCGTGAAATTTGGCAAGGTTATGCAGTTTGAATTGCTGCACAATTGCGCCTGCCTTGCTGTGCCGCGGTGCCTAACATTCAGGCATGGCAGGCAGGTAGGCTGGTCCCCGTAGGACACTGCCAGTGAACTGGGTATATCTGCTTCCCGTTCTTCTCACCTGAGTGCTAATGATTCCAGCTTTGACGGCTACACTCTACTCAACCGGAGCAGTAAGTTGAACCTCAACATAGGGCACTTTGTGAAAGTGTTGAGAACTAGAGCTCAATTGTTTGGCACGCCCCCACTGTCCATCCAGCACTATGGACCGCACTGCCTAGATCTGACTCTAATTAGTCCACGGTTGTGTTCAGCTGAATGACCTCTGCCGGGAACACTCATAATGAGGTTCTGAGTTATTGCAACATAGGAGCGTTTCACTGCTTTCAAGGCTTCTTAGGAACAGTTCCAGAATCTTGCTGCGGGTAGGCCTCCGGCTGTTCTGGGTGAACGTCTCCTTGTAAATCCCCGGTGGTTTCTTGTACAACCGTGACACGTGGCCAGGTTATCCAGTTTGCATTGCTGCACAATTGGCATGCCTAGCTCTGCCGCGGTTGCAAACATTCAGGCGTGGCAGCCAGATAGGCCTGTCCCCATAGGACTCTGCCAGCGGACTGGGTATATCTGCTTCCCGTTCTTCTCACCTGAGTGCTACTGATTCCAGGTTTGACGGCTACACTCTTCTCAACCGGAGCAGTAAGTTGAACCTCAACTTATGGCACTTTGTGAAAGTGTTGAGAACTAGAGCTCAGTTGTTTGGCACTCCACCACTGTCCATCCAGCACTATGGACGGCACTGCCTACATCTGGCTCTAATTAGTCCACGGTTGTGTTCAGCTGAATGACCTCTGCCGGGAACACTCAGAATGAGGTTCTGAGTTATTGGAACAGAGGAGTGTTTCACTGCTTTCAAGGCTTCTTAAGGAGAATTCCAGAATCTTGCTGCCCGCAGGCCTCCGGCTCTTCCGGGTGAACATCTCCTTGTAAATCCCCCGTGGTGTCTTGTACACCCGTGAAATTTGGCCAGGTCATGCAGTTTGAATATCTGCACAATTGAGCCTGCCTAGCTCTGCCGCGGTTGCAAACATTCAGGCGTGGCAGCCAGATAGGCTGGTCCACGTAGGTCTCTTCCAGCAGACTGGCTATATCTGCTTCCCGTTCTTCTCTCATGAGTGCTATTGATTCCAGCTTTGACGGCTACACTCTACTCAACCGGAGCAGTACGTTGAACCTCAACTTATGGCACTTTGTGAAAGTGTTGAGAACTAGAGCTCAGTTGATTGGCACACCACCACTGTCCATCCAGCACTATGGACGGCAGTGCCTACATCTGGCTCTAATTAGTCCACGGTTGTGTTCAGCTGAATGACCTCTGCCGGGAACACTCAGAAGGAGCTTCTGAGTTATTGCAACATAGGAGCGTTTCACCGCTTTCAAGGATTCTTAGGAAGAATTCTGGTATCTTGCTGGCGGCAGGGCTCCGGCTGTTCCGGTTGAACATCTCCTTGTAAATCCCCCGTGGTTTCTTGTACAACCGTGAAATTTGGCCAGGTTATGCAGTTTGCATTGCTGCACAATTGTGCCTGCCTAGCTCTGCCGTGGTTGCAAACATTCAGGCGTGGCTGCCAGATAGTCCGGTCCACAGTAGGACTCTGACAGTGGACTGGCTATATCTGCTTCCCGTTCTTCTCACCTGAGTGCTACTGATTCCAGCTTTGACGGCTACACTCTACTCAACCGGAGCAGTAAGTTGAACCTCAACTTATGGCACTTTGTGAAAGTGTTGAGAACTAGAACTCAGTGGTTTTGCACGCCACCACTGTCCATCCAGCACTATGGACGGCACTGCCTACATCTAGCTCTAATTAGTCCACGGTTGTGTTCAGCCGAATGACCTCTTCCGGGAACACTCAGAATGAGGTTCTGAGTTATTGCAACATAGGAGCGTTTCACTGCTTTCAAGGCTTATTAGGAAGAATTCCGGAATCTTGCTGCCAGCAGGCCTCCGGCTCTTACGGGTGAACATCTCCCTGTAAATCACCTGTGGTTTTTTGCACACCCGTGAAATTTAGCCAGGTTATGGAGTTTGAATTGCTGCACAATTGCGCCTGCCTAGCTAGGCCACGGTTGCAAACATTCAGGCGTGGCAGCCAGATAGGTTGGGCCCAGTAGGACACTGCCAACGGACTGGGTATATCTGCTTCCCGTTCTTCTCACCTGAGTGCTACTGATTCCAGCTTTGACGGCTACACTCTACTCAACCGGAGCAGTAAGTTGAACCTCAACTTATGGCACTTTGTGAAAGTGTTGAGAACTAGAGCTCAGTTGTTTGGCACGCCACCACTATCCATCCAGCACTATGGACGGCACTGCCTACATCTGGCTCTAATTAGTCCACGGTTTTGTTCAGAATAATGACTTCTGCCGGGAACAGTCAGAATGAGGTTCTGAGTTATTGCAACATAGGAGCCTTTCATTGCTTTCAAGGATTCTTAGGAAGAGTTCCAGAATCATGCTGCGGGCAAGCGTCCGGCTGTTGCGGGTGAACATCTCCTTGTAAATCCCCCGTGGTTTCTTGTACAACCGTGAAATTTGGCCAGGTTATGCAGTTTGCATTGCTGCACAATTGCCCCTGCCTAGATCTGCCACGGTGGCAAACATTCAGGCGTGGCAGCCAGATAGGCTAGTCCCCGTAGAAATCTGCCAGCGGACTGGCTGTGTCTGCTTCCCGTTCTTCTCACCTGAGTGCTACTGATACCAGCTTTGACGGCTACACTCTACTCAACCGGAGCAGTAAGTTGAACCTCAATTTATGGCACTTTGTGAAAGTGTTGAGAACTAGAGCTCAGTTGTTTGGCACGCCACCACTGTTCATCCAGCACTATGGACGGCACTGCCTACATCTGGCTCTAATTAGTGCACGGTTGTGTTCACAAGTATGACCTCTGCCGGCAACACTCAGAATGAGGTTCTGAGTTATTGCAAGATAGGAGCGTTTCACTGTTTCAAGGCTTCTTAGGAAGAATTCCGGAATCTTGCTGCCGGCAGGCCTCTGGCTGTTCCGGGTGAACATCTCCTTGTAAATCCCCCGTGGTTTCTTATACACCCGTGAAATTTGGCCAGGTTATGCAGTTTGCATTGCCGCACAATTGCGCCTGCCGCGCTCTGCCGCGGTTGCAAACATTCAGGCGTGGCAGCCAGATAGACTGGTCCCCGTGGGACACTGCCAGCGGACGGGGTATATCTGCTTCCCGTTCTTCTCACCTGAGTGCTACTGATTCCAGCTTTGATGGCTACACTCTACTCAACCGGAGCAGTAAGTTGAACCTCAACTTATGGCACTTTGTGAAAGTGTTGAGAACTAGAGCTCAGTTGTTTGGCACGCCACCATTGTCCATCCAGCAGTATGGACGGCACTGCCTACATCTGGCTCTAATTAGTCCACGGTTGTGTTCAGCTGAATGACCTCTGCCGGAAACACTCAGAATGAGGTTCTGAGTTATTGCAACATCGGAGTGTTTCACTGCTTTCAAGGCTTCTTAGGAAGAATTCCGGAATCTTGGTGTCGGCAGGCCTCCGGCTGTTCCGGGTGTACATCTCCTTGTAAATCCCCCGCGGTTTCTTGTACACCCGTGAAACTTGGCCAGGTTATGCAGTTTGCATTGCTGCACAATTGCGCCTGCCTAGCTCTGCCGCGGTTGCAAACATTCAGGTGTGGCAGCCAGATAGGCTGGTCCTCGTAGGACTCTGCCAGCGGAAGGGGTATATCTGCTTCCCGTTCTTCTCACCTGAGTGCTACTGATTCCAGCTTTTATGGCGACACTCTACTCAACCGGAGCAGTAATTTCAACCTCAACTTATGGCACTGTGTGAAAGTGTTGAGAACTAGAGTTCAGTCATTTGGCACGCCATCACTGTCCATCCATCACTATGGACGGCACTGCCCAGATCTGGCTCTAATTAGTCCACGGTTGTGTTCAGCTGAATGACCTCTGCCGGGAACACACAGAATGAGGTTCTGACTTATTGCAACATAACAGCTTTTCACTGCTTTCAATGCTTCTTAGGAAGAATTCCGGAATCTTGCTGCCGGCAGGCCTCCGGCGCTTCAGGGTGGACATCTACTTGTAAAAACCCCGTGGTTTCTTGTACAACCGTGAAATTTGGACAGATTATGCAGTTTGCATTGCCGCACAATTGCGCCTGCCTAGCTTTGCCGCGGTTGCAATCATTCAGGCGTGGCAGCCAGATAGGCTGGTCCCGGTAGGACTCTGCCAGCGGACTGGCTATATCTGCTTCCCGTTCTTCTCACCTGAGTGCTACTCCTTCCAGCTTTGACGGCTACACTCTACTCAATCGGAGCAGTAAATTGAACCTCAACTTATGGCACTTTGTAAAAGTGTTGAAAACTAGACCTCAGTTCTTTGTCACGCCACCACTGTCCATCCAGCACTATGGATGGCAGTGCCTACATCTGCCTCTAATTAGTCCACAGTTGTGTTCAGCTGAATGACCTCTGCCGGGAACACTCAGAATGAGGTTCTGAGTTGTTGCAACATAGGAGCGCTTCACTGATTTCAAGGCTTCTTAGGAAGAATTATGGAATCTTGCTGCCGGCACGCCTCCGGCTCTTCCGGGTGAACATCTCCCCGTAAATCCCCCGTGGTTTCTTGTACACCCGTAAAATTTGGCCAGGTTATGAAGTTTGAATTGCTGCACAATTGCGCCTGCCTAGCTCTGCCGCAGTTGAAAACGTTCAGGCGTGGCAGCCAGATAGCCTGGTCCCCTTAGGACAAGGCCAGCGGACTGGGTATATCTGCTTCCCGTTCTTCTCACCTGAGTGCTACTGATTCCAGGTTTGACGGCTACACTCTACTCAACCGGACCAGTATGTTGAACCTCAACTTATGGCACTTTGTGAAAGTGTTGAGAACTAGAGCTCAGTTGTTTGGCACACCACCACTGTCCATCCAGCACTATGGACGGCACTGCCTTCATCCGACTCTAATTAGTCCACGGTTGTGTTCAGCTGAATGACCTCTGCCGGGAAAACTCAGAATGAGGTTCTGAGTTATTGCAACATAGGTGCGTTTCACTGCTTTCAAGGCTTCTTAGGAAGAATTCCGGAATCTTGCTGCAGGTAGGCCTCTGGCTGTTCCGGGTGAACATCTCCTTGTATATCCCCGTAATTTCTTGTACACCCGTGAAATTTGGCCAGGGTATGCCGATTGCATTGCTGCACAATTGCACCTGCCTAGCTCTGCCGCGGTTGCAAACCTTCAGGCGTGGCAGCCAGATAGGCTGGTCCCCGTAGGACACTGCCAGCGGACGGGGTATATCTGCTTCCCGTTCTTCTCACCTGAGTGCTACTGATTCCAGCTTTGACGGCTACACTCTACTCAAACGGAGCAGTAAGTTGAACCTCAACTTTTGGCACTTTGTGAAAGTGTTGAGAACTAGAGCTCAGTTGTTTGGCACGCCACCACTCTCCATCCAGCACTATGGAGGGCACTGCCTACATCTGGCTCTAATTAGTCCACGGTTGTGTTCAGCTGAATGACCTCTGCCGGGAACACTCAGAATGAGTTTCTGACTTATTGCAACGTAGGAGCGTTTCACTGCTTTCAAGGCTTCTTAGGAAGAATTCCGGAATCTTGCTGCCGGCAGGCCTCCCCCTGTTCCGGGTGAACATCTCCTTGTAAATCACCCGTGGTTTCTTGTAGACCCGTGAAATTTGGCCAGGTTATGCAGTTTGCATTGCTGCACAATTGGCCCTGCCTAGCTCTGCCGCGGTTGCAAACATTCAGGCGTGGCAGCCAGATAGGCTGGTCCCCGTAGGACAATGCTAGCGGACTGGCTATATCTGCTTCCCGTACTTCTCACCTGAGTGCTACTGATTCCAGGTTTGACGGCTACACTCTACTCAACTGGAGCAGTAAGTTGAACCTCAACTTATGGTACTTTGTGAAAGTGTTGAGTACTAGAGCTCAGTTCTTTGGCATGCCACCAGTGTCCATCCAGCACTATGGACGGCACTTCCTACATCTGGCTCTAATTAGTCCACGGTTGTGTTCAGCTGAATCACCTCTGCCGGGAACACTCAGAATGAGGTTCTGAGTTATTGCAACATAGGAGCGTTTCACTGCTTTCAAGGCTTCTTAGGAAGAATTCCGGAATCTTGCTGCCGGCAGGCCTCCGGCTGTTCCGGGTGAACATCTCCTTGTAAATTCCCTTTGGTTTCTTGTACACCCTTGAAATTTGGCCAGGTTGTGCAGTTTGCATTGCTGCACAATTGCGCCTGCCAAGCTCTGCCGCGGTTGCAAACATTCAGGCGTGGCAGCCAGATAGGTTGGTCCCCGTAGGACACTGCCAGCAGACTGGGTATTTCTGCTTGCTGATCTTCTCACCTGAATGCTACTTATTCCAGCTTTTACGGCTACACTCTACTCAACCGGATCAGTAAGTTGAACCTCAACTTATGGGACTTTGTGAAAGTATTGAGAACTGGACCTCAGTTGTTTGGCATGCCACCACTGTCCATCCAGCACTATGGACGGCACTGCCTACATCTGCCGATAATAAGTCCACGGTTGTGTTCAGCTGAATGACCTCAGCCGTGAACAGTCAGAATCAGGTTCTGAGTTACTGCATCATAGGAGGGTTTCACTGATTTCAAGCCTTCTTAGGAAGAAATCCGGAATCTTGCTGCCGGCTGGCCTTCGGCTGTTCCGGGTGAACATCTCCTTGTAAATCCCCCGTGGTTTCTTGTACACCCGTGAAATTTGGCCAGGGTATGCAGTTTGAATTGCTGCACATTGTGCCTGCCTAGCTCTGCCGCGGTTGCAAACATTCAGGCGTGGCAGCCAGATAGGCTGGTCTCCATAGGACACTGCCAGCTGACTGGGTATGTCTGCTTCCCGTTCTTCTCACCTGAGTGCTACTGATTCCAGCTTGGAAAGCTACACTCAACTCCACCTGATCAGTAAGTTGAACATCAATTTATGGCACTTTGTGAAAGTGTTGAGAACTAGAGCTCAGTTGTTTGGCACGCCACCACTTTCCATCCAGTTCTATGGACGGCACTGCCTACATCTGGCTCTAATTCGTCCACGGTTGTGTTCAGCTGAATGACCTCTGCCGGGAACACTCAGAATGAGGTTCTCAGGTTTTGCAACATAGGAGCGTTTCACTGCTTTCTAGGCTTCTTAGGAAGAATTCCGGAATCTTGCTGCCGGCAGGCCTCCGGTTGTTCCGGGTGAACATCTCCTTGTAAATCCCCCGTGGTTTCTTATACACCAGTGAAATTTGGCCAGGTTATGCAGTTTGCATTGCTGCACAATTGCGCCTGCCTAGCTCTGCCGGGGTTGCAAAGATTCAGGCGTGGCAGTCAGATAGGCTGGTCCCCGTAGGACACTGCCAGCGGACTGGTTATAGCTGCTTCCCGTTCTTCTCAACTAGTGCTACTCATTCCAGCATTGACCGCTACACTCTACTCAACCGGAGCCTTAAGTTGAACCTCAACTAATGGCACTTTGTGAAAGTGTTGAGAACTAGAGCTCAGTTGTTTTTCATGCCACCACTGTCCATCCAGCACTATGGACGGCAGTGCCTACATCTGGCTCTAATTAGTCCACGGTTGTGTTCAGCTGAATGAGCTCTGCCGGGAACACTCAGAATGAGGTTCTGAGTTATTGCAACATAGGAGCGTTTCACTGCTTTCAAGGCTTGTTAGGAAGAATTCTGGAATCTTGCTGCCGGCAGGCCTTCCGCTCTTCCGGGTGAACATCTCCTTGTAAATCCCCCGTGGTTTCTTGTACACCCTTGAAATTTGGCCAGGTTGTGCAGTTTGCATTGCTGCACAATTGCGCCTACATAGCTCTGCCGCGGTTGCAAACATTCAGGCGTGGCAGCCAGATAGGCTGGTCCCCGTAGGACACTGCCAGCACACGGGGTATATATGCTTCCTGTTCTTCTCACCTGAGCGCTACTGATTCCAACATTGAGGGCTACACTCTACTCAACCGGAGGAGTCAGGTGAACCTCAACTTATGGCACTTTGTGAAAGTGTTGAGAACTAGAGCTCAGTTATTTGGCACGCCACCACTGTCCATCCAGCACTATGGATGCCACTGCCTACATCTGGCTCTACTTAGTCCACGGTTGTGTTCAGCTGAATGACCACTGCCGGGAACACTCAGAATGAGGTTCTGATTTATTGCTACATACGAGCGTTTCACTGCTTTAAAGGATCTTAGGAAGAATTCCAGAATCTTGCTGCCGGCAGGCCTCTGGCTGTTCCGGGTGAACATCTCCTTGTAAATCCCCCGTGGTTTCTTGTACTCCAGTGAAATTTGGCCAGGTTATGCAGTTTACATTGCTGCACAATTGCGCCTGCCTAGCTCTGCCGCGGTTGCAAACATTCAGG
The DNA here is from genome assembly GCF_024711535.1 of Dipodomys merriami. Taxonomy (NCBI): domain Eukaryota; kingdom Metazoa; phylum Chordata; class Mammalia; order Rodentia; family Heteromyidae; genus Dipodomys; species Dipodomys merriami. The sequence goes on along the minus strand of NW_027203282.1, from coordinate 1,452,879 downwards.
CGTGGCAACCAGATAGGCTGGTCCCGGTAGGACACTGCCAGCGGACGGGGTATATCTGCTTCCCGTTCTTCTCACCTGAGTGCTACTGATTCCAGCTTTGACGGCTACACTCTACACAACCGGAGCAGTAAGTTGAACCTCAACTTATGGCACTTTGTGAAAGTGTTGAGAACTAGAGCTTAGTTGTTTGTCACGTGACCACTGTCCATCCAGCACTATGGATGGTACTGCCAACATCTGGCTCTAATTAGTCCACGGTTGTGTTAAGAAGAATGACCTCTGCCGGGAACACTCAGAATGAGGTTCTGAGTTATTGCAACATAGGAGCGTTTCACTACTTTCAAGGCTCCTTAGGAAGACTTCCAGAATCTTGCTGCGGGCAGGCCTCCGGCTGTTCCGGGTGAACATCTCTTTGTAAATCCTCCGTGGTTTCTTGTACACCCGTGAAATTTGGCCAGGGTATGCAGTTTGAATTGCTGCACAATTGCACCTGCCTAGCTCTGCCGTGGTTGCAAACATTCAGTCGTGGCAGCCAGATAGGCTGGTCCCCGTAGGACACTACCAGCGGACTGGGTATATCTGCTTCCCGTTCTTCTCACCTGAGTGCTACTGATTCCAGCTTTGAAAGCTACACTCAGCTCCACCTGAGCAGTAAGTTGAACATCAACTTATGGCACTTTCTGAAAGTTTTGAGAACTAGAGCTCAGTTGTTTGGCACACCACCACTGTCCATCCAACACTATGGACGGCACGGCCTACATCTGGCTCTAATTAGTCCACGGTTGTGTTCAGCTGAATGACCTCTGCTTGGAACACACAGAATGAGGTTCTGAGTTATTGCAACATAGGAGCGTTTCAGTGATTTCAAGGCTTCTTAGGAAGAATTCCGGAATCTTGCTGCCGGCAGGCCTCCAGCTGTTCCGGGTGAACATCTCCTTGTAAATCCCCCGTGGTTTCTTGTACACCCGTGAAATTTGGCCAGGGTATGCAGTTTGCATTGCTGCACAATTGCGCCTGCCTATCTCTGCCGCGGTTGCAAACATTCAGGCGTGGCAGCCAGATAGGCTGGTCCCCGTAGGACACTGCCTGCGGACGGCGTGTATCTGCTTCCCGTTCTTCTCACCTGAGTGCTACTGATTCCACCTTTGACGGTTACACTCTACTCAAACGAAGCAGTAAGTTGAACCTCAACTTATGGTACTTTGTGAAAGTGTTGAAAACTAGAGCTCAGTTGTTTGGCACACCACCACTGTCCATCCAGCACTAAGGACGCAGTGCCTTCATCTGGCTCTAATTAGTCCACGGTTGTGTTCAGCTGAATGAACTCTGTCGGGAACACTAAGAATGAGGTTCTGAGTTATTGCAACCTAGGAGCCTTTCACTGCTTTCAAGGCTTCTTAGGAAGAATTCCGAAATCTTGTTGCCTGCAGGCCTCCGGCTTTCCGGGAGAACATCTCCTTGTAAACCCCCGTGGTTTCTTGTACACCAGTGAAATTTGGCCAGGGTATGCAGTTTGAATTGCTGCACAATTGCGCCTGCCTAGCTCTGCCGCGGTTGCAAACATTCAGGCGAGGCAGCCAGATAGGCTTGTCCCGGTAGGACACTGTCAGCGGACGGGGTATATTTGCTTCTCGTTCTTCTCACCTGAGTGCTACTGATTCCAGTTTGAGGGCTACACTCTAATCAACCAGAGCAGTCAGTTGAACCCTAACTTATGGCACTTTGTGAAAGTGTTTAGAACTAGAGCTCAGTTGTTTGGCACACCACCACTATCCATCCAGCACTTTGGACGGCACTGCCTACATCTGGCTCTAATTAGTCCACGGTTGTGTTCAGCTGAATGACCTCTGCCGGGAACACTGAGAATGAGGTTCTGAGTTATTGCAACATAGGAGCGTTTCACTGCTTTCAAGGCTTCTTACGAAGAATTCCGGAATCTTGCTGCCGGCAGGCCTCCCCCTGTTCCGGGTGAACATCTCCTTGTAAATCCCCCGTGGTTTCTTGTACACCAGTGAAATTTGGCCAAGTTATGCAGTTTGCATTGCTGCACAATTGCGCCTGCCTAGCTCTGCAGGGTTGCAAACATTCAGGCGTGGCAGCCAGATACTGGGGTCCCCGTAGGACACTGCCAGCAGATTGGGTATTTCTGCTTGTCGTTCTTCTCACCTGATTGCTACTGATTCCAGCTTTGACGGCGACACTCTACTCAACCTGAGCAGTAAGTTGAACCTCAACTTATGGCACTTTGTGAAAGTGTTGAGAACAAGAGCTCAGTTGTTTGGCACACCACCACTTTCCATCCAGCTCTATGGACGGCACTGCCTACATCTGGCTCTAATTAGTCCACGGTTGTGTTCAGCTGAATGACCTCTGCCGGGAACACTCAGAATGAGGTTCTGAGTTATTGCAACATAGGAGCGTTTCACTGCTTTCAAGGCTTCTTAGGAAGAATTCCGGAATCTTGCTGCCGGCAGACCTCCGGCTGTTCCGGGTGAATATCTCCTTGTAAATCCCCCGTGGTTTCTTGTACAACCGTGAAATTTGGCCAGGTTATGCAGATTGCATTGCTGCACAATGGCGCCTCCCTAGCTCTGCCGTGGTTGCAAACATTCAGGCGTGTCAGCCAGATAGGCTGGTCCCCGTAGTACACTGCCAGCAGACGGGGTATATGTGCTTCCCGTTCTTCTCACCCGAGGGCTACTGATTCCAGCTTTGAGGGCTACACTCTACTCAACCGGAGCAATAAGTTGAACCTCAACTTATGGCACTTTGTGAAAGTGTTGAGAACTAGAGCTCAGTTGTTTGGCACGCCACCACTGTCCATCCAGCACTATGGAAGGCACTGCCTACATCTCGCTCTAATTAGTCCACGGTTGTGTTCAGCTGAATGTCCTCTGCCGGGAACACTCAGAATGATGTTCTGAGTTATTGCAACATAGGAGCATTTCACTGCTTTCAAGGCTTCTTAGGAAGAATTCCGGAATCTGGCTGCCGGCAGGCCTCCGGCTGTTCCGGGTGAACATCTCCTTGTAAATCCCCCGTGGTTTCTTGTACACCCGTGAAATATGGCCAGGTTATGCAGTTTGCATTGCTGCACAATTGCGCCTGCCTAGCTTGGCCGCAGTTGCAAACATTCAGGAATGGCAGACAGATAAGCTGGTCCCGGTAGGACACTGCCTGCGCACTGGGTATATCTGCTTCCCGTTCTTCTCACCTGAGTGCTACTGATTCCAGCTTTGAGGGCTACACTCTCCTCAACCGGAGCAGAAAGTTGAACCACAACTCATGGCACTTTGTGAAAGTGTTGTGAACTAGAGCTCAGTTGTTTGGCACGCCACCACTATCCATCCAGCACTATGGACAGCACTGCCTACATCTGGCTCTAATTTGTCCGCGGTTGTGTTCAGAAGAATGACCTCTGCCGGGAACCCTCAGAATGAGGTTCGGAGTTATTCCAATATAGGAGCGTTTCACTACTTTCAAGTCTTCTTATGAAGAATTCCAGAATCTTGCTGCCGGCAGGCCTCCGGCTGTTCCGGGTGAACATCTCCTTGTAAATCTCCCGTGGTTTCTTGTACACCTGTGAAATTTGGCCATTTTATGCAGTTTGAATTGCTGCACAATTGCGCCTGCCTAGCTCTGCCGTGGTTGGAAACATTCAGGCGTGGCAGCCAGATAGGCTGGTCCCCGTAGGACACTGCCATCGGACTGGGTATATCTGCTTCCGGTACTTCTCACCTGAGTGCTACTGATTCCAGGTTTGAAAGTTACACTCAACTCCACCTGAGCAGTAAGTTGAACCTCAATTTATGGCACTTTGTGAAAGTGTTGATAACCAGAGCTCAGTTGTTTTTCAGGCCACCACTGTCCATCCAGAGCTATGGACGGCATTGCCTACAACTGGCTCTAATTAGGCCACGGTTGTGTTCAGCAGAATGACCTCTGCCGGGAACACTCAGAATGAGGTTCTGAGTTATTGAAACATAGGAACGTTTCACTGCTTTCAAGGCTTCTTAGGAAGAATTCCGGATTCTTGCTGCCGGCAGGCCTCCGGCTCTTCCGGGTGAACATCGCCTTGTAAATCCCCCGTGGTTTCTTGTACACCCGTGAAATTTGGCCAGGTTATCCAGTTTGCATAGGTGCACAATTGCGCCTGCCTAGCTCTCCCTCGGTTGCAAACATTCAGGCGTGGCAGCCATATAGGCTGGTCCTCGGAGGACACTGCCAGCAGACTGGGTATATCTGCTTCTCGTTCTTCTCACCTGACTGCTACTGATTCCAGCTTTGACGGCGACACTCTACTAAACCGGAGCAGTAAGTTGAACCTCAACTTATGGCACTTTGTGAAAGTGTTGAGAACTAGAGCTCAGTTGTTTGGCACGCCACCACTCTCCACCCAGCGCTATGGACGGCAGTGCCTACATCGGGCTCTAATTAGTCCACGGTTGTGTTCAGCTGAATGACCTCTGCCGGGAACACTCAGAATGAGGTTCTGAGTTATTGCAACATAGGAGCGTTTCACTGCTTTCAAGGCATCTTAGGAAGAATTCCGGAATCTTGCTGCCGGCATGCCTCTTGCTCTTCCGGGTGAACATCTCCTTGTAAATCACCCGTGGTTTCTTTTATACCCGTGAAATTTGGCCAGGTTATGCAGTTTGAATTGCTGGACAATTGCGCCTGCCTAGCTCTGCCGCGGTTGCAAACATTCAGGCGTGCAAACCAGATAGGCTGGTCCCCGTAGGACACTGCCAGCAGACTGTGTATATCTGCTTCCAGTTCTTCTCACCTGAGTGCTCCTGATTCCAGCTTTGACGGCTACACTCTACTCAACCGGAGCAGTAAGTCGAACCTCAACTTATGGTACTTTGTTAAAGTGTTGAGAAATAGAGCTCAGTTCTTTGGCACGCCACCACTGTCCATCCAGCACTATGGACGGCAGTGCCTACATCTGGCTCTAATTAGTCCACGGTTGTGTTCAGCTGAAGGACCTCTGCCGTGAACACTCAGAATGAGGTTCTGAGTTATTGCAACATAGGAGCGTTTCAATACTTTCAAGGCTTCTTAGGAAGAATTCCAGAATCTTGCTGTCGGCAGGCCTCCGGATGTTCCGGGTGAACACCTCTTTGTAAATCCCCCGAGGTTTCTTGTAAACCCGTGAAATTTTACCAGGGTATGCAGTTTGCTTGCTGCACAATTGCGCCTGCCTAGCTCTGCCCCGGTTGCAAACATTCAGGCGTGGCAGCCAAATAGGCTGGTCCCCGTAGGACACTGCCAGCCGACTGGGTATATCTGCTTCCCGTTCTTCTCACCTGAGTGCTACTGATTCGAGCTTTGACGGCTACACTCTACACAACCTGAGCAGTAAGTTGAACCTCAACTTATGGCACTTTATGAAAGTGTTGAGAACTAGAGCTCAGTTGTTTGTCACGCGACCACTGTCCATCCAGCACTATGGACAGCACTGCCTATATCTGTCTCTAATTAGTCCACGGTTGTGTTAAGAAGAATGACCTCTGCCGTGAACACTCAGAATGAGGTTCTGAGTTATTGCAACATAGGAGCGTTTCACTACATTCAAGGCTTCTTAGGAAGAATTCCAGAATCTTGCTGCCGGCACACCTCGAACTGTTCCGGGTGAACATCTCTTTGTAAATCCCCCGTGGTTTCTTGTACACCCGTGAAATTTGGCCAGGTTATGTAGTTTGCATTGCTGCACAATTGCGCCTGCCTAGCTCTGCCGTGGTTCGAAACATTCAGTCGTGGCAGCCAGATAGGCTGGTCCCCGTTGGACACTGCCAGCGGACTGGGTATATCTGCTTCCCGTTCTTCTCACCTGAGTGCTACTGATTCCAGCTTTGAAAGCTACACTCAACTCCACCTGAGCAGTAAGTTGAACCTCAACTTATGGCACTTTGTGAAAGTTTTGAGAACCAGAGCTCAGTTCTTTGACACGCCACCACTATCCTTCCAGCACTATGGACGGCACTGCTTACATCTGGCTCTAATTAGTCCACGGTTTTGTTCAGCTGAATGTCCTCTGCCAGTAACACTCAGAATGAGCTTCTGAGTTTTTGCAACATAGGAGCGTTTCACTGTTTTCAAGGCTTCTTGGGAAGAATTCCGGAATCTTGCTGCCGGCAGGCCTCCCCCTTTTCCGGGTGAACATCTCCTTGTAAATCACCCGTGGTTTCTTGTAGACCCGTGAAATTTGGCCAGGTTATGCAGTTTGCATTGCTGCACAATTGCGCCTGCCTAGCTCGGCCGCAGTTGCAAACATTCAGGCGTGGCATCCAGATAGGCTGGTCCCCGTAGGACACTGCCAGCGGACTGGGTATATCTGCTTCCCGTTCTTCTCACCTGAGGGCTACTGATTCCAGCTTTGACGGTTACCCACTACTCTACCAGAGCATTAAGTTGAACCTCAACTTATGGCACTTTGTGAAAGTGTTGAGAACTAGAGCTCAGTTGTTTGGCACGCCACCACTGTCCATCCAGCACTATGGACGGCACTGCCTACATCTGGCTCTAATTAGCCCATGGTTGTGTTCAGAAGAATGGCCTCTGCCGGGAACACTCAGAATGAGGTTCTGAGTTATTGCAACATAGGAGCGTTTCACTGCTTTCAAGGCTACCTAGGAAGAATTCCGGAATCTTGCTGCTGGCAGGCCTCCGTCACTTCCTGGTGAACATCTCCCTGTAAATCCCCCATGTTTTCTTGTACACCCGTACAATTTGGCCAGGTTATGCAGTTTGAATTGCTGCACAACTGCGCCTGCCTAGCTCTGCCGAGTTTGCAAACATTCAGGCGTGGCAGCCAGATAGGCTGGTCCCCGTAGGACACTGCCAGCCGCCTGGGTATATCTGCTTCCAGTTCCTCTCAGCGGAGTGCTACTGATTCCAGCTTTGACGGCTACACTCTACTCAATGGGAGCAGTAAGTCGAACCTCAACTTATGATACTTTGTGAAAGGGTTGAGAAGTAGAGCTCAGTTCTTTGGCACGCCACCACTTTCCATCCAGCACTATGGACCGCAGTGCCTACATCTGGCTCTAATTAGTCAACGGTTGTGTTCAGCTGAATGACCTCTGCCGGGAACACTCAAAATGAGGTTCTGAATTATTGCAACATGGGAGCGTTTCACTGCTTTCAAGGCTTCCTAGGAAGAATTCCGGTATCTTGCTGGCGGCAGGCCTCCCTCTCTTCTAGGAGAACATCTTCCTGTAAATCCCCCGTGGTTTCTTGTACACCCATGAAATTTGGCCAGGTTATGCAGTTTGCATTGCTGCACAATTGCGCCTGCCTAGCTCTGCCGTGGTTGCAAACATTCAGTCGTGGCAGCCAGATAGGCTGGTCCCCGTAGGACATTACCAGCGGACTGGGTATTTCTGCTTCCCGTTCTTCTCACCTGAGTGCTAATGATTCCAGCTTTGAAAGCTACACTCAACTCGACCTGAGCAGTAAGTTGAACATCAACTTAGGGCATTTTGTGAAAGTTTTGAGAACTAGAGCTCAGTTGTTTGGCACACCACCACTGTCCATCCAGCACTATGGACGGCAGTGCTTACATCTGGCTCTAATTAGTCCACGGGTGCGTTCAGCTGAATGACCTCTGCCGGGAACACTCAGAATGAGGTTCTGAGTTATTGCAACATAGGAGTGTTTCACTGCTTTCAAGGCTTCTTAGGAAGAATTCCGGAATCTTGCTAACGGAAGGCCTCCGGCTGTTCCTTGTGAACCCCTCCTTGTAAATCCCCCGTGGTTTCTTGTACACACATTTAATTTGGCCAGGTTATGCAGTTTGAATTGCTGCACAAGTGCACCACCCTAGCTCTGACGCGGTTGCAAACATTCAGGCGTGGCAGCCAGATAGGCTGGACCCCTTAAGACACTGCCAGCGGACTGGGTATGTCTGCTTCCCGTTCTTCTCACCTGAGTGCTAATGATTCCAGCTTTGAAGGCTACACTCTACTCAACTGGAGCAGTAAGTTGAACCTCAACTTATGGCACTTTGTGAAAGTGTTGAGAACTAGAGCTCAGTTGTTTTTCACGCCACCACTGTCCATCCAGCACTATGGACGGCACTGCCTACATCTGTCTCTAATTTGTCCACGGTTGTGTTCAGCTGAATGACCTCTGCCTGGAACACTCAGAATGTGATTCTGAGTTATTTCAACAAAGGAGCGTTTCACTGCTTTCAAGGCTTCTTAGGAAGAATTCCGGAATCTTGCTGCCGGCAGGCCTCCGGCTGTCCCGTGTGAACATCTCCTTGTAAATCCCCCGTGGTTTCTTGTACATCCGTGAAATTTGGCCAGGTTGTGCAGTTTGCATTGCTGCACAATTGCGCCTGCCTAGCTCTGCCGCGGTTGCAAACATTCAGGCGTGGCAGCCAGATACTCTGGTCCCCGTAGGACACTGCCAGCCGACTGGGTATATCTGCCTCCCGTTCTTCTCACCTGAGTGCTACTGATTCCAGCTTTGACGGCTACACTCTACTCAACCGGAGCAGAAAGTTGAACCTCAACTTATGGGACTTTGTGAAAGTTTTGAGAACTACAGCTCAGTTGTTTGGCACGCCACCACTGTCCATCCAGCACTATGGACGGCACTGAGTACATCTGGCTCTAATTAGTCCACGGTTGTGTTCAGCCGAATGACCTCTGCTGGGAACACTCAGAATGAGGTTCTGAGTTATTGCAACATAGGAGCGTTTCACTGCTTTCAAGTCTTCTTAGGAAGAATTCCGGAATCTTGCTGCCGGCAGGCCTCCGGCTGTTCCGGGTGAACATCTCCTTGTAAATCCCCCGTGGTTTCTTGTACACCCGTGAAATTTGGCCAGATTCTCCAGTTTGCATTGCTGCACAATTGCGCCTGCCTAGCAAGGCCGCAGTTGCAAACACTCAGGCGTGGCAGCCAGATAGGCTGGTCCCCGTAGGACACTGCCAGCAGACGGGGTATATCTGCTTCCCGTTCGTCTCACCTGAGTGCGACTGATTCCAGCGTTGACGGCTATACTCAACTCAACCTGAGTAGTAAGTTGAACCTCAACTTATGGCATTTTGTGAAAGTGTTGAGAACTAGAGCTCAGTTTTTTCGCACGCCACCACTGTCCATCCAGCACTATGGACGGCACTGCCTACATCTGGCTCTAATTAGTCCACGGTTGTGTTCAGCTGAATGTCCTCTGCCCGCAACACTCAGAATGAGGTTCTGAGTTATTGCAACATAGGAGCGTTTCACTGCTTTCAAGGTTCCTTAGGAATAATTCCGGAATCTTGCTGCCGGCAGGCCTCCGGCTGTTCCGGGTGAACATCTCCTTGTAAATCCCCCGTGGTTTCTTGTACACCAGTGAAATTTGGCCAGGTTATGCAGTTTGCATTGCTGCACAATTGCGCCTGCCTAGCTCTGCCGGGGTTGCAAACATTCAGGCGTGGCCACCAGATAGGTTGGTCCTGGTAGGACACTGCCAGCGGACTGGGTATATCTGCTTCCCGTTCTTCTCACCTGAGTGCTACTGATTCCAGCTTTGACGGCGACACTCTACTAAACCGGCGCAGTAAGTTGAACCTCAACTTATGGCACTTTGTGAAAGTGTTGAGCACTAGAGCTCAGTTGTTTCGCACGCTACCACTGTCCATCCAGCACTGTTGACGGCACTGCCTACATCTGGCTCTAATTAGTCCACGGTTGTGTTCAGCTGAATGACCTCTGCCGGGAACACTCAGAATGAGGTTCTGAGTTATTGCAACATAGGAGCGTTTCACTGCTTTCAAGGCTTCTTAGGAAGAATACCGGAATCTTGCTGCGGGCAAGCCTCCGGCTCTTCAGGGTGAACATATCCCTGTAAATCCCCCGTGGTTTATTGTGCACCCGTGAAATTTGGCCAGGTTATGCAGTTTGAATTGCTGCACAATTGCTCCTGCCTAGCTCTGCCGCGGTTGCAAACATTCATGCGTGGCAGCCAGATAGGCTGGTCCCGATAGGACACTGCCAGCGGACTGGGTATAACTGCTTCCCGTTCTTCTCCCGTGTGTGCTACTGATTCCTGCATTGAGGGCTACACTCCACACAACCGGAGCAGAAAGTTGAACCTCAACTTATGGCACTTTGTGAAAGTGTTGAGAACTAGAGCTCAGTTCTTTGGTACGCCACCACTGTCCATCCAGCACTATGGACGGCACTGTCTACATCTGGCTCTAATTAGTCCACGGTTGTGTTAAGAAGAATGACCTTTGCCGGGAACACTGAGAATGAGGTTCTGAGTTATTGCAACATAGGAGCGTTCCACTACTTTCAAGGCTTCTTAGGAAGAATTCCAGAATCTTGATGCTGGCAGGCCTCCGGTTATTCCGGGTGAACATCTCTTTGTAAATCCGCCGTGGTTTCTTGTACACCCGTGAAATTTGGCCAGGTTATGCAGTTTGCATTGCTGCACAATTGCGCCTGCCTAGCTCGGCCGTGGTTGCAAACATTCAGTCGTGGCAGCCAGATAGGCTGGTCCCCGAAGGACACTACCAGCAGACTGGATGTATCTTCTTAACGTTCTTCTCACCTGAGTGCTACTGATTCCAGCTTTGAAAGGTACACACAACTCGACCTGAGCAGTAAGTTGAACATCAACTTATGGCACTTTGTGAATGTTTTGAGAACTAGAGCTCAGTTGTTTGGCACATTACCACTGTCCATTCAGCACTATGGACGCAGTGCCTACATCTGGCTCTAATTAGTCCACGGTTGTTTTCAGTTGAATGACCTCTGCCGGGAACACTCAGAATGAGGTTCTGATTTATTGCAACATAGGAGTGTTTCACTGATTTCAAGGCTTCTTAGGAAGAATTCCGGAATCTTGGTGCCGGCATGGCTCCGGCAGTTCCGGGTGAACATCTCCTTGTAAATCCCCTGTGGTTTCTTGTACACCGGTGAAATTTGGCCAGGTTATGCAGTATCCATTGCTGCACAATTGCGCCTGCCTAGCTATGCCGCGGTTGCAACATTCAGGCGTGGCAGCCAGATAGGCTGGTCCCCGTAGGACACTGCCAGCGGACTGGGTATATCTGCTTCCAGTTCTTCTCACCTGAGTGCTACTGATTCCAGCGTTGACAGCTATATTCAACTCAACCTGAGCAGTAAGTTGAACCTCAACTTACGGCATTTTGTGAAAGTGTTGAGAACTAGAGCTCAGTTGTTTGGCATGCCACCACTGTCCATCCAGCACTATGGACAGCACTGCCTACATCCGACACTAATTAGAACACGGTTGTGTTCAGATGAATGTCCTCTGCCGGGAACACTCAGAATGATGTTCTGAGTTATTGCAACATAGGAGCGTTTCACTGCTTTCAAGGCTTCTTAGGAAGAATTCCGGAATCTTAATGCCGGCAGGCCTCCGGCTGTTCCGGCTGAACATCTCCTTGTAAATCCCCCGTGGTTTCTTGTACACCCGTGAAATTTGGCCAGGTTATTCAGTTTGCATTGCTGCACAATTGTGCCTGACTAGCAATGCCGCGGTTGCAAACAGTCAGGCGTGGCAGCCAGATAGGCTGGTCCCCGTAGGACACTGCCAGCAGACTGGGTATATTTGCTTCCCGTTCTTCTCAACTGAGTGCTACTGATTCCAGCTTTGACGGCGACACTCTACTCAACCGGAGCAGTAAGTTGAACCTCAACTTATGGCACTTTGTGAAAGTGTTGAGAACTAGAGCTCAGTTGTTTGGCACGCCACCACTGTCCATCCAGCACTATGGACGGCACTGCCTACATCTGGCTGTAATTATTCCACGGTTGGGTTCAGCTGAAATACCTCAGTCGGGAACAGTCAGAATCAGGTTCTGAGTTACTGCATCATAGGAGCGTTTCACTGTTTTCAAGCCTTCTTAGGAAGAATTCCGGAATCTGGCTGCCGGAAGGCCTCCGGCTGTTCCGGGTGAACATCTCCTTGTAAATCTCCCGTGGTTTCTTGTACACCCGTGAAATATGGCCAGGTTAAGCAATTTGCATTACTGCACAATTGCGCCTGCCTAGCTCTGCCGCGGTTGCAAACATTCAGGCGTGGCAGCCAGATAGGCTGGTCCCGGTAGGACACTGCCAGCGGACGGGGTATATCTGCTTCCCGTTCTTCTCACCTGAGTTTTACTGTTTCCAGCTTTAACGGCTACACTCTACTCAACCGGAGCAGTAAATTGAACCTCAACTTATGGCACTTTGAGAAAGTATTGAGTACTAGAGCTCAGTTGTTTCGCACGCCACCACTGTCCATCCAGCTCTATGGACGGCACTGCCTACATCTGGCTCTAATTAGTCCACGGTTGTGTTCAGCTGAATGACCTCAGTCGTGAACACACAGAATCAGGTTCTGAGTTACTGCATCGTAGGAGCGTTTCACTGTTTTCAAGCCTTCTTAGGAAGAAATCCGTAATCTTGCTGCCGGCAGTCCTCCGGCTGTTCCGGGTAAACATCTCCTTGTAAATCTCCCGTGGTTTCTTGTACAACCGTGAAATTTGGCCAGGTTATGCAGTTTGCATTGCTGCACAATTGCGCCTGCCTAGCTCTGCCGGGGTTGCCAAAATTCAGGCGTGGCAGCCAGATAGTCTGGTCCCAGTTGGACACTGCCAGCGGACTGGGTATATCTGCTTCCCGTTCTTCTCACCTGAGTGCTACTGATTCCAGCTTTGTGGGCTACACTCTACTCAACCGGAGCAGTAAGTTGAACCTCAACTTATGGCACTTTGTGAAAGTGTTGAGAACTAGAGCTCACTTGTTTGGCACACAACCACTGTCCATCCAGAAGTATTGACGGCACTGCCTACATCGGACACTAATTAGTACACGGTTGTATTCAGCTGAGTGTCCTCTGCCCGGAACACTCAGAATGAGGTTCTGAGTTATTGCAACATAGGAGCGTTTCACTGCTTTCAAGGCTTCTTAGGAAGAATTCCGGAATCTTACTGCCGGCAGGCCTCCGGCTGTTCCGGGTGAACATCTCCTTGTAAATCTCCCGTGATTTCTTGTACACCCGTGAAATTTGGCCAGGTTATGCAGTTTGCATTGCTGCACAATTGCGCCTTACTAGCTATGCCGCGGTTGCAAACATTCAGGCTGTGGCAGCCAGATAGGCTGGTTCCCGTAGGACACTGCCAGCAGACGGGGTATATCTGCTTCCCGTTCTTCCCTCCTGAGTGCTACTAATTCCAGATTTTACGGCTACACTCTACTCAACCGGAGCAGTAAGCTGAACATCAACTAATGGCACTTTGTGAAAGTTTTGAGAACTAGAGCTCAATTGTTTGGCACACCACCACTGTCCATCCAGCACTATGGACGGCAGTGCCTACACCTGGCTCTAATTAGTCCACGGTTTTGTTCAGCTGAATGACCTCTGCCGGGAACACTCAGAATGAGGTTCTGAGTTATTGCAACATAGGAGCGTTTCACTGCTTTCAAGGCTTCTTAGAAAGAAAACCGGAATCTTGTTGCCAGCAGGCCTCCGACTGTTCCGGGTGAACATCTCCTTGTAAATCCCCCGTGGTTTCTTGTACACCCGTGAAATTTGGCCAGATTCTGCAGTTTGCATTGCTGCACAATTTCGCCTGCCTAGCTCGGCCGTAGTTGCAAACATTCAGGCGTGGCAGCCAGATAGGCTGGTCCCCGTAGGACACTGCCAGCGGACGGGGTATATCTGCTTCCCGTTCTTCTCACCTGAGTGCTACTGATTCCAGCGTTGACGGCTGTACTCAACTCAACCTGAGCAGTAAGTTGAACCTCAACTTATGGCATTTTGTGAAAGTGTTGAGAACTAGAGCTCAGTTGTTTGGCCAACCTCCACTGTCCATCCAGCACTATGGACGGCATGGCCTACATCCGACTCTAATTAGAACACGGTTGTGTTCAGCTGAATGTCCTCTTCCGGGAACACTCAGAATGAGGTTCTGAGTTATAGCAACATAGGAGCGTTTTACTGCTTTCAAGGCTTCTTAGGAAGAATTCCGGAATCTTACTGCCTGCAGGCATCCGGCTGTTCCGGGTGAACATCTCCTTGTAAATCTCCCGTGGTTTCTTGTACAACCGTGAAATTTGGCCAGGTTATGCAGTTTGCATTGCTGCACAATTGCGCCTGACTAGCTATGCCGCGGTTGCTAACATTCAGGCGTGGCACCCAGATAGGCTGGTCCCCGTATGACACTGCCAGCAGACTGGGTATATCTGCTTCCCGTTCTTCTTACCTGAGTGCTACTGAATCCAGCTTTGACAGCGACACTCTACTCAACCGGAGCAGTAAGTTGAACCTCAACTTATGGAACTTTGTGAAAGTGTTGAGAACTAGAGCTCAGTTTTTTCGCAGGACACCACTGTCCATCCAGCACTATGGACGGCACTTCCTACATCTAGCTCTAATTAGTCCACGGTTGTGTTCAGCTGAAAGACCTCTGCCGGGAACAGTCAGAATCAGGTTATGAGATACTGCATCATAGGAGCGTTTCACTGTTTTCAAGCCTTCTTAGGAAGAATTCCGGAATCTTGCTGCCGGCAGGCCTCCGGCTGTTCTGTGTGAACATCTCCTTGTAAATCTCCCGCGGTTTCTTATACACCCGTGAAATTTGGCCAGGTTAAGCAGTTTGCATTACTGCACAATTGCGCCGGCCTAGCTCTGCCACAGTTGCAAACATTCAGGCATGGCAGCCAGATAGGCTGGTCCCGGTAGGACACTGCCAGCGGACGGGGTATATCTGCTTCCCGTTCTTCTCACCTGAGTGCTACTGATTCCAGCTTTGATGGCTACACTCTACTCAACGGGAGCAGTAAGTTGAACCTCAACTTATGGCACTTTGTGAAAGTATTGAGTACTAGAGCTCAGTTGTTTCGCATGCCACCACTGTCCATCCAGCACTATCAACGGCACTGCCTACATCTGGTTCCAATTAGTCCACGGTTGTGTTCAGCTGAATTACCTCAGCCGTGAACAGTCAGAATCAGGTTCTGAGTTACTGCATCATACAAGCGTTTCACTGTTTTCAAGCCTTCTTAGGAAGAAATCTGGAATCTTGCTGCTGGCAGGCCTCTGGCTGTTCCGTGTGAACATCTCCTTGTAAATCTCCCGCGGTTTCTTGTACACCAGTGAAATTTGGCCAGGTTAAGAAGTTTGCATTGCTGCACAATTGCGCCTGCCTAGCTCTGCCGCAGTTGCAAACATTCAGTCGTGGCAGCCAGATAGGCTGGTCCCCGTAGGACACTACCAGCGGACTGGGTGTATCTGCTTCCCGTTCTTCTCACCTGAGTGCTACTGATTCCAGCTCTGAAAGCTACACTCAACTCCACCTGATCAGTAAGTTGAACATCAACTTATGGCATTTTGTGAAAGTTTTGAGAACTAGAGCTCAGTTGTTTTTCACGCCACCACTGTCCATCCAGCACTATGGACGGCACTGCCTACATCTGTCTCTAATTTGTCTAAGGTAGTGTTCAGCTGAATGACCTCTGCCTGGAACACTCAGAATGTGGTTCTGAGTTATTTCAACAAAGGAGCGTTTTACTGCTTTCAAGGCTTCTTAGGAAGAATTCCGGAATCTTGCTGCCGGCAGGCCTCCGGCTGTCCCGTGTGAACATCTCCTGGTAAATCCCCCGTGGTTTCTTGTACATCCGTGAAATTTGGCCAGGGTATGCAGTTTGCATTTCTGCACAATTGCGCCTGCCTAGCTCTGCCGCGGTTGCAAACATTCGGGCGTGGCAGCCAGATAGTCTGGTCCCCGTAGGACACTGCCAGCCGACTGGGTATATCTGCCTCCCGTTCTTCTCACCTGAGTGCTACTGATTCCAGCTTTGACGGCTACACTCTACTCAACCGGAGCAGAAAGTTGAACCTCAACTTATGGGACTTTGTGAAAGTTTTGAGAAGTAGAGCTCAGTTGTTTGGCACGCCACCACTGTCCATCCAGCACTATGGACGGCACTGAGTACATCTGGCTCTAATTAGTCCACGGTTGTGTTCAGCCGAATGACCTCTGCTGGGAACACTCAGAATGAGGTTCTGAGTTATTGCAACATAGGAGCGTTTCACTGCTTTCAAGGCTTCTTAGGAAGAATTCCGGAATCTTGCTGCCGGCAGGCCTCTGGCTGTTCCGGGTGAACATCTCCTTGTAAATCCTCCGTGGTTTCTTGTACACCGGTGAAATTTGGACAGATTCTGAAGTTTGCATTGCTGCACAATTGTGCCTGCCTAGCAAGGCCGCAGTTGCAAACATTCAGGCGTGGCAGCCAGATAGGCTGGTCCCCGTAGGACACTGCCAGCAGACGGGGTATATCTGCTTCCCCTTCGTCTCACCTGAGTGCGACTGATTCCAGCGTTGACGGCTATACTCAACTCAACCTGAGTAGTAAGTTGAACCTCAACTTATGGCATTTTGTGAAAGTGTTGAGAACTAGAGCTCAGTTGTTTGGCACGCCACCACTGTCCATCCAGCACTATGGACGGCACTGCATACATCTGGCTCTAATTAGTCCACGGTTGTGTTCAGCTGAATGTCCTCTGCCCGCAACACTCAGAATGAGGTTCTGAGTTACTGCAACATAGGAGCGTTTCACTGCTTTCAAGGTTTCTTAGGAATAATTCAGGAATCTTGCTGCCGGCAGGCCTCCGGCTGTTCCGGGTGAACATCTCCTTGTAAATCCCCCGTGGTTTCTTGTACACCAGTGAAATTTGGCCAGGTTATGCAGTTTGCATTGCTGCACAATTGTGCCTGCCTAGCTCTGCCGGGGTTGCAAACATTCTGGCGTGGCCACCAGATAGGCTGGTCCTGGTAGGACACTGCCAGCGGACTGGGTATATCTGCTTCCCGTTCTTCTCACCTGAGTGCTACTGATTCCAGCTTTGACGGCGACACTCTACTCAACCGGCGCAGTAAGTTGATCCTCAACTTATGGCACTTTGTGAAAGTGTTGAGCACTAGAGCTCAGTTGTTTCGCACGCTACCACTGTCCATCCAGCACTGTTGACGGCACTGCCTACATCTGGCTCTAATTAGTCCACGGTTGTGTTCAGCTGAATGACCTCTGCCGGGAACACTCAGAATGAGGTTCTGAGTTATTGCAACATAGGAGCGTTTCACTGCTTTCAAGGCTTCTTAGGAAGAATACCGGAATCTTGCTGCCGGCAAGCCTCCGGCTCTTCAGGGTGAACATCTCCCTGTAAATCCCCCGTGGTTATTGTGCACCCGTGAAATTTGGCCAGGTTATGCAGTTTGAATTGCTGTACAATTGCGCCTGCCTAGCTCTGCCGCGGTTGCAAACATTCAGGCGAGGCAGCCAGATAGGCTGGTCCCGATAGGACACTGCCAGCGGACTGGGTATATCTGCTTCCCGTTCTTCTCCCCTGAGTGCTACTGATTCCTGCATTGAGGGCTACACTCCACACAACCGGAGCAGAAAGTTGAACCTCAACTTATGGCACTTTGTGAAAGTGTTGAGAACTAGAGCTCAGTTCTTTGGTACGCCACCACTGTCCATCCAGCACTATGGACGGCACTGCCTACATCTGGCTCTAATTAGTCCACGGTTGTGTTCAGCTGAATGACCTCTGCCGGGAACACTTAGAATGAGGTTCTGAGTTATTGCAACCTAGGAGCGTTTCACTGCTTTCAAGGCTTCTTAGGAAGAATTCTGAAATCTTGTTGCCGGAAGGCTGTTCCGGGTGAATATCTCCTTGTAAATCCCCCGTGGTTTCTTGTACACCCGTGAAATTTGGCCAGGGTATGCAGTTTTCATTGCTGCACAATTGCGCCTGCCTAGCTCTGGCGCGGTTGCAAACATTTAGGCGTGGCATCCAGATAGACTGGTCCTCGTAGGACACTGCCAGCAGATTGGGTATATCTTCATTACGTTCTTCTCACCTGAGTGCTACTGATTCCAGCTTTGAGGGCTACACTCTACTCAACCGGAGCAGTAAGTTGAACCTCAACTTATGGCACTTTGTGAAAGTGTTGAGAACTAGAGCTCAGTTGTTTGGCACGCCACCACTGTCCATCCAGCACTATGGACGGCACTGCCTACATCTGGCTCTAATTAGTCCACGGTTGTGTTCAGCTGAATGACCTCTGCCGGGAACACTCAGAATGAGGTTCTGAGTTATTGCAACATAGGAGCGTTTCACTGCTTTCAAGGCTTCTTAGGAAGAATTCCGGAATCTTGCTGCCGGCAGGCCTCCGGTTGTTCCCGGTGAACATCTCCTTGTAAATCCCCCGTGGTTTCTTGTACACCCGTGAAATTTGGCCAGGTTATGCAGTTTGCATTGCTGCACAATTGCGCCTGACTAGCTATGCCGCGGTTGCAAACATTCAGGCGAGGCAGCCAGATAGGCTGGTCCAGGTAGGACACTGCCAGCGGACTGGGTATATCTGCTTCCCGTTCTTCTCACCTGAGTACTACTGATTCCAGCTTTCACGGCAACACTCTCCTCAACGGGAGCAGTAAGTTGAACCTCAACTTATGGCACTTTGTGAAAGTGTTGAGAACCAGAGCTCAGATGTTTTTCACGCCTCCCCTGTACATCCAGCACTATGGACGGCACTGTCTACATCTGGCTCTAATTAGTCCACGGTTGTGTTCAGCTGAATGGCCACTGCCGGGAACACTCAGAATGAGGTTCTGAGTTATTGCAACATAGGAGCGTTGAACTGCTTTCAAGGCTTCTTAGGAAGAATTCCGGAATCTTGCTGACGGCAGTCCTCCGTCTGTTCCGGGTGAACATCTCCTAGTAAATCCTCCGTGGTTTCTTTTACACCAGTGAAATTTGGCCAGGTTATGCAGTTTGCATTGCTGCACAATTGCGCCTACCTACCTCTGCCGCGGTTGCAAACATTCAGGCGTGGCAGCCAGATAGGCTGGTCCCCGTAGGACACTACCGGCGGACTGGGTATATCTGCTTCCCGTTCTTCTCACCTGAGTGCTTCTGTTTCCAGCTTTGACGGCTACACTCAACTCAACCTGAGCAGTAAGTTGAACCTCAACTAATGGCACTTTGTGAAAGTGTTGAGAACTAGAGCTCCGTTTTTTGCCACGCCACCACTGTCCATCCAGCACTATGGACGGCACTGCCTACATCCGACTCTAATTAGTCCACGGTTGTGTTCAGCTGAAGGACCTCTGCCGGGAACACTCAGAATGAGGTTCTGAGTTATTGCAACATAGGAGCGTTTCACTGCATTCAAGGCTTCTTAGGAAGAATTCCGGAAAATTGCTGCCGGCAGGCCTACAGTCTGTTCCGGTTCAACATCTCCTTGTAAATCCCCCGTGGTTTTTTGAACACCCGTGAAATTTGGCCAGATTCTGCAGTTTGCATTGCTGCACAATTGCGCCTGCCTAGCAAGGCCGCAGTTGAAAACATTCAGGAGTGGCAGCCAGATAGGCTGGTCCCCGAAGGACACTGCCAGTGGATGGGGTATATCTGCTTCCTGTCCTTCTCACCTGAGTGCTACTGATTCCAGCGTTGACGGCTATACTCAACTCAACCTGAGCAGTAAGTTGAAACTAAACTTATGGCATTTTGTGAAAGTGTTGAGACCTAGAGCTCAGTTGTTTGGCAAACCACCACTGTCCATCCAGCACTATGGACGGCACTGCCTACATCCGACTCTAATTAGTCCACGGTTGTGTTCAGCTGAATGTCCTCTGCCGGGAACACTCAGAATGAGGTTCTGAGTTATTGCAACATAGGAGCGTTTCACTGCTTTCAAGGCTTCTTAGTAAGAATTCCCGAATCTTGCTGCCGGCAGGCCTCCCGCTCTTCCGGGTGAACATCTCCTTGTAAATCCCCCGTGGTTTCTTGTACACCCGTGAAAGTTCGCCAGGGTATGCAGTTTGCATTGCTGCACAATTGCACCTGTCAAGCTCTGCCGCGGTTGGAAACATTCACGCGTGCCAGCCAGATAGGCTGGTCCCCGTAGGACACTGCCAGTCGACGGGGTATATCTGCTTCCCGTTCTTCTCACCTGAGTGCTAGTGATTCCAGCTTTTACGGATACATTCTACTCAACCGGAGCAGTAAGTTGAACCTCAACTTATGGTACATTGTGAAAGTGTTGAGAACCAGAGCTAAGTTGTTTTTCACGCCGCTACTGTCCATCCAGTGCGATGGACGGCAGTGCCTACATCTCCCTCTAATTAGTCCACGGTTGTGTTCAGCTGAATGACCTCTGCAGGTAACACTCAAAATGAGGTTCTGAGTTACTGCAACATAAGAGCGTTTCACTGGTTTCAAGGCTTCTTAGGAAGAATTCCGGTATCTTGCTGCCGGCAGGCCTCCGGCTGTTCCGGGTGAACATCTCCTTGTAAATCCCCCGTGGTTTCTTGTACACCGGTGAAATTTGGCCAGATTATGTAGTTTGCATTGCTGCACATTTGCGCCTGCCTAGCTCAGCCGCACTTGCAAAGATTCAGGCGTGGCAGCCAGATAGGCTGGTCCCTGTAGGACACTGCCAGCGGACTGGGTATATCTGCTTCCCATTCTTCTCACCTGAGTGCTACTGATTCCAGCTTTGACGGCTACACTCTACTCAACCGGAGCAGTAAGCTGAACCTCAACTCATGGCACTTTGTGAAAGTGTTGAGAACTAGAGCTCAGTTGTTTGGCACTCCACCACTGTCCATCCAGCACTATGGACGGCACTGCATACATCTGGCTCTAATTAGTCCACGGTTGTGTTCAGCTGAATGACCTCTGCCAGGAACACTCAGAATGAGGATCTGAGTAATTTCAACATAGGAGCGTTTCACTGTTTTCAAGCCTTCTTAGGAAGAAATCTGGAATCTTGCTGCCGGCAGGCTTCCCGCTGTTCCGGGAGAACATCTCCTTGTAAATCCCCTGTGGTTTCTTGTACACCAGAGAAATTTGGCCAGGTTATGCAGTTTGCATTGCTGCACAATTGCACCTCCCTAGCTCCGCCGGGGTTGCAAACATTCAGGCGTGGCAGCCAGATAGGCTGGTCCCCGTAGGACACTACCGGCGGACTGGGTATATGTGCTTTCCGTTCTTCTCACCTGAGTGGTACTGATTCCAGCTTTGAAAGCTACACTCAACTCCACCTGAGCAGTAAGTTGAACCTCAACTTATGGCACTTTGTGAAAGTGTTGAGAACTAGAGCTCAGTTGTTTGGCACGCCACCACTGTCCATCCAGCACTATGGACGGCACTGCCTACATCTGGCTCTAATTAGTCCACGGTTGTGTTCAGCTGAATGTCCTCTGCCGGGAACACTCAGAATGAGGTTCTTTGTTATTGCAACATAGGAGCGTTGCCCTGCTTTCAAGGCTTCTTAGGAAGAATTCCAGAATCTTGCTGCCCGCAGGCCTCCGTCTGTTCCGGGTGAACATCTCCTAGTAAATCCTCCGTGGTTTCTTTTACACTGCTGAAATTTGGCCAGGGTATGCAGTTTGCATTGCTGCACAATTGCGCCTGCCTACCTCTGCCACGGTAGCAAACATTCAGGCGTGGCAGCCAGATAGGCTGGTGGCGGTAGGACACTGTCAGCGGACGGGGTATATTTACTTCCCGTTCTTCTCACCTGAGTGCTACTGATGCCAGCTTTGACGGCTACACTCTACTCAACCAGAGCAGTAAGTTGAACCTCAACTTATGGCACTTTGTGAAAGTGTTGAGAACTAGAGCTCAGTTGTTTGGCACGCCACCACTGTCCATCCAGCACTATGGACCGCACTGCATTCATCCGCTCTAATTACTCCACGATTGTGTTCAGCCGAATGACCTCTGCCGGGAACACTCAGAATGAGGTTCTGAGTTATTGCAACATAGGAGCGTTGAACTGCTTTCAAGGCTTCTTAGGAAGAATTCCGGAATCTTGCTGCCGGCAGGCCTCCGGCTCTTCAGGGTGAACATCTCCCTGTAAATCCCCCTTGATTTCTTGTACACCTGTGAAATTTGGCCAGGTTATGCAGTTTGAATTGCTGCACAATTGCGCCTGCCTAGCTCTGCCGCGGTTGCAAACATTCAGGCGTGGCAGCCAGTTAGGCTGGTGCCCGTAGGACACTACCAGCGGAATGGGTATATCTGCTTCCCATTCTCAGCTGAGTGCTACTGATTCCAGCTTTGACGGCTACACTCAACTCAACCTGAGCAGTAAGTTGAACCTCAACTAATGGCACTTTGTGAAAGTGTTGAGAACTAGAGCTCCGTTGTTTGGCACGCCACCACTGTCCATCCAGCACTATGGACGGCACTGCCTACATCCGACTCTAATTAGTCCACGGTTGTGTTCAGCTGAATGACCTCTGCCGGGAACACTCAGAATGAGGTTCTGAGTTATTGCAACATAGGAGCGTTTCACTGCTTTCAAGGCTTCTTAGGAAGAATTCCGGAATATTGCTGCCGGCAGGCCTACAGTCTGTTCCGGTTGAACATCTCCTTGTAAATCCCCCGTGGTTTCTTGAACACCCGTGAAATTTGGCCAGATTCTGCTGTTTGCATTGCTGCACAATTGCGCCTGCCTAGCTCGGCCGCAGTTGCAAACATTCAGGAGTGGCAGCCAGATAGGCTGGTCCCCGAAGGACACTGCCAGTGGATGGGGTATATCTGCTTCCTGTCCTTCTCACCTGAGTGCTACTGATTCCAGCGTTGACGGCTATACTCAACTCAACCTGAGCAGTAAGTTGAACCTCAACTTATGGCATTTTGTGAAAGTGTTGAGAACTAGAGCTCAGTTGTTTGGCAAACCACCACTGTCCATCCAGCACTATGGACGGCACTGCCTACATCCGACTCTAATTAGTCCACGGTTGTGTTCAGCTGAATGTCCTGTGCCGGGAACACTCAGAATGAGGTTCTGAGTTATTGCAACATAGGAGCGTTTCACTGCTTTCAAGGCTTCTTAGGAAGAATTCCGGAATCTTGATGCCGGCAGGCCTCCGGCTCTTCCTGGTGAACATCTCCTTGTAAAGCCCCCGTGGTTTCTTGTACACCCGTTAAATTTGGCCAGGTTATGCAGTTTGCATTGCTGCACAATTGCGCCTGCCTAGCTCTGCCGCGGTTGCAAACATTCAGGCGTGGCAGCCAGATAGGCTGATCCCGGTAGGACACTGTCAGCGGACGGGGTATATCTGCTTCCCGTTCTTCTCACCTGAGTGCTACTGATTCCAGCTTTGAGGGCTACACTCTACTCAACCGGCGCAGTAAGTTGAACCTCAAGTTATGGCACTTTGTGAAAGTGTTGAGAACTAGAGCTCAGTTGTTTGGCACATTACCACTATCCATCCAGCACAATGGACGGCAGTGCCTACATCTGGCTCTAATTAGTCCACGGTTGTGTTCAGCCGAATGACCTCTGCCGGGAACACTCAGAATGAGGTTCTGAGTTATTGCAACATAGGAGCGTTTCACTGCTTTCAAGGCTTCTTATTAAGAATTCCGGAATCTTGCTGCCGGCATGCCTCCGGCTCTTCAGGTTGAACATCTCCCTGTTAATCCCCCGTGGTTTCTTCTACACACGTGAAATTTGGCCAGGTTATGCAGATTGCATTGCTGCACAATTGTGCCTGCCTAGCTCTACCGCGATTGCAAACATTTAGGTGTGGCAGCCAGGGAGGCTGAACCCCGTAGGACAATGCCAGCGGACTGGGTATATCTGCTTCCGTTCTTCTCACCTGAGTGCTACTGATTCCAGCTTTGACGGCTACACTCTGCAAAACCGGAGCAGTAAGTTAAACCTCAACTTATGGGACTTTGTGAAAGTGTTGAGAACTAACGCTCAGTTGTTTTGCACTCCACCACTGTCCATCCAGCACTATGGACTGCACTGCCTACATCTGGCTCTAATTAGTCCACAATTGTGTTCAGCTGAATGACCTCTGCCGGGAACACTCAGAATGAGGTTCTGAGTTATTGCAACATAGGAGCGTTTCACTGCTTTCAAGGCTTCTTAGGAAGAATTCCCGAATCTTGCTGCCGGCAGGCCTCCGGCTGTTCCGGGTGAACATCTCCTTGTAAATCCCCGGTGGTTTCTTGTACACCCGTGAAATTTGGCCAGATTATGCAGTTTGCATTGCTGCACATTTGCGCCTGCCTAGCTCGGCCGCACTTGCAAAGATTCAGGCGTGGCAGCCAGATAGGCTGGTCCTAGTAGGACACTGCCAGCGGACTGGGTATATCTGCTTTCCGTTCTTCTCACCTGAGTGCTACTGATTCCAGCTTTGACGGCTACACTCTACTCAACCGGAGCAGTAAGTTGAACCTCAACTCATGGCACTTTGTGAAAGTGTTGAGAACTAGAGCTCAGTTGTTTGGCACTCCACCACTGTCCATCCAGCACTATGGACCGCACTGCATACATATGGATCTAATTAGTGCACGGTTGTGTTCAGCTGAATGACCTCTGCCGGGAACACTCAGAATGAGGTTCTGAGTTATTGCAACATAGGAGCGTTTCACTGCTTTCAAGGCTTCTTAGGAAGAATTCCGGAATCTTGCTGCCGGCAGACCTCCGGCTGTTCAGGGTGAACATCTCCTAGTAAATCCCTCGTGGTTTCTTGTACACCCGTGAAATTTGGCCAGGTTATGCAGTTTGCATTGCTGCAAAATTGCGCCGGTCTAGCTCTGCCGCGGTTGCAAACATTCAGGCGTGGCAGCCAGATAGGCTGGTCCCCGAAGGACACTGCCAGCGGACGGGGTATATTCACTTCCCGTTCTTCTCACCTGAGTGCTACTGATTCCAGCTTTGAGGGCTACACTGTACTCAACCGGGGCAGTAAGTTGAACCTCAACTTATGGCAATTTGTGAAAGCTTTGAGAACTAGAGCTCAGTTGTTTGGCACACCACCATTGTCCATCCAGCACTATGGACGGCAATGCCTACATCTGGCTCTAATTAGTCCACGGTTGTGTTCAGCTGAATGACCTCTGCCGGGAACACTCAGAATGAGGTTCTGAGTAATTTCAACATAGGAGCGTTAAACTGCTTTCAAGGCTTCTTATTAAGAATTCCGGAATCTTGCTGCCGGCAGGCCTCCGGCTGTTCCGGGTGAACATCTCCTTGTAAATCCCCCGTGGTTTCTTGTACACCAGTGAAATTTGGCCAGTTTATGCAGTTTGCATTGCTACACAATTGCACCTCCCTAGCTCCGCCGGGGTTGCAAACATTCAGACGTGGCAGCCAGATAGGCTGGTCCCCGTAGGACACTACCGGCGGACTGGGTATATCTGCTTCCCGTTCTTCTCACCTGAGTGCTACTGATTCCAGCTTTGAAAGCTACACTCAACTCCACCTGAGCAGTAAGTTGAACATCAACTTATGGCACTTTGTGAAAGTGTTGATAACTAGAGCTCAGTTGTTTGGCACACTACCACTTTCCATCCAGCAGTATGGACGGCACTGCCTATATCTGGCTCTAATTAGTCCACGGTTGTGTTCAGCCGAATGACCTCTGCCGGGAACACTCAGAATGATGTTCTGAGTTATGGCAAAATAAGAGCGTTTCACTGCTTTCAAAGCTTCTTAGGAAGAATTCCGGAATCTTGCTGCCGGCAGGCCTCCGACTGTTCCGGGTGAACATCTCGTTGTAAATCCCCCGTGGTTTCTTGTACACCCGTGAAATTTTGCCAGGGTATGCAATTTGCATTGCTGCACAATTGGGCCTTCCCAGCTCTGCCGCGGTTGCAAACATTCAGGCGTGGCAGCCAGATAGGCTGGTCCCCGTCGGACACTGCCAGCAGACTGGGTATATCAGCTTCCCATTCTTCTCACCTGAGTGCTACTGAATCCAGCTTTGACGGCTACACTCTACTCAACCGGAGCAGTAAGTTGAACCTCAACTTATGGTACTTTGTGAAAGTGTTGAGAACTAGAGCTCAGTTGTTTGGCACGCCACCACTGTCCATCCAGCACTATGGACGGCACTGCCTACATCTGGCTCTAATTAGTCCACGGTTGTATTCAGCAGAATGTCCTCTGCTGGGAACACTCAGAATGAGGTTCTTAGTTATTGCAACATAGGAGCGTTTCACTGCTTTCAAGGCTTCTTGGGAAGAATTCCGGAATCTTGCTGCCGGCAGGCCTCTGACTGTTCCGGGTGAACATCTCCTTGTAAATCCCCCATGGTTTCTTGTACACCCGTGAAATTTGGCCAGGGTATGCAGTTTGCATTGCTGCACAATTGCGCCTGCCTAGGTCTCCCGCGGTTGCAAACATTCAGGCGTGGCAGCCAGATAGGCTGGTCCCCGTCGGACACTGCCAGCAGACTGGGTATATCTGCTTCCCGTTCTTCTCACCTGAGTGCTACTGATTCCAGCTTTGACGGCTACACTCTACTCAACCGGAGCAGTAAGTTGAACCTCAACTTATGGTACTTTGTGAAAGTGTTGAGAACTAGAGCTCAGTTGTTTTTCACGCCTCCACTGTCCATCCAGTGCTATGGACTGCAGTGCCTACATCTGGCCCTAATTATTCCACGGTTGTGTTCAGCTGAATGACCTCTGCCGGGAACACTCAGAATGAGGTTCTGAGTTATTGCAACATAGGAGCGTTTCACTGCTTTCAAGGCTTCTTAGGAAGAATTCCGGAATCTTGCTGCCGGCAGGCCTCCGGCTGTTCCGGATGAACATCTCCTTGTAAATCTCCCGCGGTTTCTTGTACACCCGTGATATTTGGCCAGGTTAAGCAGTTTGCATTGCTGCACAATTGTGCCAGCCTAGCTCTGCCGCGGTTGCAAACATTCAGGCGTGGCAGCCAGATAGGCTGGTCCGGGTAGGACACTTCCAGCGGACGGGGTATATCTGCTTCCCGTTCTTCTCACCTGAGTGCTACTGATTCCAGCTTTGACGGCTACACTCTACTCAACCGTAGCAGTTAGTTGAACCTCAACTTATGGCACTTTATGAAAGTATTGAGTACTAGAGCTCAGTTGTTTCGCACGGCACCACTGTCCATCCAGCACTATGGACGGCACTGCCTACATCTGGTTCTCATTAGTCCACGGTTGTGTTCAGCTGAATGACCTCAGCCGTGAACAGTGAGAATCAGGTACTGAGTTACTGCATCATAGGAGCGTTTCACTGTTTTCAAGCCTTCTTAGGAAGAAATCTGGAATCTTTCTGCCGGCAGGCCTCCGTCTGTTCCGGGTGAACATCTCCTTGTAAATCCCCCGTGGTTTCTTGTACACCGGTGAAATTTGCCTAGGGCATGCAGTTTGCATTGCTGCACAATTGCGCCTGCCTAGCTCTGCCGCGGTTGCAAACATTCAGGCGTGGCAGCCAGATAGGCTGGTCCCGGTAGGACACTGCCAGCGGAATGGGTATATCTGCTTCCCGTTCTTCTCACCTGAGTGCTACTGATTACAGATTTGAGGGCTACACTCTACTCAACCGAAGCATTAAGTTGAACCTCAACTCATGGCACTTTGTGAAAGTGTTGAGAACTAGAGCTCAGTTGTTTGACAAACCACCACTGTCCATCCAGCACTATGGACGGCACTGCCTACATCCGACTCTAATAAGTCCACGGTTGTGTTCAGCTGAATGTCCTCTGCCGGGAACACTCAGAATGAGGTTCTGAGTTATTGCAACATAGGAACGTTTCACTGCTTTCAAGGCTACTTAGGAAGAATTCCGGAATCTTACTGCCGGCAGGCCTCCGGCTGTTCCGGGTGAACATCTCCTTGTAAATCTCCCGTGGTTTCTTGTACACCCGTGAAATTTGGCCAGGTTATGCAGTTTGTATTGCTGCACAATTGCGCCTGACTAGCTATGCCGCGGTTGCAAACATTCAGGCGTGGCATCCAGATAGGCTGGTCCCCGTAGGACACTGCCAGCAGACTGGGTATATCTGCTTCCCGTTCTTCTCACCTGAGTGCTACTGATTCCAGCTTTGACGGCGACACTCTACTCAACCGGAGCAGTAAGTTGAACCTCAACTTATGGCACTTTGTGAAAGTGTTGAGAACTAGAGCTCAGTTGTTTCGCACGCCACCACTGTCCATCCAGCGCTATGGACGGCACTGCCTACATCTGGCTCCAAATATTCCACGGTTCTGTTCAGCTGAATGACCTCAGCCGTGAATAGTCAGAATCAGGTTCTGAGTTACTGCATCATAGGAGCGTTTCACTGTTTTCAAGCCTTCTTAGGAAGAAATCTGGAATCTTGCTGCCGGCAGGCCTCCGGGTGTTCCGGGTGAACATCTCCTTGTAAATCCCCCGTGGATTCTTGTACACCCGTGAAATTTGGCCAGGGTATGCAGTTTGCATTGCTGCACAATTGCGCCTGCCTAGCTCTGCCGCGGTTGCAAACATTCAGGCGTGGAAGCCAAATAGGCTGGTCCCCGTAGGACACTGCCAGCGGACTGGGAATATCTGCTTCCCGTCCTTCTCACCTGAGTGCTACTGATTCCAGCTTTGACGGCTACACTCTACTCAACCGGAGCAGTAAGTTCAACCTCAACTTATGGCACTTTGTGAAAGTTTTGAGAACTAGAGCTCAGTTGTTTGGCACACCACCACTGTCCATCCAGCACTATGGATGGTACTCCCTACATCTGGCTCTAATTAGTCCACGGTTGTGTTAAGAAGAATGACCTCTGCCGGGAACACTCAGAATGATGTTCTGAGTTATTGCAACATAGGAGCGTTTCACTAGTTTCAAGGCTCCTTAGGAAGAATTCCAGAATCTTGCTGCCGGCAGGCCTCCGGCTGTTCCGGGTGAACATCTCTTTGTAAATCCACCGTGGTTTCATGTACACCCGTGAAATTTGGCCAGGGTATGCAGTTTGCATTGCTGCACAATTGCGCCGGTCTAGCTCTGCCGCGGTTGCAAACATTCAGGCGTGGCAGCCAGATAGGCTGGTCCCCGAAGGACACTGCCAGCGGACGGGGTATATTCACTTCCCGTTCTTCTCACCTGAGTGCTACTGATTCCAGCTTTGAGGGCTACACTGTACTCAACCGGGGCAGTAAGTTGAACCTCAACTTATGGCAATTTGTGAAAGCTTTGAGAACTAGAGCTCAGTTGTTTGGCACACCACCATTGTCCATCCAGCACTATGGACGGCAATGCCTACATCTGGCTCTAATTAGTCCACGGTTGTGTTCAGCTGAATGACCTCTGCCGGGAACACTCAGAATGAGGTTCTGAGTAATTTCAACATAGGAGCGTTAAACTGCTTTCAAGGCTTCTTATTAAGAATTCCGGAATCTTGCTGCCGGCAGGCCTCCGGCTGTTCCGGGTGAACATCTCCTTGTAAATCCCCCGTGGTTTCTTGTACACCA
This sequence comes from Dipodomys merriami, assembly GCF_024711535.1. Taxonomy (NCBI): domain Eukaryota; kingdom Metazoa; phylum Chordata; class Mammalia; order Rodentia; family Heteromyidae; genus Dipodomys; species Dipodomys merriami. The sequence goes on along the minus strand of NW_027203282.1, from coordinate 1,423,634 downwards.
GTGAAATTTGGCCAGGTTATGCAGTTTGCATTGCTACACAATTGCACCTCCCTAGCTCCGCCGGGGTTGCAAACATTCAGACGTGGCAGCCAGATAGGCTGGTCCCCATAGGACACTACCGGCGGACTGGGTATATCTGCTTCCCGTTCTTCTCACCTGAGTGCTACTGATTCCAGCTTTGAAAGCTACACTCAACTCCACCTGAGCAGTAAGTTGAACATCAACTTATGGCACTTTGTGAAAGTGTTGATAACTAGAGCTCAGTTTTTTGGCACACTACCACTTTCCATCCAGCAGTATGGACGGCACTGCCTATATCTGGCTCTAATTAGTCCACGGTTGTGTTCAGCCGAATGACCTCTGCCGGGAACACTCAGAATGATGTTCTGAGTTATGGCAAAATAAGAGCGTTTCACTGCTTTCAAAGCTTCTTAGGAAGAATTCCGGAATCTTGCTGCCGGCAGGCCTCCGACTGTTCCGGGTGAACATCTCGTTGTAAATCCCCCGTGGTTTCTTGTACACCCGTGAAATTTTGCCAGGGTATGCAATTTGCATTGCTGCACAATTGGGCCTTCCCAGCTCTGCCGCGGTTGCAAACATTCAGGCGTGGCAGCCAGATAGGCTGGTCCCCGTCGGACACTGCCAGCAGACTGGGTATATCAGCTTCCCATTCTTCTCACCTGAGTGCTACTGAATCCAGCTTTGACGGCTACACTCTACTCAACCGGAGCAGTAAGTTGAACCTCAACTTATGGTACTTTGTGAAAGTGTTGAGAACTAGAGCTCAGTTGTTTGGCACGCCACCACTGTCCATCCAGCACTATGGACGGCACTGCCTACATCTGGCTCTAATTAGTCCACGGTTGTATTCAGCAGAATGTCCTCTGCTGGGAACACTCAGAATGAGGTTCTTAGTTATTGCAACATAGGAGCGTTTCACTGCTTTCAAGGCTTCTTGGGAAGAATTCCGGAATCTTGCTGCCGGCAGGCCTCTGACTGTTCCGGGTGAACATCTCCTTGTAAATCCCCCATGGTTTCTTGTACACCCGTGAAATTTGGCCAGGGTATGCAGTTTGCATTGCTGCACAATTGCGCCTGCCTAGGTCTCCCGCGGTTGCAAACATTCAGGCGTGGCAGCCAGATAGGCTGGTCCCCGTCGGACACTGCCAGCAGACTGGGTATATCTGCTTCCCGTTCTTCTCACCTGAGTGCTACTGATTCCAGCTTTGACGGCTACACTCTACTCAACCGGAGCAGTAAGTTGAACCTCAACTTATGGTACTTTGTGAAAGTGTTGAGAACTAGAGCTCAGTTGTTTTTCACGCCTCCACTGTCCATCCAGTGCTATGGACTGCAGTGCCTACATCTGGCCCTAATTATTCCACGGTTGTGTTCAGCTGAATGACCTCTGCCGGGAACACTCAGAATGAGGTTCTGAGTTATTGCAACATAGGAGCGTTTCACTGCTTTCAAGGCTTCTTAGGAAGAATTCCGGAATCTTGCTGCCGGCAGGCCTCCGGCTGTTCCGGATGAACATCTCCTTGTAAATCTCCCGCGGTTTCTTGTACACCCGTGATATTTGGCCAGGTTAAGCAGTTTGCATTGCTGCACAATTGTGCCAGCCTAGCTCTGCCGCGGTTGCAAACATTCAGGCGTGGCAGCCAGATAGGCTGGTCCGGGTAGGACACTTCCAGCGGACGGGGTATATCTGCTTCCCGTTCTTCTCACCTGAGTGCTACTGATTCCAGCTTTGACGGCTACACTCTACTCAACCGTAGCAGTTAGTTGAACCTCAACTTATGGCACTTTATGAAAGTATTGAGTACTAGAGCTCAGTTGTTTCGCACGGCACCACTGTCCATCCAGCACTATGGACGGCACTGCCTACATCTGGTTCTCATTAGTCCACGGTTGTGTTCAGCTGAATGACCTCAGCCGTGAACAGTGAGAATCAGGTACTGAGTTACTGCATCATAGGAGCGTTTCACTGTTTTCAAGCCTTCTTAGGAAGAAATCTGGAATCTTTCTGCCGGCAGGCCTCCGTCTGTTCCGGGTGAACATCTCCTTGTAAATCCCCCGTGGTTTCTTGTACACCGGTGAAATTTGCCTAGGGCATGCAGTTTGCATTGCTGCACAATTGCGCCTGCCTAGCTCTGCCGCGGTTGCAAACATTCAGGCGTGGCAGCCAGATAGGCTGGTCCCGGTAGGACACTGCCAGCGGAATGGGTATATCTGCTTCCCGTTCTTCTCACCTGAGTGCTACTGATTACAGATTTGAGGGCTACACTCTACTCAACCGAAGCATTAAGTTGAACCTCAACTCATGGCACTTTGTGAAAGTGTTGAGAACTAGAGCTCAGTTGTTTGACAAACCACCACTGTCCATCCAGCACTATGGACGGCACTGCCTACATCCGACTCTAATAAGTCCACGGTTGTGTTCAGCTGAATGTCCTCTGCCGGGAACACTCAGAATGAGGTTCTGAGTTATTGCAACATAGGAACGTTTCACTGCTTTCAAGGCTACTTAGGAAGAATTCCGGAATCTTACTGCCGGCAGGCCTCCGGCTGTTCCGGGTGAACATCTCCTTGTAAATCTCCCGTGGTTTCTTGTACACCCGTGAAATTTGGCCAGGTTATGCAGTTTGTATTGCTGCACAATTGCGCCTGACTAGCTATGCCGCGGTTGCAAACATTCAGGCGTGGCATCCAGATAGGCTGGTCCCCGTAGGACACTGCCAGCAGACTGGGTATATCTGCTTCCCGTTCTTCTCACCTGAGTGCTACTGATTCCAGCTTTGACGGCGACACTCTACTCAACCGGAGCAGTAAGTTGAACCTCAACTTATGGCACTTTGTGAAAGTGTTGAGAACTAGAGCTCAGTTGTTTCGCACGCCACCACTGTCCATCCAGCGCTATGGACGGCACTGCCTACATCTGGCTCCAAATATTCCACGGTTCTGTTCAGCTGAATGACCTCAGCCGTGAATAGTCAGAATCAGGTTCTGAGTTACTGCATCATAGGAGCGTTTCACTGTTTTCAAGCCTTCTTAGGAAGAAATCTGGAATCTTGCTGCCGGCAGGAATCCGGGTGTTCCGGGTGAACATCTCCTTGTAAATCCCCCGTGGATTCTTGTACACCCGTGAAATTTGGCCAGGGTATGCAGTTTGCATTGCTGCACAATTGCGCCTGCCTAGCTCTGCCGCGGTTGCAAACATTCAGGCGTGGAAGCCAAATAGGCTGGTCCCCGTAGGACACTGCCAGCGGACTGGGAATATCTGCTTCCCGTCCTTCTCACCTGAGTGCTACTGATTCCAGCTTTGACGGCTACACTCTACTCAACCGGAGCAGTAAGTTCAACCTCAACTTATGGCACTTTGTGAAAGTTTTGAGAACTAGAGCTCAGTTGTTTGGCACACCACCACTGTCCATCCAGCACTATGGATGGTACTCCCTACATCTGGCTCTAATTAGTCCACGGTTGTGTTAAGAAGAATGACCTCTGCCGGGAACACTCAGAATGAGGTTCTGAGTTATTGCAACATAGGAGCGTTTCACTAGTTTCAAGGCTCCTTAGGAAGAATTACAGAATCTTGCTGCCGGCAGGCCTCCGGCTGTTCCGGGTGAACATCTCTTTGTAAATCCACCGTGGTTTCATGTACACCCGTGAAATTTGGCCAGGGTATGCAGTTTGCATTGCTGCACAATTGCGCCTTCCTAGCTCTGCCGTGGTTGCAAACATTCAGTCGTGGCAGCCAGATAGGCTGGTCCCCGTAGGACACTACCAGCGGACTGGGTATATCTGCTTCCCGTTCTACTCACCTGAGTGCTACTGATTCCAGCTTTGAAAGCTACACTCAGCTCCACCTGAGCAGTAAGTTGAACATCAACTTATGGCACTTTCTGAAAGTTTTGAGAACTAGAGCTCAGTTGTTTGGCACACCACCACTGTCCATCCAGCACTATGGACGGCACTGCCTACATCTGGCTCTAATTAGTCCACGGTTGTGTTCAGCTGAATGACCTCTGCCGGGAACACACATTATGAGGTTCTGAGTTATTGCAACCTAGGAGCGTTTCACTGCTTTCAAGGCTTCTTAGGAAGAATTCCGGAATCTTGCTGCCGGCAGACCTCCGGCTGTTCAGGGTGAACATCTCCTTGTAAATCCCCCGTGGTTTTTTGTACACCCGTGAAATTTGGCCAGGGTATGCAGTTTGCATTGCTGCACAATTGCGCCTGCCTATTTCTGCCGCGGTTGCAAACATTCAGGCGTGGCAGCCAGATAGGCTGGTCCCCGAAGGACACTGCCAGCGGACGGGGTATATGTGCTTCCCGTTCTTCTCACCTGAGTGCTACTGATTCCAGCTTTGAGGGCTACACTGTACTCAACCGGGGCAGGAAGTTGAACCTCAACTTATGGAACTTTGTGAAAGTGTTGAGAACTATAGCTCAGTTGTTTGGCACGCCACCACTCTCCATCCAGCACTATGGACGGCACTGCCTACATCTGGCTCTAATTACTCCACGGTTGAGTTCTGCTGAATTACCACTGCGGAGAACACTCAGAATGAGGTTCTGAGTTATTGCAACATAGGAGCGTTTCACTGCTTTCAAGGCTTCTTAGGAAGAATTCCGGAATCTTGCTGTCGGCAGGCCTCTGGCTGTTCCCGGTGAACATCTCCTTGTAAATCCCCCGTGGTTTCTTGTACACCCTTGAAATTTCGCCAGGTTATGCAGTTCGCATTACTGCACAATTGCTCCCGCCTAGCTCTGCTGCGGTTGCAAACATTCAGGCATGGCAGCCAGATACGCTGGTCCCCGTAGGACACTGCCAGCGGACTGGGTATATCTGCTTCACGTTTTTCTCACCTGAGTGCTACTGATTCCAGCTTTGACGGCTACACTCTACTCAACCGGAGCAGTAAGTTGAACGTCAACTTATATTATTTTGTGAAAGTGTTGAGAACTAGAGCTCAGTTGTTTTGCACGCCACCACTTTCCATCCAGCACTATGGACGGCACTGCCTTCATCTGGCTCTAATTAGTCCACGGTTGTGTTTGCCGAATGACCTCTGCCGGGAACACTCAGAATGAGGTTCTGAGTTATTGCAACATAGGACCGTTTCACCGCTTTCAAGGCTTCTTAAGAAGATTTCCAGAAACTTGCTGCCGGCAGGCCTCCAACTGTTCCGGGTGAACATCTCCTTGTAAATCCGCCGTGGTTTCTTGTACTCCCGTGAAATTTGGCCAGCGTATGCAGTTTGCATTGCTGCACAATTGCGCCTGCAAAGCTCTGCCGCGGTTGCAAACATTCAGGCGTGGCAGCCAGATAGGCTGGTCCCCGTAGGACACTGCCAGCGGACCGGTATATCTGAATCCCGTTCTTCTCACCTGTGTGCTACTGATTCCACCTTTGACGGTTACACTCTACTCAACCGGAGCAGTAAGTTGAACCTCAACTTATGGTACTTTGTGAAAGTGTTGAAAACTAGAGCTCAGTTGTTTGGCACACCACCACTGTCCATTCAGTACTATGGACGCAGTGACTTCATCTGGCTCTAATTAGTCCTCGGTTGTGTTCAGCTGAATGACCTCTGTCGGGAACACTCAGAATGAGGTTGTGAGTTATTGCAACCTAGGAGCGTTTCACTGCTTTCAAGGCTTCTTAGGAAGAATTCCGGAATCTTGCTGCCGGCAGGCCTCTGGCTGTTCCGGGAGAACATCTCCTTGTAAATCCCCCGTGGTTTCGTGTACACCAGTGAAATTTGGCCAGGGTATGCAGTTTGAATTGCTGCACAATTGCGCCTGCCTAGCTCTGCCGCGGTTGCAAACATTCAGGCGTGGCAGCCAGATAGGCTTGTCCCGGTAGGACACTGTCAGTGGACGGGGTATATCTGCTTCCCGTTCTTCTCACCTGAGTGCTACTGATTCCAGCTTTGAGGGCTACACTCTAATCAACCAGAGCAGTAAGTTGAACCTCAACTTATGGCACTTTGTGAAAGTGTTGAGAACTAGAGCTCAGTTGTTTGGCACACCACCACTATCCATCCAGCACTTTGGACGGCACTGCCTACATCTCGCTCTAATTAGTCCACGGTTGTGTTCAGCGGAAAGACCTCTGCCGGGAACAATGAGAATGAGGTTCTGAGTTATTGCAACCTAGGAGCGTTTCACTGCTTTCAAGGCTTCTTAGGAAGAATTCCGGAATCTTGCTGCCGGCAGGCCTCTGGCTGTTCCGGGAGAACATCTCCTTGTAAATCCCCCGCGGTTTCTTGTACACCAGTGAAATTTGGCCAAGTTATGCAGTTTGCATTGCTGCACAATTGCGCCTGCCTAGCTCTGCAGGGATGCAAACATTCAGGCGTACCAGCCAGAGAGGCTGGTCCCGGTAGGACACTGCCAGCAGACTTGGTATATCTGCTTCCCGTTCTTCTCACCTGAGTGCTACTGATTCCAGCTTTGACGGCGACATGCTACTCAACCGGAGCAGTAAGTGGAACCTCAACTTATGGCAATTTGTGAAAGTTTTGAGAACTAGAGCTCAGTTATTTCGCACGCCACCCCTGTCCATCCAGCACTATGGACGGCACTGCCTACATCTGGCTCTAATTAGTCCACGGTTGTGTTAAGAAGAATGACCTCTGCGGGAACACTCAGAATGAGGTTCTGAGTTATTGCAACATAGGAGCGTTTCACTGCTTTCAAGGCTTCCTAGGAAGAATTCCGGTATCTTGCTGCCGGCAGGCCTCTGTCTCTTCCGGGAGAACATCTCCCTGTAAATCCCCCGTGGTTTCTTGTACACCCGTGAAATTTGGCCAGGTTATGCAGTTTGCATTGCTGCACAATTGCGCCTGCCTAGCTCTGCCGTGGTTGCAAACATTCAGTCGTGGCAGCCAGATAGGCTGGTCCCCGTAGGACACTACCAGCGAACTGGGTATTTCTGCTTCCCGTTCTTCTCACCGGAGTGCTACTGATTCCAGCTTTGAAAGCTACACTCAACTCGATCTGAGCAGTAAGTTGAAGATCAACTTATGGCACTTTGTGAAAATTTTGAGAACTAGAGCTCAGTTGTTTGGCCCACCACCACTCTCCATCCAGCACTATGGACGGCACTGCCTACATCTGGCTCTAATTAGTCCATGGTTGTGTTCAGCTGAATGACCTCTGCCCGGAACACTCAGAATGAGGTTCTGAATTATTGCAACATAGGAGCGTTTCACTGCTTTCAAGGCTTCCTAGGAAGAATTCCGGAATCTTGCTGCCGGCAGGCCTCCGGCTGTTCCGGGTGAACATCTCCTTTTAAATCCCCCGTGGTTTCTTGTACACCCGTGAAATTTGGCCAGCTTATGCAGTTTGCATTCCTGCACATTTGCGCCTGCCTAGCTCTGCCGCGGTTGCAAACATTCAGGCATGGCAGCCAGAAAGGCTGGTCCCTTTAGGACACTGCCAGCAAACGGGGTATATGTGCTTCCTGTTCTTCTCACCTGAGTGCTACTGATTCCAACATTGAGGGCTACACTCTACTCAACCGGAGGAGTCAGGTGAACCTCAACTTATGGCACTTTGTGAAAGTGTTGAGAACTAGAGCTCAGTTATTTGGCACGCCACCACTGTCCATCCAGCACTATGGACGGCAGTGCTTACATCTGGCTCTAATTAGTCCACGGGTGTGTTCAGCTGAATGACCTCTGCCGGGAACACTCAGAATGAGGTTCTGAGTTATTGCACCATAGGAACGTTTCACTGCTTTCAAGGCTTCTTAGAAAGAATTCCGGAATCTTGCTAACGGAAGGCCTCCGGCTGTTCCGGGTGAACATCTTCTTGTAAATCCCCCGTGGATTCTTGTACACCCGTGAAATTTGGCCAGGTTATGCAGTTTGAATTGCTGCACAATTGCGCCTGCGTAGCTCTGCCGCGGTTGCAAACATTCAGGGGTGGCAGTCAGATACGTTGGTCCCCGTAGTACACTGCCAGCGGACTGGGTATATCTGCTTCCCGTTCTTCTCACCTGAGTGCTACTGATTCCAGCTTTGACGGCTACACTCTACTCAACCGGAGCAGTAAGTTGAACCTCAACTAATGGCACTTTGTGAAAGTGTTGAGTACTAACTAGAGCTCAGTTGTTTGACACGCCACCACTTTCCTTCCAGCTCTATGGACAGCACTGCCTACTTCTGGCTCTAATTAGTCCACGGTTGTGTTCAGCTGAATGACCTCTGCCGGGAACACTCGGGATGAGGTTCTGAGTTATTGCAACATAAGAGACTTTCACTGCTTTCAAGGCTTCTTAGGAAGAAATCCAGAATCTTTCTGCCGGCAGGCCTCCGGCTGTTCCGGGTGAACATCTCCTTGTAAATCCCCCGTGGTTTCTTGTACACCCGTGAAATTTGGCCAGGTTATGCAGTTTGCATTCCTGCACAATTGCGCCTGCCTTGCTCTGCCGCGGTTGCAAACATTCAGGCGTCACAGCCAGATAGGCTGTTCCACGTAGGACACTGCCAGCGGACTGGGTATATCTGCTTCCCGTTCTTCTTACCTGAGTGCTACTCATTCCAGCTTCGTCAGCTACACTCAACTCAACCGGATCAGTAAAGTGAACCTCAAATTATGGCACTTTGTGAAAGTTTTGAGAACTAGAGCTCAGTTGTTTGGCACGCCACCACTTTCCATCCAGCACTATGGATGGCACTGCATACATCTGGCTCTAATTATTCCACGGTTGTGTTCAGCTGAATGACCTCTGCCGGGAACACTCAGAATCAGGTTCTGAGTTATGGCAACATAGGAGCGTTTCACTGCCTTCAAGGCTTCTTAGGAAGAATTCAGGAATCTTGCTGCCGGCAGGCCTCCGGTTATTCCGGGTGAACATCTCCTTGTAAATCCCCCGTAGTTTCTTGTACACCCGTGAAATTTCGCCAGGGTATGCAGTTTGCATTGCTGCACAATTGCGCCTGCCAAGCTCTACCGCGGTTGCAAACATTCAATCGTGGCAGCCAGATAGGCTGGTCCCCGTAGGACACTACCAGCGGACTGGGTATATCTGCTTCCCGTTCATCTCACCTGAGTGCTACAGATTCCAGCTTTGACGGCTACACTATACTCAACCTGAGCAGTAAGTTGAACCTCAACTTATGGCATTTTGTGATAGTTTTGTGAACTAGAGCTCAGTTGTATGGCACGCCACCACTGTCCATCCAGCGCTATGGACGGCTCTGCCTACATCTGGCTCTAATTAGTCCACGGTTGTGTTCAGAAGAATGACTTCTGCCGGGAACACTCAGAATGAGGTTCTGAGTTATTGCAACATAGGAGCGTTTCACTGCTTTCAAGGCTTCTTAGGAAGAATTCTAATATCTTGCTGCCGACAGGCCTCCGGCTGTTCCGAGTGAACATCTCCTTGTAAATCAACCGTGGTTTCTTGTACACCCGTGAAATTTGGCCAGGTTATGCAATTTGCATTGCTGCACAATTGCGCCTGCCTAGCTCTGCCGTGGTTGCAAACATTCAGGCGTGGCATCTCGATAGGCTGGTCCCCGTAGGAGACGGCCAGCGGACTGGGTATATCTGCTTCCCGTTCTTCTCACCTGAGTGCTACTGATTCCAGCTTTGTCAGCTACACTCAACTCAACCGGAGCAGAAAAGTGAACCTCAACTCATGTCACTTTGTGAAAGTTTTGAGAACTAGAACTCAGTTGTTTGGCACATCCCCACTGTCCATCCAGCACTATGGTCGGCACTGCCTACATCAGGCTCTAATTAGTCCACACTTGTGTTCAGCTGAATGACCTCTGCTGGGAACACTCAGAATGAGTTTCTGAGTTATTGCAACTTAGGAGCGTTTCACTGCCTTCAAGGCTTCTTATGAAGAATTCAGGAATCTTGCTGCCGGCAGGCCTCCGGTTATTCCGGGTGAACATCTCCTTGTAAATCCCCCGTGGTTTCTTGTACAACCATGAAATTTGGCCAGGGTATGCAATTTGCATTGCTGCACAATTGCGCCTGCCTAGCTCTGCCGCGGTTGCAAACATTCAAGCGTGGCAGCCAGATAGGCTGGTCCTCGGAGGACACTGTCAGCGGACTGGGTATATATGCTTCCCGTTCTTCTCACCAGAGTCCTACTGATTCCAGCTTTGACGGCGACACTCTACACAAGCGGAGCAGTAAGTTGAACCTCAACTTATGGCACTTTGTGAAAGTGTTGAGAACTAGAGCTCAGTTGTTTGGCACGCCACCACTGTCCATCCAGCACTATGGACGGCAGTGCCTACATCTGGCTCTAATTAGTCCACGGTTGTGTTCAGCTGAATGACCTCTGCCGGGAACACTCAGAATGAGGTTCTGTGTTATTGCAACATAGGAGCATTTCACTGCTTTCAAGGCTTCTTAGGAAGAATTCCGGAATCTTGCTGCCGGCAGGCCTCCGGCTGTTTGGGTGAACATCTCCCTATAAATCCCCCGTGGTTTCTTCTACTCCCCTGAAATTTGGCCTGGTTATGCAGTTTGCATTGACACACAATTGCGCTTGCCTAGCTCTGCCGTGGTTGCAAACATTCAGGCGTGGCAGGCAGATAGGCTGGTCCCCGTAGAACACTGCCAGCGGACTGGGAATATCTGCTTCCCGTTCTTCTCACCTAAGTGCTACTGATTCCAGCTTTGACGGTTACACTCTACTCAACCGGAGCAGTAAGTTGAACCTCAACTTATGGCACTTTGTGAAAGGTTTGAGAACTAGAGCTCAGTTGTTTGGCACGCCACAACTGTCCATCCATCACTATGGACAGCATTGCCTACTTCTGGCTCTAATTAGTCCACGGTTGTGTTCAGCTGAATGACCTCTGCCAGGAACACTCAGAATGAAGTTCTGAGTTATTGCAACATAGGAGCGTTTCACTGGGTTCAAGGCTTCTTAGGAAGAATTCGGGAATCTTGCTGCCGGCAGGCCTCCGGCTGTTCCGAGTGAACATCTCCTTGTAAATCCCCCGTGGTTTCTTGTACAACTGTGAAGTTTGGCCAGGGTATGCAGTTTGCATTGCTGCACAATTGCGCCTGTCTAACTCTGCCGCGGTTGCAAACATTCAAGCGTGGCAGCCAGATAGGCTGGTCCCCGTGGGACACTGCCAGCTGACTGGGTATATGTGCTTCCCGTTCTTCTCACCTGAGTGCTACTGATTCCAGCTTTGACGGCTACACTCTACTCAACCGGAGCAGTAAGTTGAACCTCAACTTATGGCACTTTGTGAAAGTGTTGAGAAGTAGAGTTGAGTTGTTTGGCATGCCACCACTTTCCATCCAGCACTAAGGACGGCACTGCCTACATCTGTCTCCATTTAGACCACGGTTGTGTTCAGGCGAATGACCTCTGCCGGGAACACTCAGAATGAGGTTCTCAGTTATTGCAACATAGGAGCATTTCACTGCTTTCAAGGCTTCTTAGGAAGAATTCCGGAAACTTGCTGCCGGCAGGCCTCCAGCTGTTCCGGGTGAACATCTCCTTGTAAATCCCCCGTTGTTTCTTGTACACCCGTGAAATTGGGCCAGGGTATGCAGTTTGCATTGCTGCACAATTGCGCCTCCCTAGCTCTTCCACGGTTGCAAAAATTCAGGCGTGGCAGCCAGATAGGCTGGTCCCCGTGGGACACTGCCAGCGGACTGGGTATATCTGCTTCCCGTTCTTCTCACCTGAGTGCTACTCATTCCAGCTTTGACGGCTACACTCTACTCAACCGGAGCAGTAAGTTGAACCTCAACTTATGGTACTTTGTGAAAGTGTTGAGAAGTAGAGTTGAGTTGTTTGGCACGCCACCACTTTCCATCCAGCTCTATGGACGGCACTGCCTACATCTCGCTCTAATTACTCCACGTTTGTGATCAGAAGAATGACCTCTGCCGGGAACACTCAGTATGAGGTTCTGAGTTATTGCCACATAGGAGCGTTTCACTGCTGTCAAGGCTTCTTAGGAAGAATTCCGGAATCTCGCTGCCGGTAGCCCTCCGGCTGTTCCGGGTGAACAGCTCCCTGTAAATCCCCCGTGGTTTCTTGTACACCCGTGAAATTTGGCCAGGTTATGCAGTTTGCATTGCTGCACAATTGCGCCTGCCTAGCTCTGCCTCGTTTGCAAACATTCAGGGTTGGCAGTCAGATAGTTTGGTCCCCGTAGTACACTGCCAGCGGACTGGGTATATGTGCTTCCCGTTCTTCTCACCTGAGTGCTACTGATTCCAGCTTTGACGGCTACACTCTACTCAACCGGAGCAGTAAGTTGAACCTCAACTTAAGGCACTTTGTGAAAGTGTTGAGTACTAACTAGAGCTCAGTTGTTTGGCACGCCACCACTTTCCATCCAGCTCTATGGACGGCACTGCCTACTTCTGTCTCTAATTAGTCCACAGTTGTGTTCAGCCGAATCACCTCTGCCGGGAACACTCGAAATGAGTTTTGAGTTATTGCAACATAAGAGAGTTTCCCTGCTTTCAATGCTTCTTAGGAAGAAATCCAGAATCTTGCTGCCGGCAGGCCTCCGGCTGTTCCGGGTGAACATGTCCTTGTAAATCCCCCGTGGTTTCTTGTACACCCGTGAAATTTGGCCAGGTTATGCAGTTTGCATTGCTGCACAATTGCGCCTGCCTAGCTCTGCCGCGGTTGCAAACATTCAGGCGTGGCAGCCAGATAGGCTGTTCCCCGTAGGACACTGCCAGCGGACTGGGTATATCTGCTTCCCGTTCTTCTCCCCTGAGTGCTACTCATTCCAGCTTCGTCAGCTACACTCAACTCTACCGGAGCAGTAAAGTGAATGTCAACTTATGTCACTTTGTGAAATGTTTGAGAACTAGAGCTCAGTTGTTTGGCACGCCACAACTGTCCATCCAGCACTATGGACGGCACTGCCTACATCTGGCTCTAATTAGTCCACGGTTGTGTTCAGCTGAATGACCTCTGCCAGGAACACTCAGAATCAGGTTCTGAGTTATTGCAACATAGGAGCGTTTCACTGCCTTCAAGGCTTCTTAGGAAGAATTCAGGAATGTTGCTGCCGGCAGGCCTCCGGTTATTCCGGGTGAACATCTTCTTGTAAATCCCCCGTAGTTTCTTTTACAACCATGAAATTTGGCCAGTTTATGCAATTTGCATTGCTGCACAATTTCGCCTGCCTAGCTCTGCCGCGGTTGCAAACATTCAAGCGTGGCAGCCAGATAGGCTGGTCCTCGGAGGACACTGTCAGCAGACTGGGTATATATGCTTCCCGTTCTTCTCACCAGAGTCCTACTGATTCCAGCTTTGACGGGGACACTCTACACAAGCGGAGCAGTAAGTTGAACCTCAACTTATGGCACTTTGTGAAAGTGTTGAGAACTAGAGCTCAGTTGTTTGGCACGCCACCACTGTCCATCCAGCACTATGGTCGGCACTGCCTACATCTGGCTCTAATTAGTCCACGGTTGTGTTCAGAAGAATGACTTCTGCCGGGAACACTCAGAATGAGGTTCTGAGTTATTGCAACATAGGAGCGTTTCCCTGCTTTCAAGGCTTCTTAGGAAGAATTCCAGAATCTTGCTGCCGGCAGGCCTCCGGCTGTTCCGAGTAAACATCTGTAGGGAGCCGAGGCGAGACTCCGCCCACTCCCTTGCAGCTTTGAGGTAACCACCCCAGACGGTGCTTGGCGGGATGCCTGGGCTGTGCGCGTGCACGAGCCAGGTAGAGTCCCCAGCCAATCCCATGACACCTGGTGACGGTGAAAGGCAGGCGACCAATAATAGAAAGACCCGTGTTCCGATTCTCCTATATAAGCGGCTGTGTTTCGGGTGCACGCTCTCTCGCGCCCAAGCTCTCCTACAACTAAAAGGCTCTCCAATAAAGCGTGATCTGAGAAGACTCCTGGTGTGGTGGTCGTTTTTCCTCGCTGGTCGAGTAGACGTTCACTACAACTGGTGCTGAAACCCGGGAACGAACCTGGGACGGGACCTGCGGGAGAGGCTGAGAACCGGAGCCAGAACTCAACACGCAGAGAGGAGACGTCGGTAAATATCCCCCGGTATGCTGTTCACTGTAGATTTAGATATTTATTGGTTGCTTGCATTGCTTCTTCCCTTGTGGCTTGTCTTTTTGATGGTGCGCACTTGCCTCGAGGAGGGAGGGTTTGATTTAATTCAGGAAGGATGCAAAGTACTAACACGGCATCAGGATAGTCTATCAGAGTCAGCATACAGTAAGGGGGAGGAAAATAGGCCTAAAAGAAAAAGGGAAAAAAGAGAAAAGGATCCTAAAGAATTAAAGCAAGAGGGGCTGCAGCCCTCACAAAAGGAGAAGGGTTTCAGAGAGGAGGCGGTGTCAAGGAGACCCCCGTGCCCTTCTTTAAAAGCAAACCGGTTCTCAGCCCTACATGTGGAAGGGCGGGACCAAGAATATAGTAATCTTGTGAGTGACTCAGAGGAAGAAATGTTAGAGGAGGAGGGAGAGCAGCTCGATTCAGCTGATAGTGAAGAGTTAGAAGAGGCTGCGGCGGAGCACGTGGCAGACAGATATGGAGGGTGGCGCCCCCTAGGGGTGGGAGTACCGCAGCAGCCAGGAAGAGGAAACGGAGCTGCCCCTCACCCGTCAGCCCCCCCGCCGTGCCCGCCGGCAGGGAAGAGTCACTTTATAAAAGAAAAAACCTGGTCGCGATTAGCGGCCGCCTTTCCAGTCTTTGAGAATCCCATTACTGCTGAAAGAAATTTTGAGCCGGTTTCCTACTCCCAGTTAAAAGATTTAGTTGAGGCAGTCAGGACTTATGGAGTGACGGCCAATTATACCACTGCCTTGCTTCAAAGGCTAACTATTAATGCTATGATTCTGTGGGAGCAAAAACTGTTCAATATTTTCCTGAATTAGTGGCTAAACAGGCAATTTTGATCTGAGAAAAAAAATAAAAATAAAAAAAAATAATAAAAATAAAAAAATAATAAAAAAAAGGCAATTTTGGGTATAAAGTATTGTTTGATGCACTTTGCAAAAATTCCAGATAAATTAATTATTCCATACACCCGTGAGCAAGTTGAAATTTTAGCAGCCACAATGGATATGTGGGCAATTCTTGTTTGTTCATTTCCAAATGTAATTGATAATCATTATCCTAAGCATCCTCTGCTTGCCATAGTTAACAAAAATTTAGTGTATTTTCCTGTTGTCACTTCAAAGGAGCCCTTGGTTGATGCTCTAACCATCTTTACGGATGGATCAAAATCTGGACAAGGTGCCTTTTTTGTTCAAGGACACAAACAGCCGGTAGTCTTTAATTTTCAGCCGAATGCCCCACAGGCTGTTGAATGTTTAATTGTGCTTGAAGTTTTTAAAAGATTTGATCAACCTTTTAACTTATTTTCTGATTCATTATATGTTGTAAATGCCGTTGCTTCTCTTGAAGTTGCTGCTTCAGTTAAGCAGGCCAGTACAGTTTCTAATGTTTTGTTACAGATTCAATCCCTTATCTTAAACAGAAAACATCCTTTTTATATTGGACATATTCGTGCCCACTCTATGTTGCCGGGCCCGATGGCAAAGTGTAATGATTTGGTGGACCAGGCAACTCGGGCTATGGCTCTGGTTGCTGCTGATCCTGTAAAATTGACAAAAGACTTTCATAGATTGTATCATATACCTGCTAATACCCTTAGGAAAAGTTATAATTTGTCCAGGCATGTGGCAAGAGATATTGTTAAAGCCTGTAAATCTTGTGTTACCTTTCTTCATCCTCCCCATGTGGGGGTAAACCCCAGGGGGTTGAGACCAAACGCCCTATGGCAAATGGATGTTACTCATCTGACGGAATTTGGTAAGTTGAAATATTTACATGTGTCTGTGGACACCTTTTCTGGTGTCATTCATGCCACACCTCTGGCAGGAGAAAAGGTGTCTCACGTCAGAATACACTGCTTAGAAGCTTGGGCAGCTTGGGGAAAGCCCCTTAGACTCAAGACGGATAATGGCCCTGCTTATACTTCCCATGGTTTTCGCGCCTTTTGCACACAAATGCAGGTTGCCCACACCACCGGATTGCCCTACAATCCTCAAGGACAAGGTATAGTGGAAAGAGCTAATAGAAGCATAAAAGAAATGCTTCAAAAACAAAAAGGGGGAGTTGCTGAGTCCGCGTCCCCCAGGGAAAGACTTTCTCTTGCGCTCTTTACCCTTAATTTTTTAATTCTAAATGACAACGATCAGTCTGCCGCAGATCGGCATATGACAAGAGACTCCATGGATACTAAAGACATGGTTATGTGGAAGGATGTTATTAATAATAAATGGTATGGACCGGATCCGGTAATAACGAGATCCAGGGGAGCTGTTTGTGTTTTTCCACAGAGTCAAGAAGTACCTCACTGGGTGCCAACGAGACTGACCAGGCCGGTGGAGACTGCAGCAAAACCCGCTCTTGAAGATGCAGCTGATCTTCCTGCTGTTAGCAACAGTGCTAATAGCAATCCCTGTGATAGCTAAACCAATGATGCTGTGGGCTGTTACAATTTACTGACTGGATTGCCTCTGCGGTGTCCTTTTCCAAAGAGCGGGTGGGAGTCGGAATGTTTTTAGCCTGCTGCTTGGGAGGATGCGTGGTCTGCCTATGGTTGGTCTGTCGCCTTCGAGCCCAAACCAGAAGGGACAAGGTTGTTATCTTGCAAGCATTAGCCGCTTTGGAGAGTGGATCCTCATCCCAGATTTGGCTGTCGGCCCTAAGAGGCAGTTAAGCCTTACCATTCTGCATAGCCTTAGCACCCCGAGGGATCAGGGGATCCCATTGCACCGGGACAGGTATGCAATTTGCAATTTGGGACAGGGTGCAAGGCAAGTGCACTGCACTTGAGGAGATGGTTCTCATCTCCTCAAGAAGAGCATGCTGGGTTGCAAGTGGGTTGATGCCCAAGATCCCACCTCTGCAAAAAAGGCATCGGACGGGCCTGGTCATCACTGGGGAAGGCGCGCCCCTCAGGCGAAGGCCAGTGCAAGGTCCTAATGTTTTAGACAGAGGTCCAACCTCTACTCTTACCTGTTGCCATAAAACAAAGAAGGGGGAACTGTAGGGAGCCGAGGCGAGACTCCGCCCACTCCCTTGCAGCTTTGAGGTAACCACCCCAGACGGGGCTTGGCGGGACGCCTGGGCTGTGCGCGTGCACGAGCCAGGTAGAGTCCCCAGACAATCCCATGACACCTGGTGACGGTGAAAGGCAGGCGACCAACAATAGAAAGACCCGCGTTCCGATTCTCCTATATAAGCGGCTGTGTTTCGGGTGCACGCTCTCTCCCGCCCAAGCTCTCCTACAACTAAAAGGCTCTCCAATAAAGCGTGATCTGAGAAGACTCCTGGTGTGGTGGTCGTTGTTCCGCGCTGGTCGAGTAGACTGTCACTACAAACATCTCCTTGTAAATCCCCCGTGGTTTCTTGTACAACCGTGAAATTTGGCCAGGTTATGCAGTTTGCATTGCTGCACAATTGCGCCTGCCTAACTCTGCCGCGGTTGCAAATATTCAAGCGTGGCAACCAGATAGGCTGGTCCCTGAAGGACACTACCAGCGGACTGGGTATATCTGCTTCCCGTTCATCTCACCTGAGTGCTACTGATTCCAGCTTTGACGGCTACACTCTACTCAACCTGAGCAGTAAGTTGAACCTCAACTTATGGCATTTTGTGAAAGTTTTGAGAACTAGAGCTCAGTTGTTTGGCAAGCCACCACTGTCCATCCAGCACTATGGACGGCACTGCCTACATCTGGCTCTAAGTAGTCCACGGTTGTGTTCAGAAGAATGACTTCTGCCGGGAACACTCAGAATGAGGTTCTGAGTTATTGCAACATAGGAGCGTTTCACTGCTATCAAGGCTTCTTAGGAAGAATTCCAATATCTTGCTGCTGACAGGCCTCCGGCTGTTCCGAGTGAACATCTCCTTGTAAATCACCCGTGGTTTCTTGTAAACCCATGAAATTTGGCCAGGGTATGCAATTTGCATTGCTGCACAATTGCGCCTGCCTAGCTCTGCCGTGGTTTTAAACATTCAGGCGTGGCATCTAGATAGGCTGGTCCCCGTAGGACACTGCCAGCGGACTGGGTATATCTGTTTGCGTTCTCACCTGAGTGCTACTCATTCCAGCTTTGACGGATACACTCTACTCAACCGGAGCAGTAAGTTGAACCTCAACGTATTGCACTTTGTGAAAGTGTTGAGAACTAGAGCTCAGTTGTTTTGTACGCCACCACTGTCCATCCAGCTCAATGGACGGCACTGCCTACCTCTGGCTCTAATTAGTCCACGGTTGTGTTCAGCTGAATGACCTCTGCCGGGAACACTCAGAATCAGGTTCTGAGTTATTGCATCATAGGAGCGTTTCACTGTTTTCAAGCCTTCTTAGAAAGAAATCCGGAATCTTGCTGCCGGCAGCCCTCCGGCTGTTCCGGGTGAATATCTCCTTGTAAATCCCCCGTGGTTTCTTGTACACCCGGGAAATTTGGCGAGCTTATGCAGATTGCATTGCTGCACAATTGCACCTGCCTAGGTCTGCCGCGTTTACAAACATTGAGGCGTGGCAACCAGATAGGCTGGTCCCTGTAGGACACTGCCAGCAGATTGCCTATATCTGCTTCCCGTTTTTCTCACCTGAGTGCTACTGATTCCAGCTTGGATGGCTACACTCAACTCAACCGGAGCAGTAAGTTGAACCTCAACTTATGGCACTTTGTGAAAGTGTTGAGAACTAGAGCTCAGTTGTTTGGCACGCCACCACTGTCCATCCAGCACTATGGACGGCAGTGCCTACATCTGGCTCTAATTAGTCCACGGTTGTGTTCAGCTGAATGACCTCTGCCGGGAAAACTCAGAATGAGGTTCTGAGTTATTGCAACATAGGAGCGTTTCACTGCTTTCAAGGCTTCTTAGGAAGAATTCCGGAATCTTGCTGCCGGCAGACCTCCGGCTGTTCAGGGTGAAAATCTCCTTGTAAATCCCCCGTGGTTTCTTGTACACCCGTGAAATTTGGCCAGGGTATGCAGTTTGCATTGCTGCACAATTGCGCCTGCCTATTTCTGCCGCGGTTGCAAACATTCAGGCGTGGCAGCCAGATAGGCTGGTCCCCGTAGGACACTGCCAGCGGACCGGGTATATCTGCTTCCCGTTCTTCTCACCTGTGTGCTACTGATTCCACCTTTGACGGTTACACTCTACTCAACCGGAGCAGTAAGTTGAACCTCAACTTATGGTACTTTGTGAAAGTGTTGAAAACTAGAGCTCAGTTGTTTGGCACACCACCACTGTCCATTCAGTACTATGGACGCAGTGACTTCATCTGGCTCTAATTAGTCCTTGGTTGTGTTCAGCTGAATGACCTCTGTCGGGAACACTCAGAATGAGGTTCTGAGTTATTGCAACCTAGGAGCGTTTCACTGCTTTCAAGGCTTCTTAGGAAGAATTCCGGAATCTTGCTGCCGGCAGGCCTCTGGCTGTTCCGGGAGAACATCTCCTTGTAATTCCCCCGTGGTTTCGTGTACACCCGTGAAATTTGGCCAGGGTATGCAGTTTGAATTGCTGCACAATTGCGCCTGCCTAGCTCTGCCGCGGTTGCAAACATTCAGGCGTGGCAGCCAGATAGGCTTGTCCCGGTAGGACACTGTCAGCGGACGGGGTATATCTGCTTCCCGTTCTTCTCACCTGAGTGCTACTGATTCCAGCTTTGAGGGCTACACTCTAATCAACCAGAGCAGTAAGTTGAACCTCAACTTATGGCACTTTGTGAAAGTGTTGAGAACTAGAGCTCAGTTGTTTGGCACACCACCACTATCCATCCAGCACTTTGGACGGCACTGCCTACATCTGGCTCTAATTAGTCCACGGTTGTGTTCAGCGGAAAGACCTCTGCCGGGAACAATGAGAATGAGGTTCTGAGTTATTGCAACCTAGGAGCGTTTCACTGCTTTCAAGGCTTCTTAGGAAGAATTCCGGAATCTTGCTGCCGGCAGGCCTCTGGCTGTTCCGGGAGAACATCTCCTTGTAAATCCCCCGCGGTTTCTTGTACACCAGTGAAATTTGGCCAAGTTATGCAGTTTGCATTGCTGCACAATTGCGCCTGCCTAGCTCTGCAGGGATGCAAACATTCAGGCGTACCAGCCAGAGAGGCTGGTCCCGGTAGGACACTGCCAGCGGACGGGGTATATCTGCTTCCCGTTCTTCTCACCTGAGTGCTACTGATTCCAGCTTCGACGGCTACACTCTACACAACCGGAGCAGTAAGTTGAACCTCAACTTATGGCACTTTGTGAAAGTGTTGAGAACTAGAGCTCAGTTGTTTGGCACGCCACCACTGTCCATCCAGAGCTATGGACGGCACTGCCTACATCTGGCTCTAATTAGTCCACGGTTGTGTTCAGCTGAATGACCTCTTCCGGGAACACTCAGAATGAGGTTCTGAGTTATTGCAACATAGGAGCGTTTCACTGCTTTCAAGGCTTCTTAGGAAGAATTCCGGAATCTTGCTGCCGGCAGGCCTCCGGCTGTTAATGGTGAACATCTCCTTGTAAATCCCCCGTGGTTTCTTGTACAACCGTGAAATTTGGCCAGGTTATGCAGTTTGCATGGCTGCACAATTGCGCCTGCCTAGCTCTGCCGCGGTTGAAACATTCAGGCGTGGCAGCCAGATAGGTGGGTCCCCGTAGGACACTGCCAGCAGACTGGGTATTTCTGCTTGTCGTTCTTCTCACCTGAGTGCTACTGATTCCAGCTTTAACGGCGACACTCTACTCAACCTGAGCAGTAAGTTGAACCTCAACTTATGGCACTTTGTGAAAGTTTTGAGAACCAGAGCTCAGTTGTTTGGCACGCCACCACTGTCCATCCAGCGCTATGGACGGCTCTGCCTACATCTGGCTCTAATTAGTCCACGGTTGTGTTCAGCTGAATGACCTCTGCCGGGAACACTCAGAATGAGGTTCTGAGTTATTGCAACATACGAGCGTTACACTGCTTTCTAGGCTTCTTAGGAAGAATTCCGGAATCTTGCTGCCGGCAGGCCTCCGGCTGTTCCGGGTGAAAATCTCCTTGTAAATCCCCCGTGGTTTCTTGTACACCCGTGAAATTTGGCCAAGTTATGCAGTTTGCATTGCTGCACAATTGGGCCTGCCTAGCTCGGCCGCAGTTGCAAACATTCAGGAGTGGCAGCCAGATAGACTGGTCCCCGTAGGGCACTGCCAGCGGTCTGGGGATATCTGCTTCCCGTTCTTGCCACCTGATTGCTACTGATTCCAGCTTTGAGGGCTACACTCTACTCAACCGGAGCAGTAAGTTGAACCTCAACTTATGGCACTTTGTGAAAGTGTTGAGAACCAGAGCTCAGTTGTTTTTCACGCCACCACTGTCCATCCGGCGCTATGGACGGCAGTGCCTACAACTGGCTCTAATTAGTCCACGGTTGTGTTCAGCAGAATGACCTCTGCCGGGAACACTCAGAATGAGGTTCTGAGTTATTGCACCATAGGAGCGTTTCACTGCTTTCAAGGCTTCTTAGGAAGAATTCCGTAATCGTGCTGTCGGCAGGATTCCGGCTGTTCCGGGTGAACATCTCCTTGTAAATACCCCGTGGTTTCTTGTACACCCGTGAAATTTGGCCACGGTATGCAGTTTGCATTGCTGCACAATTGCCCCTGCCTAGCTCTGCCGCGGTTGCAAACATTCAGGCGTGGCAGCCAGGTAGGCTGGTCCCCGTAGGACACTGCCACCGGACTGCGTATATCTGCTTCCCGTTCTTCTCACCTGAGTGCTACTGATTCCAGCTTTGACGGCTACACTCTACTCAACCATAGCAGTAAGTTGAACCTCAACTTATGGCACTTTCTGAAAGTGTTGAGAACTTGAGGTCAGTTGTTTGGCACGCCACCACTGTCCATCCAGCACTATGGACGGCACTGCCTACATCTGGCTCTAATTAGTCCACGGTTGTGTTCAGCTGAATGACCACTGCCGGGAACACTCAGAATCAGGTTCTGAGTTATTGCAACATAGGAGCGTTTCACTGCTTTCAAGGCTTCTTAGGAAGAATTCCGGAATCTTGCTGCCGGCAGGCCTCCAGCTGTTCCGGGGGAACATCTCCTTGTAAATTCTCCGTGGTTTCTTGTACACCAGTGAAATTTGGACACGTTATGCAGTTTGCATTGCTGCACAATTGCGCCTGCCTAGCTCTGCCGCGGTTGCAAATATTCAGGCGTTGCAGCCAGATAGGCTGGTCCCCGTAGGACACTATCAGCGGACTGGGTATATCTGCTTCCCGTTCTTTTCACCTGAGTGCTACTGATTCCAGCTTTGAAGGCTACACTCTCCACAACCGGAGCAGTAAGGTGAACCTCAACTTATGGTACTTTGTGAAAGTGTTGAGAACTAGAGCTCAGTTGTTTGGAACGCCACCACTGTCCATCCAGCACTATTGACGGCACTGCCTACATCTGGCTCCAATTAGTCCACGGTTGTGTTAAGAACAGTGACCTCTGCCGGGAACCCTCAGAATGAGGTTCTGAGTTATTGCAACATAGGAGCGTTTCACTACTTTCAAGTCTTCTTAGGAAGAATTCCAGAATCTTGCTGCCGGCAGGCCTCCGGCGGTTCCGGGTGAACATCTCTTTGTAAATCCCCCGTGGTTTTTTGTACAACCGTGAAATTTGGCCAGGGTATGCAGTTTGCATTGCTGCACAATTGCGCCTGCCTATCTCTGCCGTGGTTGGAAACATTCAGTCGTGGCAAATAGGTAGGCTGGTCCCCGTTGGACACTGCCAGCAGACTGGGTATATCTGCTTCCCGTTCTTCTCACCTGAGTGCTACTGATTCCAGCTTTGAAAGCTACACTCAACTCCACCTGAGCAGTAAGTTGAACCTCAACTTATGGCACTTTGTGAAAGTTTTGAGAACTAGAGCTCAGTTGTTTGGCACGCCACCACTATCCATCCAGCACTATGGACGGCAGTGCCTACATCTGGCTCTAAATAATCCACGGTTGTGTTCAGGAGAATGACCTCTGCCGGGAACACTCAGAATGAGGTTCTGAGTTATTGCAACATAGGAGCGTTTCACTGCTTTCAAGGCTTCTTGGGAAGAATTCCGGAATCTTGCTGCCGGCAGGCATCCGGCTGTTCCGGGTGAACATCTCCTTGTAAATTCCCCGTGGTTTCTTGTACACCCATGAAATTTGGCCAGATTCTGCAGTTTTCATTGCTGCACAATTGCGCCTGCCTAGCTCGGCCGCAGTTGCAAACATTCATGCGTGGCAGCCAGATAGGCTGCTCCCCGTAGGACACTGCCAGCAGACTGAGTATATCTGCTTCCAGTTCTTCTCACCTGAGTGCTACTGATTCCAGCTTTGACGGCTACACTCTACTCAACCGGAGCAGTAAGTCGAACCTCAACTTATGGTACTTTGTGAAAGTGTTGAGAACTAGAGCTCAGTTATTTGGCACGCCACCACTGTCCATCCAGCACTATGGACGGCAGTGCCTACATCTGGCTCTAATTAGTCCACGGTTGTGTTCAGCTGAAGGAGCTCTGCCGGGAACACTCAGAATGAGGTTCTGAGTTATTGCAACATAGGAGCGTTTCACTGCTTTCAAGGCTTCTTAGGAAGAATTCCAGAATCTTGCTGTCGGCAGGCCTCCGGCTGTTCCGGGTGAACACCTTTTGGAAATCCCCCGTGGTTTCTTGTACACCCGTGAAATTTGGCCAGGGTATGCAGTTTGCATTGCTGCACAATTGCGCCTGCCTAGCTCTGCCGCGTTTGCAAACATTCAGGCGTGGCAGCCAGAGAGGCTGGTCCCCGTAGGACTCTGCCAGCCGACTGGGTATATCTGCTTCCTGTTCCTCTCAGCTGAGTGCTACTGATTCCAGCTTTGACGGCTACACTCTACTCAACCGGAGCAATAAGTCGAACCTCAACTTATGGTACTTTGTGAAAGTGTTGGGAATTAGAGCTCAGTTCTTTGTCACGCCACCACTGTCCATCCAGCACTATGGACTGCAGTGCCTACATCTGAGTCTAATTAGTCCACGGTTGTGTTCAGCTGAATGACCTCTGCCGGGAACACTCAGAATGAGGTTCTGAGTTATTGCAACATAGGAGCGTTTCACTGCTTTCAAGGCTTCTTAGGAAGAATTCCGGAATCTGGCTGCCGGCAGGCCTCCGGCTGTTCCGGGAGAACATCTCCTTGTAAATCCCCCGTGGTTTCTTGTACACCCGTGAAATTTGGCCAGGGCAGGCAGTTTGCATTGCTGCACAATTGCGCCTGCCTAGCTATGTCGCGGTTGCAAACATTCAGGCGTGGCAGCCAGATAGGCGGGTCCCCGTAGGACACTGCCAGCAGACTTGGTATATCTGCTTCCCGTTCTTCTCAACTGAGTGCTACTGATTCCAGCTTTGACGGCGACATGCTACTCAACCGGAGCAGTAAGTGGAACCTCAACTTATGGCAATTTGTGAAAGTTTTGAGAACTAGAGCTCAGTTATTTCGCACGCCACCCCTGTCCATCCAGCACTATGGACGGCACTGCCTACATCTGGCTCTAATTAGTCCACGGTTGTGTTAAGAAGAATGACCTCTGCGGGAACACTCAGAATGAGGTTCTGAGTTATTGCAACATAGGAGCGTTTCACTGCTTTCAAGGCTTCCTAGGAAGAATTCCGGTATCTTGCTGCCGGCAGGCCTCTGTCTCTTCCGGGAGAACATCTCCCTGTAAATCCCCCGTGGTTTCTTGTACACCCGTGAAATTTGGCCAGGTTATGCAGTTTGCATTGCTGCACAATTGCGCCTGCCTAGCTCTGCCGCGGTTGCAAACATTCAGGCATGGCAGCCAGAAAGGCTGGTCCCTTTAGGACACTGCCAGCAAACGGGGTATATGTGCTTCCTGTTCTTCTCACCTGAGTGCTACTGATTCCAACATTGAGGGCTACACTCTACTCAACCGGAGGAGTCAGGTGAACCTCAACTTATGGCACTTTGTGAAAGTGTTGAGAACTAGAGCTCAGTTATTTGGCACGCCACCACTGTCCATCCAGCACTATGGACGGCAGTGCTTACATCTGGCTCTAATTAGTCCACGGGTGTGTTCAGCTGAATGACCTCTGCCGGGAACACTCAGAATGAGGTTCTGAGTTATTGCACCATAGGAACGTTTCACTGCTTTCAAGGCTTCTTAGAAAGAATTCCGGAATCTTGCTAACGGAAGGCCTCCGGCTGTTCCGGGTGAACATCTTCTTGTAAATCCCCCGTGGTTTCTTGTACACCCGTGAAATTTGGCCAGGTTATGCAGTTTGAATTGCTGCACAATTGCGCCTGCGTAGCTCTGCCGCGGTTGCAAACATTCAGGGGTGGCAGTCAGATACGTTGGTCCCCGTAGTACACTGCCAGCGGACTGGGTATATCTGCTTCCCGTTCTTCTCACCTGAGTGCTACTGATTCCAGCTTTGACGGCTACACTCTACTCAACCGGAGCAGTAAGTTGAACCTCAACTAATGGCACTTTGTGAAAGTGTTGAGTACTAACTAGAGCTCAGTTGTTTGACACGCCACCACTTTCCATCCAGCTCTATGGACAGCACTGCCTACTTCTGGCTCTAATTAGTCCACGGTTGTGTTCAGCTGAATGACCTCTGCCGGGAACACTCGGGATGAGGTTCTGAGTTATTGCAACATAAGAGACTTTCACTGCTTTCAAGGCTTCTTAGGAAGAAATCCAGAATCTTTCTGCCGGCAGGCCTCCGGCTGTTCCGGGTGAACATCTCCTTGTAAATCCCCCGTGGTTTCTTGTACACCCGTGAAATTTGGCCAGGTTATGCAGTTTGCATTCCTGCACAATTGCGCCTGCCTTGCTCTGCCGCGGTTGCAAACATTCAGGCGTCACAGCCAGATAGTCTGTTCCACGTAGGACACTGCCAGCGGACTGGGTATATCTGCTTCCCGTTCTTCTTACCTGAGTGCTACTCATTCCAGCTTCGTCAGCTACACTCAACTCAACCGGATCAGTAAAGTGAACCTCAACAGATGGCACTTTGTGAAAGTTTTGAGAACTAGAGCTCAGTTGTTTGGCACGCCACCACTTTCCATCCAGCACTATGGATGGCACTGCATACATCTGGCTCTAATTATTCCACGGTTGTGTTCAGCTGAATGACCTCTGCCGGGAACACTCAGAATCAGGTTCTGAGTTATGGCAACATAGGAGCGTTTCACTGCCTTCAAGGCTTCTTAGGAAGAATTCAGGAATCTTGCTGCCGGCAGGCCTCCGGTTATTCCGGGTGAACATCTCCTTGTAAATCCCCCGTAGTTTCTTTTACAACCATGAAATTTGGCCAGGGTATGCAATTTGCATTACTGCACAATTGCGCCTGCCTAGCTCTGCCGCGGTTGCAAACATTCAAGCGTGGCAGCCAGATAGGCTGGTCCTCGGAGGACACTGCCAGCAGATGGGGTATATCTGCTTCCCGTTCTTCTCACCAGAGTGCTACTGATTCCAGCTTTGACGGCTACACTCTACACAAGCGTAGCATTAAGTTGAACCTCAAATTATGCCACTTTGTGAAAGTGTTGAGAACTAGAGCTCAGTTGTTTGGCACGCCACCACTGTCCATCCAGCACTATGGACGGCACCGCCTACATCTGGCTCTAATTAGTTCACGGTTGTGTTCAGAAGAATGACTTCTGCTGGGAACACTCAGAATGAGGTTCTGAGTTATTGCAACATAGGAGCGTTTCACTGCTTTCAAGGCTTCTTAGGAAGAATTCCAGAATCTTGCTGCCGGCAGGCCTTCGGCTGTTCCGAGTAAACATCTCCTTGTAAATCCCCCGTGGTTTCTTGTACACCCGTGAAATTTGGCCAGGGTATGCAGTTTGCATTGCTGCACAATTGCGCCTGCCTAGCTCTACCGCGGTTGCAAACATTCAATCGTGGCAGCCAGATAGGCTGGTCCCCGTAGGACACTACCAGCGGACTGGGTATATCTGCTTCCCGTTCATCTCACCTGAGTGCTACAGATTCCAGCTTTGACGGCTACACTATACTCAACCTGAGCAGTAAGTTGAACCTCAACTTATGGCATTTTGTGATAGTTTTGTGAACTAGAGCTCAGTTGTATGGCACGCCACCACTGTCCATCCAGCGCTATGGACGGCTCTGCCTACATCTGGCTCTAATTAGTCCACGGTTGTGTTCAGAAGAATGACTTCTGCCGGGAACACTCAGAATGAGGTTCTGAGTTATTGCAACATAGGAGCGTTTCACTGCTTTCAAGGCTTCTTAGGAAGAATTCTAATATCTTGCTGCCGACAGGCCTCCGGCTGTTCCGAGTGAACATCTCCTTGTAAATCAACCGTGGTTTCTTGTACACCCGTGAAATTTGGCCAGGTTATGCAATTTGCATTGCTGCACAATTGCGCCTGCCTAGCTCTGCCGTGGTTGCAAACATTCAGGCGTGGCATCTCGATAGGCTGGTCCCCGTAGGAGACGGCCAGCGGACTGGGTATATCTGCTTCCCGTTCTTCTCACCTGAGTGCTACTGATTCCAGCTTTGTCAGCTACACTCAACTCAACCGGAGCAGAAAAGTGAACCTCAACTCATGTCACTTTGTGAAAGTTTTGAGAACTAGAACTCAGTTGTTTGGCACATCCCCACTGTCCATCCAGCACTATGGTCGGCACTGCCTACATCAGGCTCTAATTAGTCCACACTTGTGTTCAGCTGAATGACCTCTGCTGGGAACACTCAGAATGAGTTTCTGAGTTATTGCAACTTAGGAGCGTTTCACTGCCTTCAAGGCTTCTTATGAAGAATTCAGGAATCTTGCTGCCGGCAGGCCTCCGGTTATTCCGGGTGAACATCTCCTTGTAAATCCCCCGTGGTTTCTTGTACAACCATGAAATTTGGCCAGGGTATGCAATTTGCATTGCTGCACAATTGCGCCTGCCTAGCTCTGCCGTGGTTGCAAACATTCAAGCGTGGCAGCCAGATAGGCTGGTCCTCGGAGGACACTGTCAGCGGACTGGGTATATATGCTTCCCGTTCTTCTCACCAGAGTCCTACTGATTCCAGCTTTGACGGCGACACTCTACACAAGCGGAGCAGTAAGTTGAACCTCAACTTATGGCACTTTGTGAAAGTGTTGAGAACTAGAGCTCAGTTGTTTGGCACGCCACCACTGTCCATCCAGCACTATGGACGGCAGTGCCTACATCTGGCTCTAATTAGTCCACGGTTGTGTTCAGCTGAATGACCTCTGCCGGGAACACTCAGAATGAGGTTCTGTGTTATTGCAACATAGGAGCATTTCACTGCTTTCAAGGCTTCTTAGGAAGAATTCCGGAATCTTGCTGCCGGCAGGCCTCCGGCTGTTTGGGTGAACATCTCCCTATAAATCCCCCGTGGTTTCTTCTACTCCCCTGAAATTTGGCCTGGTTATGCAGTTTGCATTGACACACAATTGCGCTTGCCTAGCTCTGCCGTGGTTGCAAACATTCAGGCGTGGCAGGCAGATAGGCTGGTCCCCGTAGAACACTGCCAGCGGACTGGGAATATCTGCTTCCCGTTCTTCTCACCTAAGTGCTACTGATTCCAGCTTTGACGGTTACACTCTACTCAACCGGAGCAGTAAGTTGAACCTCAACTTATGGCACTTTGTGAAAGGTTTGAGAACTAGAGCTCAGTTGTTTGGCACGCCACAACTGTCCATCCATCACTATGGACAGCATTGCCTACTTCTGGCTCTAATTAGTCCACGGTTGTGTTCAGCTGAATGACCTCTGCCAGGAACACTCAGAATGAAGTTCTGAGTTATTGCAACATAGGAGCGTTTCACTGGGTTCAAGGCTTCTTAGGAAGAATTCGGGAATCTTGCTGCCGGCAGGCCTCCGGCTGTTCCGAGTGAACATCTCCTTGTAAATCCCCCGTGGTTTCTTGTACAACTGTGAAGTTTGGCCAGGGTATGCAGTTTGCATTGCTGCACAATTGCGCCTGTCTAACTCTGCCGCGGTTGCAAACATTCAAGCGTGGCAGCCAGATAGGCTGGTCCCCGTGGGACACTGCCAGCTGACTGGGTATATGTGCTTCCCGTTCTTCTCACCTGAGTGCTACTGATTCCAGCTTTGACGGCTACACTCTACTCAACCGGAGCAGTAAGTTGAACCTCAACTTATGGCACTTTGTGAAAGTGTTGAGAAGTAGAGTTGAGTTGTTTGGCATGCCACCACTTTCCATCCAGCACTAAGGACGGCACTGCCTACATCTGTCTCCATTTAGACCACGGTTGTGTTCAGGCGAATGACCTCTGCCGGGAACACTCAGAATGAGGTTCTCAGTTATTGCAACATAGGAGCATTTCACTGCTTTCAAGGCTTCTTAGGAAGAATTCCGGAAACTTGCTGCCGGCAGGCCTCCAGCTGTTCCGGGTGAACATCTCCTTGTAAATCCCCCGTTGTTTCTTGTACACCCGTGAAATTGGGCCAGGGTATGCAGTTTGCATTGCTGCACAATTGCGCCTCCCTAGCTCTTCCACGGTTGCAAAAATTCAGGCGTGGCAGCCAGATAGGCTGGTCCCCGTGGGACACTGCCAGCGGACTGGGTATATCTGCTTCCCGTTCTTCTCACCTGAGTGCTACTCATTCCAGCTTTGACGGCTACACTCTACTCAACCGGAGCAGTAAGTTGAACCTCAACTTATGGTACTTTGTGAAAGTGTTGAGAAGTAGAGTTGAGTTGTTTGGCACGCCACCACTTTCCATCCAGCTCTATGGACGGCACTGCCTACATCTCGCTCTAATTACTCCACGTTTGTGATCAGAAGAATGACCTCTGCCGGGAACACTCAGTATGAGGTTCTGAGTTATTGCCACATAGGAGCGTTTCACTGCTGTCAAGGCTTCTTAGGAAGAATTCCGGAATCTCGCTGCCGGTAGCCCTCCGGCTGTTCCGGGTGAACAGCTCCTTGTAAATCCCCCGTGGTTTCTTGTACACCCGTGAAATTTGGCCAGGTTATGCAGTTTGCATTGCTGCACAATTGCGCCTGCCTAGCTCTGCCTCGTTTGCAAACATTCAGGGTTGGCAGTCAGATAGTTTGGTCCCCGTAGTACACTGCCAGCGGACTGGGTATATGTGCTTCCCGTTCTTCTCACCTGAGTGCTACTGATTCCAGCTTTGACGGCTACACTCTACTCAACCGGAGCAGTAAGTTGAACCTCAACTTAAGGCACTTTGTGAAAGTGTTGAGTACTAACTAGAGCTCAGTTGTTTGGCACGCCACCACTTTCCATCCAGCTCTATGGACGGCACTGCCTACTTCTGTCTCTAATTAGTCCACAGTTGTGTTCAGCCGAATCACCTCTGGCGGGAACACTCGAAATGAGTTTTGAGTTATTGCAACATAAGAGAGTTTCCCTGCTTTCAATGCTTCTTAGGAAGAAATCCAGAATCTTGCTGCCGGCAGGCCTCCGGCTGTTCCGGGTGAACATGTCCTTGTAAATCCCCCGTGGTTTCTTGTACACCCGTGAAATTTGGCCAGGTTATGCAGTTTGCATTGCTGCACAATTGCGCCTGCCTAGCTCTGCCGCGGTTGCAAACATTCAGGCGTGGCAGCCAGATAGGCTGTTCCCCGTAGGACACTGCCAGCTGACTGGGTATATCTGCTTCCCGTTCTTCTCCCCTGAGTGCTACTCATTCCAGCTTCGTCAGCTACACTCAACTCTACCGGAGCAGTAAAGTGAATGTCAACTTATGTCACTTTGTGAAATGTTTGAGAACTAGAGCTCAGTTGTTTGGCACGCCACCACTGTCCATCCAGCACTATGGACGGCACTGCCTACATCTGGCTCTAATTAGTCCACGGTTGTGTTCAGCTGAATGACCTCTGCCAGGAACACTCAGAATCAGGTTCTGAGTTATTGCAACATAGGAGCGTTTCACTGCCTTCAAGGCTTCTTAGGAAGAATTCAGGAATGTTGCTGCCGGCAGGCCTCCGGTTATTCCGGGTGAACATCTTCTTGTAAATCCCCCGTAGTTTCTTTTACAACCATGAAATTTGGCCAGTTTATGCAATTTGCATTGCTGCACAATTTCGCCTGCCTAGCTCTGCCGTGGTTGCAAACATTCAAGCGTGGCAGCCAGATAGGCTGGTCCTCGGAGGACACTGTCAGCGGACTGGGTATATATGCTTCCCGTTCTTCTCACCAGAGTCCTACTGATTCCAGCTTTGACGGCGACACTCTACACAAGCGGAGCAGTAAGTTGAACCTCAACTTATGGCACTTTGTGAAAGTGTTGAGAACTAGAGCTCAGTTGTTTGGCACGCCACCACTGTCCATCCAGCACTATGGACGGCAGTGCCTACATCTGGCTCTAATTAGTCCACGGTTGTGTTCAGCTGAATGACCTCTGCCGGGAACACTCAGAATGAGGTTCTCTGTTATTGCAACATAGGAGCATTTCACTGCTTTCAAGGCTTCTTAGGAAGAATTCCGGAATCTTGCTGCCGGCAGGCCTCCGGCTGTTTGGGTGAACATCTCCCTATAAATCCCCCGTGGTTTCTTCTACTCCCCTGAAATTTGGCCTGGTTATGCAGTTTGCATTGACACACAATTGCGCTTGCCTAGCTCTGCCGTGGTTGCAAACATTCAGGCGTGGCAGGCAGATAGGCTGGTCCCCGTAGAACACTGCCAGCGGACTGGGAATATCTGCTTCCCGTTCTTCTCACCTAAGTGCTACTGATTCCAGCTTTGACGGTTACACTCTACTCAACCGGAGCAGTAAGTTGAACCTCAACTTATGGCACTTTGTGAAAGGTTTGAGAACTAGAGCTCAGTTGTTTGGCACGCCACAACTGTCCATCCATCACTATGGACAGCATTGCCTACTTCTGGCTCTAATTAGTCCACGGTTGTGTTCAGCTGAATGACCTCTGCCAGGAACACTCAGAATGAAGTTCTGAGTTATTGCAACATAGGAGCGTTTCACTGGGTTCAAGGCTTCTTAGGAAGAATTCGGGAATCTTGCTGCCGGCAGGCCTCCGGCTGTTCCGAGTGAACATCTCCTTGTAAATCCCCCGTGGTTTCTTGTACAACTGTGAAGTTTGGCCAGGGTATGCAGTTTGCATTGCTGCACAATTGCGCCTGTCTAACTCTGCCGCGGTTGCAAACATTCAAGCGTGGCAGCCAGATAGGCTGGTCCCCGTGGGACACTGCCAGCTGACTGGGTATATGTGCTTCCCGTTCTTCTCACCTGAGTGCTACTGATTCCAGCTTTGACGGCTACACTCTACTCAACCGGAGCAGTAAGTTGAACCTCAACTTATGGCACTTTGTGAAAGTGTTGAGAAGTAGAGTTGAGTTGTTTGGCATGCCACCACTTTCCATCCAGCACTAAGGACGGCACTGCCTACATCTGTCTCCATTTAGACCACGGTTGTGTTCAGGCAAATGACCTCTGCCGGGAACACTCAGAATGAGGTTCTCAGTTATTGCAACATAGGAGCATTTCACTGCTTTCAAGGCTTCTTAGGAAGAATTCCGGAAACTTGCTGCCGGCAGGCCTCCAGCTGTTCCGGGTGAACATCTCCTTGTAAATCCCCCGTTGTTTCTTGTACACCCGTGAAATTGGGCCAGGGTATGCAGTTTGCATTGCTGCACAATTGCGCCTCCCTAGCTCTTCCACGGTTGCAAAAATTCAGGCGTGGCAGCCAGATAGGCTGGTCCCCGTGGGACACTGCCAGCGGACTGGGTATATCTGCTTCCCGTTCTTCTCACCTGAGTGCTACTCATTCCAGCTTTGACGGCTACACTCTACTCAACCGGAGCAGTAAGTTGAACCTCAACTTATGGTACTTTGTGAAAGTGTTGAGAAGTAGAGTTGAGTTGTTTGGCACGCCACCACTTTCCATCCAGCTCTATGGACGGCACTGCCTACATCTCGCTCTAATTACTCCACGTTTGTGATCAGAAGAATGACCTCTGCCGGGAACACTCAGTATGAGGTTCTGAGTTATTGCCACATAGGAGCGTTTCACTGCTGTCAAGGCTTCTTAGGAAGAATTCCGGAATCTCGCTGCCGGTAGCCCTCCGGCTGTTCCGGGTGAACAGCTCCCTGTAAATCCCCCGTGGTTTCTTGTACACCCGTGAAATTTGGCCAGGTTATGCAGTTTGCATTGCTGCACAATTGCGCCTGCCTAGCTCTGCCTCGTTTGCAAACATTCAGGGTTGGCAGTCAGATAGTTTGGTCCCCGTAGTACACTGCCAGCGGACTGGGTATATGTGCTTCCCGTTCTTCTCACCTGAGTGCTACTGATTCCAGCTTTGACGGCTACACTCTACTCAACCGGAGCAGTAAGTTGAACCTCAACTTAAGGCACTTTGTGAAAGTGTTGAGTACTAACTAGAGCTCAGTTGTTTGGCACGCCACCACTTTCCATCCAGCTCTATGGACGGCACTGCCTACTTCTGTCTCTAATTAGTCCACAGTTGTGTTCAGCCGAATCACCTCTGCCGGGAACACTCGAAATGAGTTTTGAGTTATTGCAACATAAGAGAGTTTCCCTGCTTTCAATGCTTCTTAGGAAGAAATCCAGAATCTTGCTGCCGGCAGGCCTCCGGCTGTTCCGGGTGAACATGTCCTTGTAAATCCCCCGTGGTTTCTTGTACACCCGTGAAATTTGGCCAGGTTATGCAGTTTGCATTGCTGCACAATTGCGCCTGCCTAGCTCTGCCGCGGTTGCAAACATTCAGGCGTGGCAGCCAGATAGGCTGTTCCCCGTAGGACACTGCCAGCGGACTGGGTATATCTGCTTCCCGTTCTTCTCCCCTGAGTGCTACTCATTCCAGCTTCGTCAGCTACACTCAACTCTACCGGAGCAGTAAAGTGAATGTCAACTTATGTCACTTTGTGAAATGTTTGAGAACTAGAGCTCAGTTGTTTGGCACGCCACAACTGTCCATCCAGCACTATGGACGGCACTGCCTACATCTGGCTCTAATTAGTCCACGGTTGTGTTCAGCTGAATGACCTCTGCCAGGAACACTCAGAATCAGGTTCTGAGTTATTGCAACATAGGAGCGTTTCACTGCCTTCAAGGCTTCTTAGGAAGAATTCAGGAATGTTGCTGCCGGCAGGCCTCCGGTTATTCCGGGTGAACATCTTCTTGTAAATCCCCCGTAGTTTCTTTTACAACCATGAAATTTGGCCAGTTTATGCAATTTGCATTGCTGCACAATTTCGCCTGCCTAGCTCTGCCGCGGTTGCAAACATTCAAGCGTGGCAGCCAGATAGGCTGGTCCTCGGAGGACACTGTCAGCAGACTGGGTATATATGCTTCCCGTTCTTCTCACCAGAGTCCTACTGATTCCAGCTTTGACGGCGACACTCTACACAAGCGGAGCAGTAAGTTGAACCTCAACTTATGGCACTTTGTGAAAGTGTTGAGAACTAGAGCTCAGTTGTTTGGCACGCCACCACTGTCCATCCAGCACTATGGTCGGCACTGCCTACATCTGGCTCTAATTAGTCCACGGTTGTGTTCAGAAGAATGACTTCTGCCGGGAACACTCAGAATGAGGTTCTGAGTTATTGCAACATAGGAGCGTTTCCCTGCTTTCAAGGCTTCTTAGGAAGAATTCCAGAATCTTGCTGCCGGCAGGCCTCCGGCTGTTCCGAGTAAACATCTGTAGGGAGCCGAGGCGAGACTCCGCCCACTCCCTTGCAGCTTTGAGGTAACCACCCCAGACGGTGCTTGGCGGGATGCCTGGGCTGTGCGCGTGCACGAGCCAGGTAGAGTCCCCAGCCAATACCATGACACCTGGTGACGGTGAAAGGCAGGCGACCAATAATAGAAAGACCCGTGTTCCGATTCTCCTATATAAGCGGCTGTGTTTCGGGTGCACGCTCTCTCGCGCCCAAGCTCTCCTACAACTAAAAGGCTCTCCAATAAAGCGTGATCTGAGAAGACTCCTGGTGTGGTGGTCGTTTTTCCTCGCTGGTCGAGTAGACGTTCACTACAACTGGTGCTGAAACCCG
The DNA here is from genome assembly GCF_024711535.1 of Dipodomys merriami. Lineage (NCBI taxonomy): Eukaryota > Metazoa > Chordata > Mammalia > Rodentia > Heteromyidae > Dipodomys > Dipodomys merriami. The sequence goes on along the minus strand of NW_027203282.1, from coordinate 1,388,602 downwards.
GGAACGAACCTGGGACGGGACCTGCGGGAGAGGCTGAGAACCGGAGCCAGAACTCAACACGCAGAGAGGAGACGTCGGTAAATATCCCCCGGTATGCTGTTCACTGTAGATTTAGATATTTATTGGTTGCTTGCATTGCTTCTTCCCTTGTGGCTTGTCTTTTTGATGGTGCGCACTTGCCTCGAGGAGGGAGGGTTTGATTTAATTCAGGAAGGATGCAAAGTACTAACACGGCATCAGGATAGTCTATCAGAGTCAGCATACAGTAAGGGGGAGGAAAATAGGCCTAAAAGAAAAAGGGAAAAAAGAGAAAAGGATCCTAAAGAATTAAAGCAAGAGGGGCTGCAGCCCTCACAAAAGGAGAAGGGTTTCAGAGAGGAGGCGGTGTCAAGGAGACCCCCGTGCCCTTCTTTAAAAGCAAACCGGTTCTCAGCCCTACATGTGGAAGGGCGGGACCAAGAATATAGTAATCTTGTGAGTGACTCAGAGGAAGAAATGTTAGAGGAGGAGGGAGAGCAGCTCGATTCAGCTGATAGTGAAGAGTTAGAAGAGGCTGCGGCGGAGCACGTGGCAGACAGATATGGAGGGTGGCGCCCCCTAGGGGTGGGAGTACCGCAGCAGCCAGGAAGAGGAAACGGAGCTGCCCCTCACCCGTCAGCCCCCCCGCCGTGCCCGCCGGCAGGGAAGAGTCACTTTATAAAAGAAAAAACCTGGTCGCGATTAGCGGCCGCCTTTCCAGTCTTTGAGAATCCCATTACTGCTGAAAGAAATTTTGAGCCGGTTTCCTACTCCCAGTTAAAAGATTTAGTTGAGGCAGTCAGGACTTATGGAGTGACGGCCAATTATACCACTGCCTTGCTTCAAAGGCTAACTATTAATGCTATGATTCTGTGGGAGCAAAAACTGTTCAATATTTTCCTGAATTAGTGGCTAAACAGGCAATTTTGATCTGAGAAAAAAAATAAAAATAAAAAAAAATAATAAAAATAAAAAAATAATAAAAAAAAGGCAATTTTGGGTATAAAGTATTGTTTGATGCACTTTGCAAAAATTCCAGATAAATTAATTATTCCATACACCCGTGAGCAAGTTGAAATTTTAGCAGCCACAATGGATATGTGGGCAATTCTTGTTTGTTCATTTCCAAATGTAATTGATAATCATTATCCTAAGCATCCTCTGCTTGCCATAGTTAACAAAAATTTAGTGTATTTTCCTGTTGTCACTTCAAAGGAGCCCTTGGTTGATGCTCTAACCATCTTTACGGATGGATCAAAATCTGGACAAGGTGCCTTTTTTGTTCAAGGACACAAACAGCCGGTAGTCTTTAATTTTCAGCCGAATGCCCCACAGGCTGTTGAATGTTTAATTGTGCTTGAAGTTTTTAAAAGATTTGATCAACCTTTTAACTTATTTTCTGATTCATTATATGTTGTAAATGCCGTTGCTTCTCTTGAAGTTGCTGCTTCAGTTAAGCAGGCCAGTACAGTTTCTAATGTTTTGTTACAGATTCAATCCCTTATCTTAAACAGAAAACATCCTTTTTATATTGGACATATTCGTGCCCACTCTATGTTGCCGGGCCCGATGGCAAAGTGTAATGATTTGGTGGACCAGGCAACTCGGGCTATGGCTCTGGTTGCTGCTGATCCTGTAAAATTGACAAAAGACTTTCATAGATTGTATCATATACCTGCTAATACCCTTAGGAAAAGTTATAATTTGTCCAGGCATGTGGCAAGAGATATTGTTAAAGCCTGTAAATCTTGTGTTACCTTTCTTCATCCTCCCCATGTGGGGGTAAACCCCAGGGGGTTGAGACCAAACGCCCTATGGCAAATGGATGTTACTCATCTGACGGAATTTGGTAAGTTGAAATATTTACATGTGTCTGTGGACACCTTTTCTGGTGTCATTCATGCCACACCTCTGGCAGGAGAAAAGGTGTCTCACGTCAGAATACACTGCTTAGAAGCTTGGGCAGCTTGGGGAAAGCCCCTTAGACTCAAGACGGATAATGGCCCTGCTTATACTTCCCATGGTTTTCGCGCCTTTTGCACACAAATGCAGGTTGCCCACACCACCGGATTGCCCTACAATCCTCAAGGACAAGGTATAGTGGAAAGAGCTAATAGAAGCATAAAAGAAATGCTTCAAAAACAAAAAGGGGGAGTTGCTGAGTCCGCGTCCCCCAGGGAAAGACTTTCTCTTGCGCTCTTTACCCTTAATTTTTTAATTCTAAATGACAACGATCAGTCTGCCGCAGATCGGCATATGACAAGAGACTCCATGGATACTAAAGACATGGTTATGTGGAAGGATGTTATTAATAATAAATGGTATGGACCGGATCCGGTAATAACGAGATCCAGGGGAGCTGTTTGTGTTTTTCCACAGAGTCAAGAAGTACCTCACTGGGTGCCAACGAGACTGACCAGGCCGGTGGAGACTGCAGCAAAACCCGCTCTTGAAGATGCAGCTGATCTTCCTGCTGTTAGCAACAGTGCTAATAGCAATCCCTGTGATAGCTAAACCAATGATGCTGTGGGCTGTTACAATTTACTGACTGGATTGCCTCTGCGGTGTCCTTTTCCAAAGAGCGGGTGGGAGTCGGAATGTTTTTAGCCTGCTGCTTGGGAGGATGCGTGGTCTGCCTATGGTTGGTCTGTCGCCTTCGAGCCCAAACCAGAAGGGACAAGGTTGTTATCTTGCAAGCATTAGCCGCTTTGGAGAGTGGATCCTCATCCCAGATTTGGCTGTCGGCCCTAAGAGGCAGTTAAGCCTTACCATTCTGCATAGCCTTAGCACCCCGAGGGATCAGGGGATCCCATTGCACCGGGACAGGTATGCAATTTGCAATTTGGGACAGGGTGCAAGGCAAGTGCACTGCACTTGAGGAGATGGTTCTCATCTCCTCAAGAAGAGCATGCTGGGTTGCAAGTGGGTTGATGCCCAAGATCCCACCTCTGCAAAAAAGGCATCGGACGGGCCTGGTCATCACTGGGGAAGGCGCGCCCCTCAGGCGAAGGCCAGTGCAAGGTCCTAATGTTTTAGACAGAGGTCCAACCTCTACTCTTACCTGTTGCCATAAAACAAAGAAGGGGGAACTGTAGGGAGCCGAGGCGAGACTCCGCCCACTCCCTTGCAGCTTTGAGGTAACCACCCCAGACGGGGCTTGGCGGGACGCCTGGGCTGTGCGCGTGCACGAGCCAGGTAGAGTCCCCAGCCAATCCCATGACACCTGGTGACGGTGAAAGGCAGGCGACCAACAATAGAAAGACCCGCGTTCCGATTCTCCTATATAAGCGGCTGTGTTTCGGGTGCACGCTCTCTCCCGCCCAAGCTCTCCTACAACTAAAAGGCTCTCCAATAAAGCGTGATCTGAGAAGACTCCTGGTGTGGTGGTCGTTGTTCCGCGCTGGTCGAGTAGACTGTCACTACAAACATCTCCTTGTAAATCCCCCGTGGTTTCTTGTACAACCGTGAAATTTGGCCAGGTTATGCAGTTTGCATTGCTGCACAATTGCGCCTGCCTAACTCTGCCGCGGTTGCAAATATTCAAGCGTGGCAACCAGATAGGCTGGTCCCCGAAGGACACTACCAGCGGACTGGGTATATCTGCTTCCCGTTCATCTCACCTGAGTGCTACTGATTCCAGCTTTGACGGCTACACTCTACTCAACCTGAGCAGTAAGTTGAACCTCAACTTATGGCATTTTGTGAAAGTTTTGAGAACTAGAGCTCAGTTGTTTGGCAAGCCACCACTGTCCATCCAGCACTATGGACGGCACTGCCTACATCTGGCTCTAAGTAGTCCACGGTTGTGTTCAGAAGAATGACTTCTGCCGGGAACACTCAGAATGAGGTTCTGAGTTATTGCAACATAGGAGCGTTTCACTGCTATCAAGGCTTCTTAGGAAGAATTCCAATATCTTGCTGCCGACAGGCCTCCGGCTGTTCCGAGTGAACATCTCCTTGTAAATCACCCGTGGTTTCTTGTAAACCCATGAAATTTGGCCAGGGTATGCAATTTGCATTGCTGCACAATTGCGCCTGCCTAGCTCTGCCGTGGTTTTAAACATTCAGGCGTGGCATCTAGATAGGCTGGTCCCCGTAGGACACTGCCAGCGGACTGGGTATATCTGTTTGCGTTCTCACCTGAGTGCTACTCATTCCAGCTTTGACGGATACACTCTACTCAACCGGAGCAGTAAGTTGAACCTCAACGTATTACACTTTGTGAAAGTGTTGAGAACTAGAGCTCAGTTGTTTTGTACGCCACCACTGTCCATCCAGCTCAATGGACGGCACTGCCTACCTCTGGCTCTAATTAGTCCACGGTTGTGTTCAGCTGAATGACCTCTGCCGGGAACACTCAGAATCAGGTTCTGAGTTATTGCATCATAGGAGCGTTTCACTGTTTTCAAGCCTTCTTAGAAAGAAATCCGGAATCTTGCTGCCGGCAGCCCTCCGGCTGTTCCGGGTGAATATCTCCTTGTAAATCCCCCGTGGTTTCTTGTACACCCGGGAAATTTGGCGAGCTTATGCAGATTGCATTGCTGCACAATTGCACCTGCCTAGGTCTGCCGCGTTTGCAAACATTGAGGCGTGGCAACCAGATAGGCTGGTCCCTGTAGGACACTGCCAGCAGATTGCCTATATCTGCTTCCCGTTTTTCTCACCTGAGTGCTACTGATTCCAGCTTGGATGGCTACACTCAACTCAACCGGAGCAGTAAGTTGAACCTCAACTTATGGCACTTTGTGAAAGTGTTGAGAACTAGAGCTCAGTTGTTTGGCACGCCACCACTGTCCACCCAGCACTATGGACGGCAGTGCCTACATCTGGCTCTAATTAGTCCACGGTTGTGTTCAGCTGAATGACCTCTGCCGGGAAAACTCAGAATGAGGTTCTGAGTTATTGCAACATAGGAGCGTTTCACTGCTTTCAAGGCTTCTTAGGAAGAATTCCGGAATCTTGCTGCCGGCAGACCTCCGGCTGTTCAGGGTGAACATCTCCTTGTAAATCCCCCGTGGTTTCTTGTACACCCGTGAAATTTGGCCAGGGTATGCAGTTTGCATTGCTGCACAATTGCGCCTGCCTATTTCTGCCGCGGTTGCAAACATTCAGGCGTGGCAGCCAGATAGGCTGGTCCCCGTAGGACACTGCCAGCGGACCGGGTATATCTGCTTCCCGTTCTTCTCACCTGTGTGCTACTGATTCCACCTTTGACGGTTACACTCTACTCAACCGGAGCAGTAAGTTGAACCTCAACTTATGGTACTTTGTGAAAGTGTTGAAAACTAGAGCTCAGTTGTTTGGCACACCACCACTGTCCATTCAGTACTATGGACGCAGTGACTTCATCTGGCTCTAATTAGTCCTCGGTTGTGTTCAGCTGAATGACCTCTGTCGGGAACACTCAGAATGAGGTTCTGAGTTATTGCAACCTAGGAGCGTTTCACTGCTTTCAAGGCTTCTTAGGAAGAATTCCGGAATCTTGCTGCCGGCAGGCCTCTGGCTGTTCCGGGAGAACATCTCCTTGTAAATCCCCCGTGGTTTCGTGTACACCAGTGAAATTTGGCCAGGGTATGCAGTTTGAATTGCTGCACAATTGCGCCTGCCTAGCTCTGCCGCGGTTGCAAACATTCAGGCGTGGCAGCCAGATAGGCTTGTCCCGGTAGGACACTGTCAGCGGACGGGGTATATCTGCTTCCCGTTCTTCTCACCTGAGTGCTACTGATTCCAGCTTTGAGGGCTACACTCTAATCAACCAGAGCAGTAAGTTGAACCTCAACTTATGGCACTTTGTGAAAGTGTTGAGAACTAGAGCTCAGTTGTTTGGCACGCCACCACTGTCCATCCAGCACTATGGACGCAGTGCCTACATCTGGCTCTAATTAGTCCACGGTTGTGTTCAGCAGAATGACCTCTGCCGGGAACACTCAGAATGAGGTTCTGAGTCATTGCAACATAGGAGCGTTTCACTGCTTTCAAGGCTTCTTAGGAAGAATTCCGGAATCTTGCTGCTGGCAGGCCTCCGTCTGTTCCAGGTGAACATCTCCCTGGAAATCCCCCGTGGTTTCTTCTACACCCGTGAAATTTGGCCAGGTTATGAAGTTTGAATTGCTGCACAATTGCGCCTGCCTAGCTCTGCTGCGGTTGCAAACATTCAGGTGTGGCAGCCAGATAGGCTGGTCCCAGTAGGACACTGCCAGCGGACTTGGTATATCTGCTTCCCGTTCTTCTCCCCTGAGTGCTACTGATTCCAGCTTTGTCGGCTACACTGTACTCAACCGGAGCAGTAAGTTGAACCTCAACTTATGGCACTTTGTGAAAGTTTTGAGAACTAGAGCTCAGTTGTTTGTCACACCACCACTGTCCATCCAGCACTATGGATGGCACTGCCTACATCTGGCTGTAATTAGTCCACGGTTGTGTTCAGCCGAATGACCTCTTCCGGGAACACTCAGAATGAGGTTCTGAGTTATTGCAACATAGGAGCGTTTCACTGCTTTCAAGGCTTCTTAGGAAGAATTCCGGAACCTTGCTGCCGGCAGGCCTCCGGCTCTTCCGGGTGAACATCTCCGTGTAGTTCCCCCGTGGTTTCTTGTACACCCGTGAAATTTGGCCAGCTTTTGCAGTTTGCATTGCTGCACATTTGGGCCTGCCTACCTCTGCCGCGGTTGCAAAACTTCAGGCGTGGCAGCCAGATAGGCTGGTCCCCGTAGGACACTACAAGCGGACTGGCTATATCTGCTTCCCGTTCTTCTCACCTGACTGCTACTGATTCCAGCTTTGACAGCTAAACTCAATTCAACCTGAGCAGTAAGTTGAACCTCAACTTATGGCACTTACTGAAAGTGTTGAGAACTATAGCTCAGTTGTTTTGCAAGCCACCACTGTCCATCCAGCTCTATGGCCGACACTGCCTACATCTGGCTCTAAGTAGTCCAAGGTTGTGTTCAGAAGAATGACTTTTGCCGAGAACACTCAGAATGAGGTTCTGAGTTATTGCAACATAGGAGCATTTCACTGCTTTCAAGGCTTTTTAGGAAGAATTCCAGCGTCTTGCTGCGGGCAGGCCTCCGGCTGTTTCGGGTGAACATCTCCTTGTAAATCCCCCATAGTTTCTTGTACACCCGTGAAATTTGGCCAGGGTATGCAGTTTGCATTGCTTCACAATTGCGCCTGCCTAGCTCTGCCGCGGTTGCAAACATTTAGTCGTGGCAGCCAGATAGGCTGGTCCCCGTAAGATACTGCCAGCGGACTGGGTATATATGCTTCCCGTTCTTCTCACCTGAGTGCTACTGATTCCAGCTTTGACGGCTACACTCTATTCAACCGGAGCAGTAAGTTGAACCTCAACTTATGGTACTTTGTGAAAGTGTTGAGAACTAGAGCTCAGTTGTTTGGCACGCCACCACTGTCCATCCAGCACTATGGACGCAGTGCCTACATCTGGCTCTAATTAGTCCACGGTTGTGTTCTGCCGAATGAACTCTGCCGGGAACACTCAGAATGAGGTTCTGAGTTATTGCAACATAGGAGCGTTTCACTGCTTTCAAGGCTTCTTAGGAAGAATTCTGAAATCTTGTTGCCGGCAGGCCTCCGGCTCTTCCGGGTGAACATCTCCCTGTAAATCCCCCGTGGTTTCTTGTGCACCCGTGAAATTTGGCCAGGTTATGCAGTTTGAATTGCTGCACAATCGCGCCTGCCTAGCTCTGCTACGGTTGAAAACATTCAGGCGTGGCAGCCAGATAGGCTGGTCCTCGTAGGACACTGCCAGCGGACTGGGTGTATCTGCTTCCCGTTCTTCTCACCTGAGTGCTACTGATTCAAGCTTTGGCGGCGACACTCAACTCAACCTGAGCAGTAAGTTGAACCTCAACATATGGCAATTTGTGAAAGTGTTGAGAACTAGAGCTCAGTTGTTTGGCACGCCACCACTGTCCATCCAGCACTATGGACGGCAGTGCCTACATCTGAATCTAATTAGTCCACGGTTGTGTTCAGCTGAATGCCCTCTGCCGAGAACACTCAGAATGAGTTTCTGAGTTATTGCAACATAGGAGCGTTTCACTGCTTTCAAGGCTTCTTATGTAGAATTCCGGAATCTTGCTGCCGGCAGACCTCCGGCTGTTCAGGGTGAACATCTCCTTGTAAATACCCCGTGGTTTCTTGTACACCCGTGAAATTTGGCCAGGTTATGCAGTTTGCATTGCTGCACAATTGCGCCTTCCTCGCTCTGCCGCGGTTGCAAACATTCCGGCGTGGCACCCAGATAGGCTGGTCCCCGTAGGACACTGCCACCGGACTGCGTATATCTGCTTCCCGTTCTTCTCACCTGAGTGCTACTGATTCCAGCTTTGACGGCTACACTCTACTCAACCGGAGCAGTAAGTTGAACCTCAACTTATGGTACTTTGTGAATGTGTTGAGAACTAGAGCTCAGTTGTTTGGCACGCCACCACTGTCCATCCAGCACTATGGACGGCACTGCCTACATCTGGCTCTAAGTAGTCCACGGTTGTGTTCAGAAGAATGACTTCTGCCGAGAACACTCACAATGAGGTTCTGAGTTATTGCAACATAGGAGCGTTTCACTGCTTTCAAGGCTTTTTAGGAAGAATTCCATAATCTTGCTGCGGGCAGGCCTCCGGCTGTTCCGGGTGAACATCTCCTTGTAAATCCACCGTGGTTTCTAGTACACCCGTGTAATTTGGCCAGGTTATGCAGTTTGCATTGCTGCACAATTGCGCCTGCCTAGGTCTGCCCCGGTTGCAAACATTCAGGCGTGTCAGCCAGATAGTCTGGTCCCCGTAGGACACTGCCAGCAGACTGGGTATATCTGCTTCCCGTTCTTCTCACCTGAGTGCTACTGATTCCAGCTTTGACGGCTACACTCTACTCAACCTGAGCAGTAAGTTGAACCTCAACTTATGTCACTTTGTGAAAGTTTTGAGAACTAGATCTTAGTTGTTTGGCACAGCACCACTGTCCATCCAGCACTGTGGACGGCACTTGCCTACATCTGGCTCTAATTAGTCCACGGTTGTGTTCAGCTGAATGACCTCTGCTGGGAACACTCAGAATGAGGTTCTGAGTTATTGCAACATAGGAGCGTTTCACTGCTTTCAAGGATTAGTGTTAGGCAGTGGGTGAGGGTTATGTTTAGCGTTAGTGTGATGGTTAGGTTGAGGGCTAGGATAGGGTGAGGGTTAGCGTGAGGGTGAGGGTTCAGGTGATGGTGAGTGTTAAGGTGTGGGTGAGGGTTCGGGTGAGGGTGACTATTACGGTGAGGGTAGGTTTAGGGTGAGGGTTAGGGTTAAGGCTAGGTTTTGGATGAGGGTGAGGGGTAAGTTTAGGTTTAGGGTGAGTGTTAGTGTTAGTGTGAGTGTTCCTGTTAGGGTTAGGGTTAGGGTGAGGTTTAGGGTGAAGGGTAGATTTAGGGTTAATGTGAGCGTTAGGGTTCAGGAGAGGGTGAGGGTTATGGTGTGGGTGAGGGTTACTGTCACAGTTAATGTTTGGGTGCGGGTGAGGGTAGGGGTGAGGGTGAAGGTAAGAGGTAAGTTTAGGGTGAGGGTTAGTCTTAAGGTTAGGGTTAAGGATACGGTTAGGGAGAGGGGTAGGGTTAGTGTTAGTGTTAGTGTGAGGGTGAGGGTTACGTTTAGGGTGAGGTTTAGGATTAGTCTGAGAGTTAGGGTTAGGATTAGGTTTACTGTGATGGTAAGGGTAAGGGTGAGGGTTAAGGTGAGGATCAGGGTGAGAACTAGGATTTGGGATAGGGTTAGGGTCAGGTGAGGGTGAGGGTTAGTGTTAGGTTTGGGTTAGGGTGAGGTGAGAGTGAGGGTTAGGGTTAGGTTTAGGGTGAGGGTGAGGGTTAGGGTTAGGGTGAGGATTAGGGTTAGGGTGAGGGTTAGGGTGAGGGTGAGGGTTAGTGTGATGGTGAGGGTTAGGGTTAGGGGGAGGGTTAGGGTTAGAGTTTGGGTTACGGTAAGGGTTAGGTTGAGGGTGAGGGTGAGGTTGAAGGTTAGGGTTAGGGATAGGGTTAGGTTTAAGTTTAGGGTGAGGGTGAGGTTGAGGGTTAGGGTTAGGATTAGGGTTAGGGTGAGGGTTAGTGTTTGGGTGATGTTTAGGGTGAGGGTGAGGGTTGGGATGAGGTTGAGGGTTCGGGTTCGGGTGAGGGTTAGAGTGTGGGTGAAGGTTAGGGTGAGGGTGATTGTTAGGGTTAGGTTTAGTGTGAGGTTGAGGTTTAGGGTTAGGGCTAGTGTAAGGGTGAGGGTTTGAGTTGGGTTTAGGTGTAGGTTTAGGGTTAGGGTTACTGTCAGGGTTAGGGTTAGTGGTAGGGATAGGGTGAGGTATAGGGTTAGGTTGAGGTTTAGGGTGAGGGTGAGAGTGTTAGCGTTAGAGTTAGGGTGAGGGTTAGGGTGAGGGGTAGGGTTAGGGTTAGGGTGAGGGTTAGGGTTATTGTGAGGGTTAGGGTTAGGCTGAGGGTTAGGCTGAGGGGTATTTTTAGGGTTAGGGTGAGGCTTAGGGTTAGGGTGAGGGTTAGAGTGAAGGTGAGGGTTCGGGAGGGGGTGAAGTTAGGGTGTGGGTAAGGTTTAGGGTTAGTGTTAGGGTTAGGGTTTGGGTGAGGGTTAGGGTTAGGGTTAAGTTTACAGTGAGGGTGAGGGTGAGGGTTAGGGTTGGGGTGAGGGATAAGGTTAGAGTTAGCGTGAGGGTGAAGGTTAGGCTTAGGATCAATGTTAGGGTTAGGGTTAGGCTGAGGGTGAGGGTTAATGTCAGGTTTAGGGTTAGGGTGAGGTCTAGGGTGAGGATAAGAGTTAGTGTGAGGGTGAGGGTTAGGTTTAGGGTGAGGGTTAAGGTTAGTGTGAGGCTTAAGGTTAGGATTATGTTTAGGGTGAGTGTAAGGGTTAGAGTGAGGATTAGGGTGAGGGTGAGGGGGAGATTTAGGGTTTGGTTTAGGCTGAGGTTTAGGGTGAGTTTTAGGGTTAGTATTAGGTTTAGGGTTTGGGTGAGGTGAGGGTGAGGCTTAGGGTTAGGGTTAGGGTGAGGGTTAGGGTTAGACTGAGGGTGAGGGTTACTGTTAGGGTGAGTGTGGGGATGAGGGTTAGGGTTAGGATTAGGATTAGGGTTAGGGTTAGGCTGAGGGTGAGGATGAGGGTGAGGGAGAGGTTTAGGGTGTGGGTGAGGGTTAGGGTGACGGTGAGTGTTAGGGTGAGGTGAGGGCTAGTGTGAGGTTGAGCGTTAGGTTTATGGTTAGCGTGAGGTTAAGGGTTAGGGTTAGGGTGAGGGTTAGGGACAGGGGTAGTGATTGTGTTAGGATTAGGGTGAGGGTTAGGGTTAGGGTTAGGCTGAGGATTAGGGTGATGTTTAGATGAGGGTTAGGGTTAGGGTGAGGGTTAGGGTTAGGGTAAGGGTTAGGCTTAGAATTAGGGTGAGTGCAAGGGTGAGGGTTAGTGTTAGGTTGAGGGTGCACTTGAGGGTGTTATGGTGAGGGATAGGTTTAGGGTTAGGTTGAGGGTTAGTGTCAGGGTGATGTTTCCGGCTGAGGGTGAGGGTTAGGGTGAGGGTTAGGGTGAGGGCTAGGGTTAGGGTTAGGTGAGGGTTAGGGTTAGTGTGAGGTTAATGGTTAGGGTTAGGGGGAGTGTTGGGGTTAGGGATAGGATTAAGGTAAGTGTGATGTTTAGGGTGAGGGTTAGGGTTAAGTCGAGGTTGAGGGTTAGGGTTAGGTTGAGGGTGAGGGTGAGGGCGAGCCTGAGAGTTGGGTTTAGGGTTAGGGTAAGGGTTAGGCTTAGAGTTAGGGTGAGTGCTAGGGTGAGGTTTAGTGTTAGGTTGAGGGTGCACGTGAGGGTTAGTGTTAAGTCGACGGTTAGGTTTAGGGTTAGGTTGAGGGTTAGTGTTAAGGTGATGTTTAGGGTGAGTGTAAGGGTTGTGGTGAGCTATAGGGTTAGGGTTAGCGTGAGGGTTAGGGCTAGTGTGAGGTTTAGTGTTAGGGTTATGGGGAGGGTGAGGTTTAGGGTTAATGATAGGGTTAGGGTTAGGGTGATGTTTAGGGTGAGGGTTAGGGTTAGGGTGAGGGTGAGGGTTAGGGTTAGGGTGAGGGTGAGTTGGAGGGCGAGGGTGAGAGTTGGGGTTATGGTAAGGGTTAGGATGAGGGCGAGGTTGAGGTTTAGGGTTAGGATTAGGGTTAGGGTGAGGGTTAGGTTGAGGGTGAGGATGAGGGTTAGGGTTAGTTTTATTGTGAGGCTTAGGGTGAGTGCTAGGTTGAGGGTGAGGGGTAGGGTGAGGGTGAGGGGTAGGGTTAGGATTAGTGTTAGGGTTATGGTTAGGTGAGGTTGAGGGTGTGGGTGAGGGTTAGGGTGAGGGTTAGGGTGAGGGTTAGGTTTAGTGTGAGGTTTAGTGTTAGGGTTATGGTGAGGGGTAGTGTGAGGGGTAGGGATAGGGTTAGAATGAGGGTGAGGGTTAGGGTTAGGTTCCAGGTGAGGGTTAGGGCTTGGGTGAGGGTTAGGTTTAGGGTTAGGGTGATTGTGATTATGAGAGTTAGTTTTAGCTTTAGGGTTAATGTGATGGTGAAGTTGAGAGTTAGGGTTAGGTTTAGGTTTAGGTTTAGGGTTAGGGTTAGGCTGACGTTGAGGGTTAGGGTTAGGGTTAGGGTTAGGGTGAGGGTGAGGGTGAGGGTGAGGGTTAGGGTAAGGATTAGAGTTACAGTGAGGTTTAGGGTGAGAGTGAGGGTTAAGGTGAGGGTGAGGGTGAGGCCTAGGTTTAGGTTGAGGGTTAGGGTTAGGGTGAAGGTTAGCGTTAGCCTTAGGGTTAGGGTGAGGGTTAGGGTTAGGGTTAAGGTGAGGATTAGGGTTATTGTGAGGGTTAGGATTAGGTTGAGTGTTATCATGAGGGTTAGGGTGAGGAATATTTTTAGCGTTAGGGTGAGGTTTTGGTTTATTGTGAGGGTTAGGGTTAGGTTTAGGGTTAGCAGTAGGGTTAGGGTGAGGGTGAGGGGTAGGGTTAGGGTTAGGGTTAGGGTTAGGTTTAGGCTGAGGGTGAGGGTTAGGTTTAGGCTTAGGGTTAGGGTGAGGGTGAGGGTGAGGTTTAGGGCTAGGGTAAGGGGGAGGTTTAGAGTTACGTTTAGGGGGAGGGTTAGGGTTAGGGTTACTGTCAGGGTTAGGGTTAGGGTGAGTGTGAGTATGATAGTTAGGTTTAGGGTTAGGGTTAGTGTGAGGGTGAAGTTGAGGTTTAGGGTTAGATTTAGGGTTAGGGGTACGGTAAGAGTTAGGCTGACGTTTAGGGTTATTATGAGGGTTAGGGTTAGGTTTAGGTTTAGGATGAGGGTTAGGGTGAGGGTTATTTTTAGGGTTAGGGTGAGGGTTAAGTTTAGGGTGAGGGTTAGGGTGAGGGGTATGTTTAGGGTTAGGGTTAGGGTTAGGTTTAGTGTTAGTGTGAGGGTTAGGGCTAGTGGTAGGGTGAGGGTGAGTGTTAGGGTTAGGTTGAGTGTGAGGGTTAGGGTTAGGGTGAGGTTGAGGGTGAGGGCGAGGATGAGTGTTGGGGTTAGGGTTAGGGTTAGGATGAGGCTGTGGTTGAGGGTTAGGGTTAGGATTAGGGTTAGGTTGAGGGTTAGGCTGAGGGTGAGTGTTAGTTTTAGGGTGAGGCTTAGGGTGAGTGCTAGGGTGAGGCTGAGGGGTAGGGTTAGGATTAGTGTTAGGGTTATGGTTAGGCTGAGGTTGAGGGTGAGGGTGAGGGTTAGGCTCACCCTAACGGCTCGGGTTAGGGTTAGGTTGAGGGTTAATTTTGGTGTGAGGTTTAGTGTTAGGGTTAGGTTGAGGGTTAGGGTGAGGGGTAGGGTTAGGGTTAGGGTTAGGGTGAGGGTGAGGGTTCGGATGATCGTGAGTGTTAAGGTGTGGGTTAGGGTTAGGGTAAGGGTGAGGGTTAGGTTTAGGGTGGGGGTTAGGGTTAGGGTTAGGGTTAGGTTTAGGATGAGGCTGAGGGGTAAGGTTAGGTTTAGGGTGAGTGTGAGGGTTAGTGTGAGGGTTATTGTTAGGGTTAGGGTTGGGTGAGGCTTAGGGTGAGGGGTAAGTTTAGGATTAGGTTGAGGGTTAGGGTTGGTGTGAGGGTTAGGGGTTAGGATAAGGGTAAGGATTAGGGTGAGGGTCAGGTTTACGGTTAGGGTTAGGGTGAGGGTGAGGGTGAGGGTGAGGGTTAGGGTTAGGATGAGAGTTAGGATTAGGGTTAGGGTAGGGCTGAGGTTGAGCATTAGGGGTAAGGTTAAGTTAGGATTCCTTTTAGGGTTATGGAGACTGTTAGGGAGAGGGGTAGGGTTAGTGTTAGGGTTAGGGTGAGGGTTAGGTTTAGGGTGAGGGTTAAGGTTAGTGTGAGGTTTAGGGTTAGGATTAGGTTTAGGGTGAGGGTAAGGGTAAGGTTGAGGGTTAGGGTGAGGGTGAGGGTGAGATTTAGGGTTTGGTTTAGGATGAGGGTTAGGGTGAGGTTTATGGATAGTTTTAGGTTTAGGGTTAGGGTGAGGTGAGGGTGAGGGTTAGCGTTAGGGTTAGGGTGAGGGTTAGGGTTAGGGTTAGGGTGAGGGTGAGGGTTAGGGTTAGATTTTGGATTAGGTTTGGGGTTAGGGTGAGGAGGTGGGTGAGGTTGAAGTTTAGGGTTAGGATTAGGGTTAGGTTTAGGGTTAGGGTTACGGTGAGGTTGAAGGTTAGGGTTAGGGTTAGGATTAGGTTTAAGTTTAGTGTGAGGGTGAGGTTGAGGGTTAGGGTTAGGTTTAGGTTGAGGGTTAGGGTTAGGCTAAGTTTGAGGGTGAGGGTTAGGGTTAGTGTTAGGTTGAGGTTTAGGCTGAGGGTTAGTGTTTGGGTGATGTTTAGGGTGAGGCTGAGGTTGGGGGTGAGGTTTAGGGACAGGGGTAGGGCTTGTGTTAGGGTTAGGGTGAGTGTTAGTGTTAGTGTTAGGGTTAGGGTTAGGCTGAGGATTAGGGTGATGGTGAGATGAGGGTTAGGGTTAGGGTGAGGGTTAGGCTTAGAGTTAGGGTGAGTGCTAGGATGAGTGTTAGGTTGAGAGTGCGCTTGAGGGTTAGTGTTAGGGTGAGGGTTAGGTTTAGGGTTATGGTGAGGGTTAGTGTTAGGGTGATGTTTCCGGTGAGGGTGAGGTTTAGGGTGAGGGTTAGGGTGAGGGCTAGGGTTAGTGTTAGGGTGTGGGTTTGGGTTAGTGTGAGTTTTAGGGTTAGGGCTTGGGTGAGGGTTAGGGTTAGGGTTAGGGTAAGGGTGATGTTTAGGGTGAGGGTTAGGGTTAGGTTGAGGGTGAGGGTTAGTGTTAGGGTTAGGGTGAGAGTGATGGCGAAAGTGAGGTATGGGGTTAGGGTTAGGGTTAGGGTTAGGGTGAGTTTGAGGGTTAGGTTTAGGATTAGGTTTAGGGTGAGGTTTAGGTTGAGGATTAGGGTTAGGGTGAGGGTTAGGGTGAGGGTGAGGATGAGGGTGAGGGTTAGTTTTAGGGTGAGTGCTAGGGTGAGGGTGATGGGTAGGGTGAGGGTGAGGGTTAGGGTCAGGATTAGTTTTAGGTTATGGTTAGCCTCAGGTTGAGGGTGAGGGTGAGGGTTAGGGTGAGGTTTACGGTGAGGGCTCAGGTTAGGGTTAGAGTGAGGGTTAGGTTTAGTGTGAGGTTGAGGGTTAGGGTTAGGGTGAGGGGTAAGGTTAGGGTTAGGATGAGGGTTAGGGCTAGGATGAGGGTGAGGGTTAGGGTTAGGTTCTAGTTGTGGGTTAGGGCTTGGGTGAGGGTTAGGTTTTGGGTTAGTGTGAGTGTGAGTGTGAGGGATAGGGTTAGCGTTAGGGTTAGTGTGAGGGTGAGGTTGAAGGTTAGGTTTAGGTTTCGGGTTAGGGTTAGGGTTAGGGTTAGGCTGAGGTTGAGGGTTAGTGTTAGGGTTAGGGTGAGGGTGAGGGTGAGGGTGACGGTTAGGGTTAGGATGAGGATTAGGGTTACGGTGATGTTTAGGGTGAGAGGGAGTGTTAGGGTGAGGGATAGGGTTAGGGTTTGGGTTAGGGTGAGGGCTAGGGTTAGGTTGAGGGTTACGTTTAGGGTGAGGATTAGGGTTATTGTGAGGGTTAGGTTTAAGTTTAGGGTTATGGTGAGGGTTAGGGGGAGGGGTATTTTTAGCGTTAGGGTGAGGGTTAGGGTTACTGTGAGGGTTAGGGTTACGTTTAGGGTTAGGTTTAGGGTGAGGGTGAGGGGTAAGGTTAGGGTTAGGGTTAGGGTTAAGCTGAGCGTGAGGGTTAGGGTTAGGGTTATGGTGATGGTGAGGGTGAGGGTTAGGGTTAGGGTAAGGGTGAGGGTTAGAGTTAGGTTTAGGTGTAGGTTTAGGGTTAGTGTTACTGTCAGGTCTCGGGTTAGTGTTAGGGTTAGGGTGCGGTATAGGGTTAGGTTGAGGTTTAGAGTGAGGGTGAGGTTTAGGGTTAGCATTACGGTTAGGGTGAGGGTTAGGGTGAGGGGTAAGTGTTAGGGTTAGGTTTATTGTGAGGGTTAGGTTTAGGTTTAGGGTTAGGGTGAGGGTTAGGGTGAGGGGTATTTTTAGGGTTCGGGTGAGGGTTAGGTTTTGGGTTAGGGTTAGGGTGAGGTTTAGGGCTAGTGGTAGGGTGAGGGTGAGGGGTAGGGTTAGGGTTAGGGTGAGGGTTAGTGTTAGTGTGAGCGTTAGGGTTAGGTTTAGCATTAGGGTGAGGGTTAGGTTGAGGAGTAGGGTATGGTTAGCGTGAGGGTTAGGGTTGGTGTGAAGTTTAGGGTTAGGGTTAGCGTTAGGGTGAGGGTAAAGTTTAAGGTTAGGGTAAGTGTGACGTTTGGGGATTGTGTGAGGTTTAGGGTTAGGGTTATTTTTAGGGTTAGGTTGAGGGTAAGGTTTAGGTTGAAAGTTAGGTTTAGGGTGATGTTTCGCATTAGGGTGAGGGTTAGGTGAGAGGGAGGGTTCGGGAGAGGGTGAAGTTTAAGGTGTGGGTAAGGGTTAGGGTGAGGTTTAGGGTGAGGTTTAGGGTTAGTGTTAGGGTGAGGGTTAGGTTTAGGGTTAAGTTTACGGTTATGGTGAGGGTTAGGGTTGGGGTGAGGGATAAGGTTAGGGTTAGCGTGAGGGTGAGGGTTAGGCTTAGGATCAATGTTAGGGTTAGGGTTAGGCTGAGGGTGAGGGTGAGGGTGAGGGTTAGGCTTAGGTTTAGGGTTAAGTTGAGGACTAGGTTGAGAGTAAGAGTTAGTGTGAGGGTGAGGGTTAGGATTAGGATTAGGGTTAGGTTTAGGGTTCGGCTGAGGGGGAGGGGGGAGGGTTTTGTTTAGGGTTATGGTGAGGGCTAATGTGAGTGTGAGAGTTAGTGTGAGTGTGAGGTTGAGGGTTAGGTTTAGGATTAGGGTCATGTTTAGGGTTAAGCTGAGTGTGAGGGTGAGGGTTAGGGTTAGGGTGAGGGTGAGGGTGAGGGTTAGGGTTAGGTTGTGGATTAGGGTTACAGTGATGTTTAGGGTGAGAGTGAGTGTTAGGGTGAGGGTTATCGTTAGGGTTAGTGTTAGCGTGAGAGCTAGGGTGAGGGTAAGGTTTAGAGTTTGAATTAGGGGTAGGGTTAGTGTTAGGGTTACTGTGAGGGTTAGGTTTAGGGTTAGGGTTAGGGTGAGGTAAAGTATTAGCTTGAATGTTAGGGTGAGGTTGAGGGTTTGGTTAGCTTTAGGGTTCGTGTGAGGGTTAGGGTTAAGGTTAGTGTGAAGGTTAGGTTTATTGTGAGGGTTAGGGTTAGGGTGAGGGTGAGGGGCATTGTTAGGGTCAGGGTGAGAGTTAGGGTTAGGGTGAGGGTGAGGGTTAGGGTTAGGGTTAGGGTAATGGTTAGGGTTAGGCTGAGGGTTAGGGAGAGGGTGAGAGTTACAGTGAGGGTGAGCTTTGGGGTGAGGGTGAGGGTGAGGGTTACGGTTAGGGTGTGGTTGAGGGTTATGGTTAGTGTTAGGATTAGGTTTAGGTTGAGGGGTCGGGTAGAGTGAGGGTTAGGGTGAGGGTGAGGGTTCAGGTGATGGTGAGTGTTAAGGTGTGTGTGAGGGTTAGGGTGATGGTGAGGATTAGGGTGAGGTTTAGATTTAGTGTGAGGGTTAGGGTTAGGGTGTGGGTGTGGGTGTGGGTGAGGGGTAAGGTTAGGTTTAGGGTGAGTGTTAGGATTAGTGTGAGGGTTAGGGTTAGGTTTAGGGTGAGGTTTAGGGTGAGGGGTAGGTTTAGGGTTAGGGTGAGTTTTAGGGTTGGTGTGAGGGTTAGGGTTAGGGTTAGGGTAATTGTAAGGGTTAGGGTGAGGGTGGGGATGAGGGTTGGGTTAGGATTAGGGTTAGGGTAGGGTTAGGCTGAGGGTGATGATGAGGTTGAGGGAGAGGTTTAGTGTGTGGGTGAGGGTTAGGGTTAGCGTGAGCGTTAGGGACAGGGGTAGTGGTTGTGTTAGGGTTAGGGTGAGGGTTAGGGTTGGTGTTAGGGTTAGGGTTAGGCTGAGGATTAGGGTGATGGTTAGATGAGGGTTAGGGTTAGGGTGAGGGTGAGGGTTAGGGTAAGGGTTAGGTTTAGAGTTAGGGTGAGTGCTAGTGTGAGGGTTAGTTTTAGGTTGAGGGTGAGCTTGAGGGTGTTAGGGTGAGGGTTAGGTTTAGGGTTAGGTTGAGGGTTAGTGTCAGGGTGATGTTTCTGGATGAGGGTGAGGGTTAGGGTGAGGGTTAGGGTGAGGGCTAGGGTTAGGGTTAGGGTGAGGGTTCGGGTTAGTGTGAGGTTAAGGATTAGGGTTAGAGGGAGGGTTAGGGTTAGGGATAGGGTTAAGGTTAGGGTGATGTTTAGGGTGAGGGTTAGGGTTCGGTCGAAAGTGAGGCTTAGGTTTAGGGTGAGGGTGAGGGTGAGGGCGAGGCTGAGGGTTGGGGTTAGGGTTAGGGTTAGGGTGAGGGTTATGCTGAGGGTTAGGCTGAGTGTGAGGGTTAGTTTTAGGGTGAGACTTAGGGTGGGTGCTAGGGTGAGGGTGAGGAGTAGATTTAGGGTGAGGGGTAGTGTTAGGATTAGTGTTAGGCTTATGGTTAGGTGAGGTTGAGGGCTCGGGTGAGGGTTAGGGTGAGGGTTAGGTTGAGGGCTCGGGTTTGGGTTAGGGTGAGGATTAGGTTTAGTGTTAGGGTTAAGATGAAGGTTAGGGTGAAGTGTAGGGTTAGGGTTAGGATGAGGGTGAGGGTTTGGGCTTGGGTGAGGGTTAGGTTTAGGGTTAGGATGAGTGTGAATGTGAGAGTTAGGGTTAGTGTTAGCGTTAGTGTTAGGTTGAAGTTGAGGTTTAGGTTTAGGGTTACGGTTAGGGTTAGGCTGATAGTGAGGATTAGGGTTAGGGTTACGGTTAGGGTTAGGGTGAGGGTGAGGGTGAGTGTTAGGGTTAGGGTAAGGATTAGGGTTATGGTGATGTTTAGGGTGAGAGTGAGGGTTAAGGTGAGGAGTAGGGTTAGGGTTAGGGTTAGGGTGAGGCCTAGGGTTAGATTGAAGGTTAGGGTTAGGGTGAAGTTTAGGGTTAACCTTAGGGTTAGAGTCAGGGTTAGGCTTAGGTTTAAGGTGAGGATTAGGGTTATTGTGAGGGTTAGGGTTAGGTTTAGTGTTAGCTTGAGGGATAGAGTGAGGAATATTTTTAGGGTTAGGGTGAGGGTTAGGTTTATTGTGAGGGTTAGGGTTAGGTTTAGGGTTTGCGGTAGGGTGAGGGTGAGGGGTAGGGTTAGGGTTAGTTTTACGGTTAGGGTTAGGGTGAGGGTGAGGGTTAGTTTTAGCCTTAGGGTTAGGGTGAGGGTGAGGGTGAGGTTTAGTTCTAGGGTAAGGGGGAGGATTAGAGTTACGTTTAGTGTTGCTACCGCCTCGACCACCAAAGGAAGACGCGACACCGAACTCTTCTCTCTGCAGTTTATTCAGGACCTTTGAGTAATCTTCTGACCCCAACCTCGGGGAGAATTCCCCACAGCCTTAAGTACCGGCTGGGTAGCCAACCCTGATACGCCACGTGGGAACCACCAATAGGTCCAGGTACGTGGAAGCAAGCCAGATTCTTTGCCTTAGCCATATAAGGAGTTGTGTACCACAGAGAGCACTCGCCATCGGGAAGGTGGAGGGCAGAAGCCGGCGCCATCTTCCAGGTGCGGCCTCTCGCAGCTCTCTACAGTTTCCCCTTTTTTGTTTAAAGAACACAGATGAGAACAGAGGTCTGATCCCTGTTGTGCAATGCAAGGACTGCATACAAGCCTTCTCCCAGAGGGCGCCTCTCTAGGGATGACTCAGCCTGTCCATTGATTCGTTTTTCACAAGGACGGGAAAAGGCGAATCGAACCCGTGTGCAATCAAACATGCTCTCCTCGAGGGCAAAACTCATGCCTCTCGACTGCAGTACTTTGGCTTTGCAATCTGTGTTCATTGTTTTAGGGTGGCAAGCCACGCTTGGGGGGACTGACCTGCTCCAATGCCTGTAAAGGCTTGGATAATCATGGCTGCACTGCGACGCTGAGAACCTCTAATTTGGCAAATGCACCGCAGACATACCAAGGAGGCTAACACCAGGAGGCCTGTCAGGGCTCCCAAACCCGCCCATTCCTTAAGATGATTCATAGCAGGGGATATCCATGAAGATAACCCCTCCACCAATCCGGCATCCACTCGGGTCGAGTTCACCATGACGATGGCAACCCTAAGCTGTTCCATCAGGGTGTCGAACTCCCCAGTTCAATTACCTAAAAGATAACTAGACAACTGTTTAGACAAATTTGCAGCATTTTTTGAATAGGTTTTTTCCTGGGCCTGAACTCTGGGCCTGGGCACTGTCCCTCAGCTCTTTAGCTCAAGGCCAGCGCTCTACCACTTGAGTCACAGCGTCACTTCCGGCTTTTTTCATTTTGCTTATATGGTGCTGAGGAATCGAACACAGGGCCTCATGAATGCAAGGCAAGCGCTCTACCACTGAGCCACCTTCCCAGCCCCCCTCCTTAAGATGATTGGGTCATAGCATTAGGAGCATCCACAGGCACAGGCACCCAACGAGGCATGCGGGTAACTAAAGCATATTTAAACTTTGAGGCATTCCAGCATTGGGTATAAAAGCAGGTTTCATTACTGCACGAGGTAAGTTCTTCCATACTCACAATGAACAAAAATGGGGGATACACGCACACAGAGGTAGGCCTGTGAGTAACAGAAGATTTAGGTTTAACACTTTGGCCGACACAACCCGTAGCAGTTGCCACACCAGTCACGGTACCAGAACCCGAAAAGACTGTAATCAAGGAAACAGTTATGCATCATGTCGTACGGGCATCAGTCTCGGGAACACGGACAGGGTCCCCCATCTTGGTACTTGCGATGGTTGCACCATCGCAAGGATGAGCAGGAAGACATCACCCCCCGCATCTCGTGCCTCTTCACACTGGGCTTTTCTAGTGAGGCGTTCAGACACCCACACCGGATCTTGTTGGTCCTGAGGAAAAACACAAACAGAACCTCGTGCCCATGTCAGCACGGGATCGGGCCCACGCCAGAGCCCTGTCCATTTTACCATCCCTTTTGCTGGGCCATAAGGTTCATTATGTCTATCTGCTGCGGATTGACTTTGAGCATCCAAATTTAAAAAATTAATAGTAAATAAAGCAAGAGAAAGTCTTTCCTTTGGGGTACGGCCATGGCCAATTCCCCCCTTTTGTTTTTGTAGGCACTCTTTTATCGTGCGGTGAGCACGTTCCACAATGCCTTGGATTTGGGGATTGTAGGGCAAACCATGTATAAGTTGCACCTCCATTTGATGACAAAAGGAGGCAAACTGTTGTCCTGTGTACGCAGGTCCATTGTCAGTCTTAAGTTGATAAGGTTTTCCCCAGGCTGCCCAGGCCTCCAAACAATGGGCAATAACATTGCGTGCCTTTTCTCCAGCTGAGGGCGTGGCATGTATAACACCTGAGCAGGTGTCCACAGACACATGTACATATTTTTGGTGTCCAAACTCAGAGATGTGAGTCACATCCATCTGCCAAACTTTTAGCTGGAGCAAACCCCGGGGATTAACCCCAACACTAGGTGGATGCTGATAAATTACACATCGAGGACAGTCTAATATCAACTGTCTCACATCGGCTCAAGAAATTTGAAATTTTTGTTGTAGTGCTTTTGCATTAACATGAAATGTTTTATGAAAGGTTTGGCTCTGTTTAAGACAGAGCTAATAAATACCCATTCTTGTCGGGTCCATTGATCCACTACATCATTTCCTTTGCCCAGGGGTCCTGGCAGGCCCGTATGAGCCCGAATATGCAAGGGATAAAAGCAGGATTTTCTCTGCCAAATCAACTGTTGTAATTGTTGAAATAATGGACCAACCGGACTGGAACTCTTAATAGGTCCGGCAACCTCTAAAACCTTGAGGGCGTTAATAACATAAGCAGAATCAGATATTAAATTAAAAGGAAATGGGCATGCTTCAAAAACTTTTATAACAATTTT
Source organism: Dipodomys merriami (assembly GCF_024711535.1). Lineage (NCBI taxonomy): Eukaryota > Metazoa > Chordata > Mammalia > Rodentia > Heteromyidae > Dipodomys > Dipodomys merriami. The sequence goes on along the minus strand of NW_027203282.1, from coordinate 1,366,131 downwards.
TAACTCTACCATCTGAGGAGCGCCGGGCTGAAACTGGTGCTGGACCGGTCGTTGTGCCTCAACCATGTATACACCACATCCCGTTTTTGAGCCATCAGTAAATACATTAGGGGCACTTACAATAGGTTGAGAAGTCGTTACCTTAGGAAAGATAATTGGGTGTTCCTTAAAAACCCCAAAAGGGGATGTTTTGGAAAGTGGTTGTCTATTTGTCCAGTAAAGCTACATTGTAAAATAGCCCAATCATCTATAGTAGCACACAAGGTTTGAACTTGATGGCTGGTGTAAGGAACTATAATGGTAGATGGGGCAATTCCAAAATACTGTAAGCATTGTTGAATTCCAGATAGTGCAACACCAGCCACAGCAGTAGGGTAATATTCAATGGACTTGGCCGGTGATATTTTCGGGTGAATCCAAAACAATGGGCCTTCTTGCCACAACAACCCAGTAGGTTGAGAAAAGGTAGGGAGTATACACAGGGTAATACTCTTGTCTTCCTGTATTCTCTGTAAGCAGGCATTTTGTAATCTATCTTCTGCCTTATGTAAAGTCTCTCTTGCCTCTTTGGTTAACTGTCTAGGAGAATACAAAGCGGAGTCTCCTTGTAACATAGCATAAAGGGGTCTCAACTCATAATTTGGTAGCTTTAAATAGCTTCTAACCCAATTAATATCTCCTAACAATTTTTGAAAATCATTTAAGGTTTTTAGATTATCTTTTCTCAACTCTACCTTTTGTGGAGTAAAGCAATTTTTACATATTTTCGCTCCTAAGTAATCAATAACCTGGTCCTGCTGTACCTTTTCAGGAGCTATAAACAGTCCTCTGTGCTTTAGCATCTCAATCAAATCCACATATGCCTTTTCCAGCATATGTTTACTCTTTGCTGTTAGTAAAATATCATCCATATAATGAATGCATCTTAATTTGGGATATTTTTGTCTAAGAGGGGCAAGAGTTTCGTCCACATAAAGTTGGCACATAGTAGGACTATTGGCCATCCCCTGAGGCAAAACTACCCACTCATATCTTTTATCTGGCTCCTCATGATTGCAGGAGGGAATAGTAAAAGCAAACCTCACACTGTCTTGATCATGTAGGGGAATGGAAAAAAAACAATCCTTTATATCAATCACAATAATGGGCCAAAAGGCCGGCAGGGAAGAAAGCAAAGGTAGGCCTCGTTGTACAGGGCCCATAATTTGCATCCGGTTATTGATGGCTCGTAAATCGTGTAACAAACGCCATTTTCCAGACTTCTTTTTAATAACAAAAATAGGTGTATTCCACGGGGATACTGATGGTTTAATGTGTCCTTGGGTTAACTGTTCTTGTACTAATGTCCTGGCGGCAGTTAATTTTTCAGAGGAAAGTGGCCACTGAGGCACCCACACCCGCTCCTCCGTTTTCCAGGACATGGGGATCCCTCCCCCAGTGGCCCCTAGGAAAAACCCAAGCCCTGCCTGTGGTTTCTCTGGTACACTTTAATAGGCTCCTTGTTCCCTCGTAGAAATTTACCTAGTCCAAAACTGGGGTGATAACCCATACGCACCATCATGTCCTGTGATGCAGGGGAATATTACTTAATTTAAATCCCATTTCTTTCATAAGGTCTCTGCCCCATAAGGAAACCGGGAGCTCTAACACATAAGGCTGTATTATACCGGAATGTCCTTCTTCATCACTCCAGTGTAGCTGTCTCGCACTCATGTCAGGGGCCTTAGCATATCCCAGACCTTGTAAGATTTGGGAGGATGCTTGTACAGGCCATCCCGATGGCCAATCTTTTCTGGAAATAATGCTCCTGTGTGCCCCAGTATCCAAAAGGCCCAAAATTTTCTTATTATCAACATTGAGTTCAAGAACTGGTCTTTGGTCCAAATCAAGAGACAGGAATGTTAAGTCTGTTCCTGTGGATCCAAAACCCCCCTTTCCTCTTAGCTTGGGCTGAGCCGCAAAATGGTCATGTAAACTGGGTAAAATCAAAAGCTGAGCAATTCTATCTCCTGGGGAGATGACTAAAATTCCTTTAGGAGATTCAACCATAATCTTTACAATTCCAGTATAGTCTGGGTCAATCACACCAGGATGCACCTTAAGGCCCCGCAGAATTGTGGATGACCTCCCTATCAACAATCCCACCGTGCCAGGCTCAAGGGGTCCTTGGAAGTCTGTGTCAACTAACTGGACCCCCATTCGGGGAGTTAATACGAGTCTGGTGGTGGCACGGAGGTCCAGTCCTGCTGAGCCAGCAGTGGCTCTCCACGGTCCTTGGGGTGCCGGAGGGTCGGCCATTGTTCTGGGTAGTAGCTCCTGTCCTGGTTCTCGACTGCCCCATATATTTGCGGGCCCTGAGGGCGGGGGCCCCGCTGCCCGTTTTTTGAATGGGTTCTTTCCTCCTGGGCCTGCGTTAAGGTTCGACTGTGGATGTCTTTCACAGATTGGCATTCAACTGCCCAGTGCTTCCCCCTTTTACATCTAGGGCATAGCCCAGGCTGCTTAGGCTGTTGTCCCTTTCCTGTTTCTATCACACTTCCTCTTTCAGGGAAATTATGCTTTATGTGTCCCATCTTGCCGCATCTAAAGCACGCACCTGAGCCTCCCCCTTTCTTCTGGGTTAATTGCACCACAGCAGCAGCTAATCCAGCATTAGTGGTCCGCCCAGCTCTCTGCAAACTTTCATCCATGCTTCTAGTCCTCTATTCTTATATGGGGTTATGGCGGCTCTGCATTCCTTAGTGCACTGCTCGTAAACAAGCTGTTTAATTAATGGCATGGCTGCATCTGGGTCACCAAAAATTCTGCCAGTGGCCTCGACCATACGGGCAACAAAGTCCGAAAACAGCTCCTTAGAGCCCTGCAGGATTTTGGTGAGATTGCCACTCACCTCGCCTTTATTTGGTAAGGCCTTCCATGCCTTTATGCCAATTTTATTGATTTGTTCATAAACTTGAACCGGGTAGCCTATCTGCTGATTGGCGAATCTCCCCTGTCCAAGCAGCATATCTCTGTCCCAAGCTGGGTTTCCCGCAGCCTGATTGGCTGCAGCCTCTTCACTAACAAATTCAATCAAAAAGGCCTTCCAATCTAAATACTGACCTGGGCTCAAACAAGCTCATGCGAGCCCACTCCAATCACCGGGTGTCATGCAATGTCTGTTTAGGGCCTCCACCTGGGCTACAGTAAAGGAGGCTGTGATTCCGTATGTCCGCACAGACTCAGCTAAAGATTTTATAACCTTAAAATCTAAGGGTTCATGATACCGCTGTCCCTGTGGATCCTGAAATATTTGACAGGCTAGATGTAACTCGCTTCTGACCGCTTTCCACACGTCTGGGCTGAAAGAACAGCCGGGACTGCCACTTCCGGGGTCCTCCGCAGAGAGCGGAGGGGCCGAAGGTGTGGCGCGGTGCAGGGAGGGCATGTATTCGTCTTTATCTGGGTCCTCTCTCTCCTTCCCTTTCCTCCTCTTTCTTATCTTTGTTTTTTCTATTTGTTCTATGAGTGATTGTAGTTCCTGTAAGTCTGTAGACTCAGAGGTCTCTAGTTCGGCAAAATCGGGGTATAACCCCCCCCCCCTGCTCTCCTCCTTTTCGCTGTCTGCCCTTTCCAATCTTTCTTCCTGCAGCACTTCTAGGGCGGCCTGACCATTCTCTACCACCTCACTGCAACGCTGGTCCTCGAGACAGCCTCTTATCAGTTTCCATATTGGTCTCACCCCGCTCTTAAGCGTTCCTTGTTCAGAGGCAAAATCTAGGTCCCTCCCTAGTTTCTCCCAAGAGGCCACCATGAGGCTTCCAGAGACAGCGAACCATGGGGCAACGATGTCACTTTCATCCAAAAATCTCTCTAAAGTACTCTTTTTTATTTTTAACTTTTTTGAGTGCAGTAGCTCATTGAGAGCCAAAAAAATTGGGTGCGAAGAAGAAGCGCCCATGTTTTAAACATTTAAAGCTGGTAAACAAACTTTTACTTTTACTTTTAGCTACTCTATTGACTAGCCCCGGGTTCTCGCTCTCTCTTTATCTACAGAGAAGAGCAAAAATCCCCCCCGCTCTTGTCGCGGATTCCCCTTTTACCTGGGAACTTATCCCCTGCTCTTGTCGCAGATTCCCCTTTTACCTGGAAACTTATCCCCCGCTCTTGTCGTGGATTCCCCTTTTACCTAGGGACTTACCCCCGCTCTTGTCACCGATTCCCCTTTTACCTGGGAACTTACCAGTGCACCACCCTGACTGCAGAGAGTTCTGAGTCCTCATTGGGGTTATGGCTGAGTCCCCATACAGGCCACCACGTGTCGCTAGAGCCTCGACCACCAAGGAAGATGTGACACCGAACTCTTCTCTCTGCAGTTTATTCAGGACCTTTGAGTAATCTTCTGACCCCAACCCCGGGGAGAATTCCCCACAGCCTTAAGTACCCGCTGGGTAGCCAACCGTGATACGCCACATGGGAACCACCAATAGGTTCAGGTACGTGGAAGCAAGCCAGATTCTCTGCTTTAGCCATATAAGGAGCTGTTTACCACAGAGAGCACTCACCATCCGGAAGGCAGAGGGCGGAAGCCGGCGCCATCTTCCAGGTGCAGCCTCTCACAGCTCTCTACAGTTTAGGGGTAGGGATAGGGTTAGTGTTAATGTCAGGGTTATGGTGAGGGTTAGGGTGAGGGTGAGGTGTAGGGTTAGGTTGAGGTTTAGGGTGAGGGTTAGCGTTAATGTTTGGGTAAGGGTGAGGGTTAGGTTGAGGGTTAGGGTGAGGGATAGGGTTAGGGTTAGGGTGACGGTTAGGGTTATTGTGAGGTTTATGGTTAGGGTGAGGGTTAGGGTGAGGGGTATTTTTAGGGTTAGGGTGAGGGTTAGGGTAATTGTGAGGGTTAGGGTTAGAGTGAGGGTTAGGGTGAGGGGTATTTTTAGGGTTAGGGTTAGGGTTAGGGTGAGGGTTAGACTTAGAGTTAGGGTGAGTGCTAGGGTGAGGTTTAGTGTTAGGTTGAGGGTGCACGTGAGGGTTAGTGTTAGGGTGAGGGTTAGGTTTAGGGTTAGGTTGAGGGTTAGTGTTAGGGTGATGTTTAGGGTGAGGGTGAGGGTTAGGGTGAGGGCTAGGGTTAGGGTTAGGGTGAGGGTTAGGGCTAGTGTGAGGTTTAGGGTTAGGGTTAGGGGGAGGGTTAGGGTTAGGGATAGGGTTAGGGTTAGGGTGATGTTTAGGGTGAGGGTTAGGGTTAGGTCGAAGGTGAGGGTTAGGGTTAGGGTTAGGGTGAGGGTGAGGGCGAGGGTGAGGGTTGGGGTTAGGGTAAGGGTTAGGATGAGGGTGAGGTTGAGGTTTAGGGTTAGGATGAGGGTTAGGGTGAGGGTTAGGCTGAGGGTGAGGATGATGGTGATGGTTAGTTTTATTGTGAGGCTTAGGGTGAGTGCTAGGGTGAAGGTGAGGGGTAGGGTGAGTGTGAGGGGTAGGGTTTAGATTAGTCTTAGGGTTATGGTAAGGTGAGGTTGAGGGTGTTGGTGACGGTTAGGGTGAGGGTTAGGGTGAGGGCTCGGGTTAGGGTTATGGTGAGGGTTAGGTTTAGTGTAAGGTTTAGTTTTAGGGTTAGGATGAGGGGTAGTGTGAGGGGTAGGGATAGGGTTAGAATGAGGGTGAGGGTTAGGGTTAGGTTCCAGGTGAGGGTTAGGGCTTGGGTGAGGGTTAGGTTTAGGGTTAGGGTGAGTGTGAGTATGAGAGTTAAGTTTAGCGTTAGGGTTAGTGTGAGGGTGAGGTTGAGGGTTAGGGTTAGATTTAGGGTTAGGGTTAGGGTTAGGGTTAGGCTGACAGTGAGGGTTAGGGTTAGGGTTAGGGTTAAGGTGAGGGTGAGGGTGAAGGAGAGGGCTAGGGTAAGGATTAGGGTTACGGTGATGTTTAGGGTGAGAGTGAGGGTTAAGGTGAGGGATAGGGTTCAGGTTAGGGTTAGGGTGAGGCCTAGGGTTAGGTTGATGGTTAGGGTTAGGGTGAAGGGTAGGGTTAGCGTTAGGGTTAGGGTGAGGGTTAGGGTTAGGGTTAAGGTGAGGATTAGGGTTATTGTGAGGGTTAGGGTTAGGTTTAGTGTTAGCGTGAGGGATAGGTTGAGGAATATTTTTAGGGTTAGGGTGCGGGTTAGTTTTATTGTGAGGGTTAGGGTTAGGTTTAGGATTAGCGGTACAGTGAGGGTGAGGGGTAGGGTTAGGGTTAGGTTTAGGGTTAGAGTTAGGCTGAGGGTGAGGGTTATGTTTTGGCTTAGGGATAGGGTGAGGGTGAGGGTGAGGTTTAGGGCTAGGGTAAGGGGGAGGTTTAGAGTTACGTTTAGGGGTAGGATTAGGGTTAGTGTTACTGTCAGGGTTACGGTTAGGGTTGGGGTTAGGGTGAGGTGAAGGTTTAGGTTGAGGCTTAGGGTGTGGGTGAGGGTTAGGTTTAGGCTTAGGGTTAGGGTGAGGGTGAGGGTGAGGTTTAGGGCTAGGGTAAGGGGGAGGATTAGAGTTACGCTTAGGGGTAGGGTTAGTGTTAATGTCAGGGTTACGGTTAGGGTTAGGGTTAGCGTGAGGTGAAGGGTTAGGTTGAGGGTTAGGGTGAGGGTGAGGGTTAGCGTTAACGTTTGGGTAAGGGTGAAGGTTAGGTTGAGGGTTAGGGTGAGGGGTAGGGTTAGGGGTAGGGTGATGGTTAGGGTTATTGTGAGGGTTAGGGTTAGGTTGACGGTTAGGGTGAGAGTTAGGGTGAGGGGTATTTTTAGGGTTAGGGTGAGGGTTAGGGTTATTGTGAGGGTTAGGGTTAGGGTGAGGGTTAGGGTGAGGGGTATTTTAGGGTTAGGGTTAGGGTTAGGGTTAGGGTGAGGGTAAGGGTGAGGGGTATATTTAGGGTTAGCTTAGGGTTAGGGATAGTGTTAGGGTGAGGGTTAGGGCTAGTGGTAGGGTGAGGCTGAGGGGTAGGATTAGGTCGAGGGTGAGGGTTAGTTTTAGGGTGAGGCTTAGGGTGAGTGCTAGCGTGAGGGTGAGGGGTAGGGTGAGGGTGAGGGGTAGGGTTAGGATTAGTGTTAGGGTTATGGTTAGGCTGAGGTTGAGGCTGAGTGTGAGAGTTAGGCTCACCCTAATGGCTCGGGTTAGGGTTAGGGTGAGGGTTAGGTTTAGTGTGAGGTTTAGTGTTAGGGTGAGGGTGAGGGTTAGGTTTAGGGGTAGGGTTAGGGTTAGGGTTAGGGTGAGGGCTAGGGTGAGGGTAAGGGTTAGATTTAGGTTTAGAGGTAGGGTTAGGGTTAGGGTTACTGTGAAGATTAGGGTTAGGGTTAGGGTTAGGGTGAGGTAAAGGTTTAGGTTGAGGGTTAGGGTGAGGGTGAGGGTGAGGGTTAGGGTTAGCGTTAGAAATACGGTGAGGGTTAGGTTGAAGGTTAGGGTGAGGGGTAGAGTTAGGGTTAGGTTGAAGGTTAGGGTTATTGTGAGCGTTAGGGTTAGTGTTAGGGTGAGGGGTAATTTTAGGGTTAGGGTGAGGGTTAGGGTTAAGGTGAGGATGAGGGTGAGGGTTACGGTAAGGGTTAGGGCAATGGTTAGGGGTAGGTTTAGGGTTAGGCTGAGGGTTAGGGAGAGGGTAGTGTTAGGGTTAGGTTTAGTGTGAGGGTTAGGGTTAGGTTTAGGGTTAGGGTGAGGGTTAGGTTTAGCGTTAGGGTTAGGTTGAGGGCTAGGCTTAGGGTGAGAGTCAGGGTGAGGGTGAGGTTTAGGGTGAGGGTGAGGGTGAGGGTTAGGGTTAGGGTGTGGGTGAGGGTTATGGTTAGCGTTAGTGTGAGTGTTAGTTTGAGGTGTAGGGTAGGGTGAGGGTTAGCGTGAGAGTGAGGGTTCAGGTGATGGTGAGTGTTAAGGTGTGGGTGAGGGTTAGGGTGAGGGTGAGGATTAGGGTGAGGGTTAGGTTTAGGGTGAGGGTTAGGATTAGGGTTAGGTTTTGGATGAGGGTGAGGGGTAAGGTTAGGTTTAGGGTAAGTGTTAGGTTTAATGTGAGTGTTCCTGTTAGGGTTAGGGTTAGGGTGAGGTTTAGGGTGAAGGGTAGGGTTAAGGTTAATATGAGCGTTAGGGTTCAGGAGAGGGTGAGGGTTATGGTGTGGGTGAGGGTTAATGTGACAGTTAAGTTTAGGGTGAGGGTGAGGGTAGGGGTGAGGGAGAGGGTAAGAGGTAAGGTTAGGGTGAGGGTTAGTGTTAGGGTTAGTGTTACGGATACGATTAGGGAGAGGGGTAGGGTTAGTGTTAGGGTTAGTGTGAGGTTGAGGGTTAGGTTTAGGGTGAGGTTTAGGGTTTGTGTGAGAGTTAGGGTTAGGATTAGGTTTAGGGTGAGGGTATGGGTTAGGGTGAGGTTTACGGTGAGGCTGAGGGTGAGATTTAGTATTTGGGATAGGGTGAGGGTTAGGGTGAGGTTTAGGGTTAGTGTTAGGTTTAGGGTAAGGGTGAGGTGAGGGTGAGGGTTATGGTTAGGTTTAGGGTGAGGGTGAGGGTTAGGGTTAGGGTGAGTGTTAGGGTTAGGGTGAGGGTTAGTGTGATGGTGAGGGTTAGGGTTAGGGTGAGGGTTAGGGTTAGAATTTGGGTAGGTTTAGGGTTAGGGTGAGGGTGAGGGTGAGGTTGAAAGTTAGGGTTAGGGATATGGTTAGGTTTAAGTTTAGGGTGAAGGTGAGGTTGAGGGTTAGGGTTAGGATTAGGGTTAGGGTGAGGGTTAGTGTTTGGGTGATGTTTAGGGTGAGGTTGAGGGTTGGGGTGAGTTGAGGGTTCGGGATCGGGTGAGGGTTGGGTTGTGGGTGAGGGTTAGGGTTAGGGTGAGGGTTAAGGTGAAGTAGGGTTAGTGTTAGGTTAGGGTGAGGGTGAGGGTTAGTGTTAGGGTTATTGTCAGGTTTAGGGTTAGGGTGAGGGTTAGAGTGAGGGATATTTTTAGGGTTAGAGTGACGGTTAGGTTTAGAGTGATGTTTCACATGAGGGTGAGGGTTATGGTGAAGGTGAGGGTTCACGTGGGGGTGAAGTTAGGGTGTGGGTAAGGGTTAAGGTGAGGGTTAGGGTTAGTGTTAGGTGTGGGTGAGGGTTAGGGTTAGGGTGAGGGTTAGGGTGAGGTTGAGTGTTAGGGTTCGGTTTAGTGTAAGGGTGAGGTTTAGGGTTAAGGCTACGGTAAGGGTGAGGTTTTGAGTTAGGTTTAGGGTTAGGTTAAGGGTTAGGGTTACTGTTAGGGTTAGGGTTAGGGGTAGGGTTAGGTTGAGGGTTAGGGTGAGGGTGAGGGTGAGGGTTAGCATTAGGGTTAGGGTGAGAGTTAGGGTGAGGGGTAGGGTTAGGGTTAGGGTGAGGGTAAGGGTTATTGTGAGGGTTAAGGTTAGGGTGAGGTTTAGGGTGAGGGGTGTTTTTCGGGTTAGGGTGAGGGTTAGGGTTAGGGTGATGTTTTGCGTGAGGGTGAGGGTTAGGGTTAAGGTGAGGGTTCGGGAGGGGAGGGTTAGGGTGAGGGTTAGGGTTAGGGTGATGTTTTGCGTGAGGGTGAGGGTTAGGGTTAAGGTGAGGGTTCGGGAGGGGAGGGTTAGGGTGAGGGTTAGGGTGAGGGTGTGGTTTAGTGTTAGGGTTAGGGTTAGGGTGAGGTTTAGGGTTAGGGTTACGTTTAGGGTTAGGTTGAGGTCGAGGGTTTGGGTTAGTGTGAGGGATGGGGTTAGGGTGACGATCAATGTTAGGGTTTGGGTTAGGCTGAGGGTGAGGGTGAGGGTTAGGGTGAGGTTTAGGGTTAGGTTTAGGTTCAGGTGAGGGCTAGGGAGAGAGTAAGAGTTAGTGTGAGGGTCAGGGTTAGGGTTAGGATTAGGGTTAGGGTTAGGCTGAGGGGGAGGGGGGAGGGTTATGTTAAGGGTTAGGGTGAGGGCTAGGGTGAGGGTGAGAGTTAGTGTGAGGGTGAGGTGAGGGTTGAGTTTAGGATTAGTTTGAGGTTTAGGGTTGGGCTGAGGGTGAGGGTGAGATTTAGGGTTAGGGTTAGGGGAATGGTGAGGGTGAGGGTTGTGTTTAGGATTAGGGTGAGCTTTAGGGTTGGGCTGAGGTTGAGGGTGAGGTTAGGGTTAGGGGAAGGGTGAGGGTGAGGGTTAGGGTTAGGGTGAGGATTAGTTATTCAATGATGTTTAGGGTGAGAGTGAGGGTTAGGGTGAGGGTTACGGTTAGGGTTAGGGTGAGGGTGAGGGCTAGGGTGAGGGTAAGGGTTAGAGTTAAGTTTAGGGGTAGGGTTAGATTTAGGGTTACTGTGAGGGTTAGGGTTTGGGTTAAGGTTATGGTTTGGTGAAGGGTTAGGTTGAGTGTTAGGGTGAGGGTGAGGGTTAGAGTTATGGTGAAGGTTAGAGTGAAGGTTAGATGAGGGGTAAGGTTAGCGTTAGAGTGAGGGTTAGTGTTATTGTGAGGGTTAGGGTTAGGGTGAGGGTGAGGGGTAGCGTGAGGGGTATGGTTAGGGTTAGGGTTAGGGTTAGTGTGAGGGTGAGGGTTAGGGTTAGGGCAATGGTTATGGTTAGGGTTAGGCTGAGCGTTAGGGAGACGGTAGGGTTAGGGTTAGGGTTAGTGTGAGGGTTAGGGTTAGGGTTAGGGTGAGGGTTAGCGTGAGGGTTAGGTTGAGGGCTAGGGTGAGGGTGAGGGTTTGGGTGAGGGTGAATGTTAAGGTGTGGGTGAGGGTTAGGGTGAGGGTGAGGATTAGTGTGAGGGTTAGGTTTAGTGTGAGTGTTAGGGTTTCGGTTAGGGTTAGGGTGAGAATGAGGGGTAAGGTTAGGTTTTAAGGCGAGTTTGAGGTTTAGTGTGAGGTTTAGGGTTTGGGTTAGGGTGAGGGTTAGGGTTGGTGTGAGGGTTACAGTTAGGTTTAGGGTATGGGTAAAAGTTAGGGTGAGGGTGAGATTTAGGGTTAGGGTGAGGGTTAGGGTGAGGGTTAGGTTTAGGGTTAGGGTTAAGGTTAGGATGAGGCTTAGGGTAAGGGTGAGTGTTAGGGTTAGGGTTAGGTTGAGAGTTAGGGTCAGGGTGATATTTCGCATGAGGGTGAGTGTTAGGTTGAGGGTGAGGGTTCAGGAGAGGGTTAGATTTAGGGTGTGGGTGAGGGTTAGTGTGACGGTAAGGGTTGGGGTGAGGGTGAGGGTAGGGGTGAGGGTGAGGATTAGGGGTAAGGTTAGGGTGAGGGTTAGTGTAAGGGTTAGGGTTACGGAGACGGTTAGGGAGAGGGGTAGGGTTAGGTTTAGAGTGAGGGTTAGCGTTAGTTTGAGGGTTAGGGTTAGGATTAGGTTTTGGGTGCCGGTAAGGGATAGGGTGAGTGTTAGGGTGAGGGTGAGGGTGAGATTTAGGGTTTGGTTAGAGTGAGGGTCAGGGTGAGGTTTAGTGTTAGTTTTAGGTTTAGCGTTAGGGTGAGGTGAGGGTTAGGTATAGGGTTAGGGTTAGGGTGAGGGTTAGGGTTAGGCTGAGGGTGAGGGTGAGGGTGAGGTTTAGTGTTAGCGTGAGGGTTATGGTGAGCGTTAGTGTTTGGGTGATGTTTAGGGTGAGGGTGAGGGTTAGGGTGAGGTTGAGGTTTCGGGTGAGTGTGAGGGTTAGGGTGTGGGTTAGGGTTATGGTTAGGGTTAGGGTGTGGGTTAGGGTTTGGCGTAGGGTTAGGTTTAGTGTTAGGGTGAGGGTGGGGATGAGGGTTAGGGTTAGGATTAGGGTTAGGGTGAGGATTAGGCTGAGGGTGAGGATGAGCGTGAGGGAGAAGTTTAGGGTGTGGGTGAGGGTTAGGGTGAGGTGAGGGTTTGGGTGAGCGTGTGTGTTAGGGTTAAGTTTAGGGTGAGGTTAAGGTTTAGGGTGAGGGTGAGGGTTAGGGACAAGGGTAGGGCTTGTGTTGTGATGAGGGTGAGTGTTAGGGCTAGTGTTAGGGTTAGGTTTAGGCTGAGAATTAGGATGATGGTTAGATGAGGGTTAATGTTAGGGTTAGGGTGAGCGTGAGGGGTAGGCTTAGACTTAGGGTGAGTGCTAGGGTGAGGGTGTTAAGTTGAGGGTGCGATTGAGGGTGTTAGGGTGAGGGTTAGGTTTAGGGTTCGGTTGAAGGTTAGTGTTAGGGTGATGTTTCAGGTGATGGTGAGGGTTAGTGTGAGGGTTGGGGTTAGGGCTACGTTTAGGGTTAGGGTGAGTGTTAGGGTTAGTGTGAGGTTTAGGGTTAGGGTTGGGGGGAGGGATAGGGTTAGGGATAGGGATAAGGTTAGGGTAATGTTTAGGGAGAGGGTTAGGGTTAGGTTGAGGGTGAGGTTTAGGTTTAGGGTGAGGGTGAGGGTGAGTGCAAGGCTGAGAGTTGGGTTTAGGGTTAGGGTTAGGATGAGGGTGAGGTTGAGGTTTAGGGTTAGGATTAGGGCTAGGGTGAGGGTTAGGGTGAGGGTGAGGAGGAGGGTGAGGGTTAGTTTTAGGGTGAGGCTTATGGTGAGTGCTAGGGTGAGGGTGAGGGGTAGGGTGAGGGTGAGGTATAGGGTTAGGATTAGTGTTAGGGTTATGGTTTGGCTGAGGTTGAGGGTGAGAGTGATGGTTAGGGTGAGGTCTCGGGTTAGGGTTAGGGTGAGGGTTACGTTTAGTGTTAGGTTTAGTGTTAGAGTGAGGGTTAGATTTAGTGGGAGGTTTAGAGTTAGGGTTAGGGTGAGCGTTAGGGAGAGGAATAGGGTTAGGGTTAGGATGAGGGTGAGTGTTATGGTTAGGTTCCAGGTAAGGTTTAGGGCTTGGGTCAGGGTTAGATTTAGGGTTAGGGTGAGTGTGAGTATGAGGGTTAGCGATAGGGTTAGTGTGCGGGTGAGGTTGAGGGTTAGGGTTAGGTTTAGGTTTAGGGTTAGGGTTAGGGTTAGGATGAGGGTGAGGGTTAGGGTTAGGCTTAGGGTGAGGGTGAGGGTGAGGATTAAGGTTACGGTAAGTATTAGAGTTAGGTTTAGGGTTAGGCTGAGGGTTTGGGTGAGGGGTATTTTTAGGGTTTGGGTGAGGTTAGGGTTATTGTGAGAGTTAGGGTTAGGTTTTGAGTTAGAGTTTGCGTTAGGGTTAGGATGAGGGTGAGGGTTAAGGTCAGGGTAAGGATTAGGGTTAGGATTAGGGTTAGGGTTAGGGTTAGGGTGAGGGTGAGGGTGAGGGTGAGGGTTAGGGTTAGGGTAAGGATTGGGGTTATAGTGATGTTTAGGGTGAGAGTGAGTGTTAGGGTGAGGGTTAGGGTTAGGGTTAGGGTTAGGGTGAGGTATAGGGTTAGCTTGAGAGTTAGGGTTAGGGTGAGGGTTAGGGTTAGGGTTAGGGTGAGGATTAGGTTTATTGTGAGGGTTAGGGTTTGGTTTAGGGTTAGGGTGATGGTTAGGGTGAGGGTTATTTTTAGGTTTAGGGTGAGTGTTAGGGTTAGGGTTAGGGTGAGGGTTAGGGCTAGTGGTTGGGTGAGGGTGAGGGCTACGGTTAGGGTTAGGGTGAGGGATAGGGTTAGTGTGAGGGTTAGGGTTAGGTTTAGCGTTAAGGTGAGGGTTAGGTTGAGTGGTAGGTTAGGGTTAGGATGAGGGTTAGGGTTGGTGTGAAGGTTAGGGTTAGGGTTAGGGTTAGGCTGAGGGTAAGGTTTAGGGTAAGGATTATTGTGAGGTTTGGGTTTTTATGAGGGTTAGGATTAGGGTTATTGTTAGGGTTAGGGTGAGGGTAAGGGTTAGGGTGAGGTTAAGGTTAGGGTGATATTTCACGTGAGGGTGAGGACTGGGATGAGGGTGAGGGTTCGGGAGAGGGTGAGGGTTAAGGTTTGGGTAAGAGTTAGGGTGAGGGTTAGGTTTAGTGTTAGAGTTAGGGTTAGGGTTAAGTTTAGGGTTAGAGTCAGGGTGAGGGTTAGGATTAGTGTGAGGGATAGGGTTAGGTTTAGGACCAATGTTAGGGTTATGGTTAGGATGAGGGCGAGGGTGAGGGTGAGGGTGGGGTTAGCTTAGGATCAATGTTAGGTTTAGGGTTAGGCTGAGGGTGAGGGGGTGAGGCTGAGGGTCAGGATTAGGATTAGGGTAAGTGTTAGTGTTAGGCTGAGGGGAAGGGGAGGAGGGTTATGTTTAGGGTTAGGGTGACGGCTAGGGTGAGGGTGAGAGTTAGTGTGAGGGTGAGAGTGTGGGTTAGGTTTAGGATTAGGGTTAGATTTAGGGTTAGGCTGAGGGTGAGTCTGAGGGTTAGGGTTAGCGGTTTTGTGAGGGTGAGGTTGAGGGTTAGGGTTAGGGTGAGGATTAGGATTACTATGATGTTTAGGGTGAGAGTGAGTGTTAGGGTGACGGTTAAGGTTAGGGTGAGGGCTAGGATGAGGGTAAGTGTTAGAGTTAGCTTTAGGGGTAGGGTTAGGGATAGGGTTACTGTGAGGGTTAGGGTTAGCATTAGGGTTAGGGTTAGGGTTAGGTTGAAAGTTAGGGTGAGGTGTAGGGATAAGGTTAGTGTGAGGCTTAGGGTTATTGTGAGGGTTAGGGTTAGGGTGAGGGTGAGGCGTACGGTGAGGGGTATTGTTAGGGTTAGGGTTAGGGTGAGGGTTAGGGTTAGGGTTAGGGTGAGGGTTAGGGTTAGCGTTACGGTTAGGTTGAGGGCTAGGGTGAGGGTGAGACTTAAGTTTAGGGTGAGCTTTATGGTGAGGGTGAGGGTTCGGGTGAGGGTGAGTGTTAAGTTGTGGGTGAGGGTTACTGTTAGCATTTGGGTGAGGGTTAGGGTGATGGGTAGGGTAGGGTGAGGGTTAGGGTGAGGGTGAGGGTTCGATTGGGGGTGAGTGTTAAGGTGTGGGTGAGGGTTATGGTGAGGGTGAGGAGTAGGGTGAGGGTTAGGTTTAGTGTGAGTGTTATGGTTTGAGTTAGGGTTAGGGTGAGGTTGGGGGTAAGGTTAGGTTTATTGTGAGTGTTAGGTTTAGGGATAGGATTACGTTCAGATTTAGGGTGAGGGTTAGTGTTAGGGTTAGTGTGAGGGTGAGGGATAAGGAGAGGGTGAGATTTAGGGTGTGGGTGAGGGCTAGTGTGACGGTAAGGGTTCGGGTGAGGGGTAGGGTTAGAGTTAGGATGAGGATGAGTGTTAGGGTTATGGTTAGGCTGAGATTGAGGGTGAGGGAGGGTTAGGGTGAGGGTTACAGTGATGGCTCGAGTTACGGTTAGGGTGAGGTTTAGGTTTAGTGTGAGGTTTAGTGTTAGAGTGAGGGTTAGGGTTAGGGATAGGATGAGGGTGACGGTTAGGGTTAGGTTCCAGGTGAGGGTTAGGATTTGGGTGAGGGTTAGGTTTAGGTTTAGGGTGATTGTGAGTATGAAGGTTAGGGTTAACATTAGGGTTAGTGTGAGGGTGAGGTTGAGGTTTAGGGGTAGATTTAGGGTTAGGGTTAGGGTTAAGGTTAGGCTGAGGGTGAGGGTTAGGGTTAGGGTTAGGGTGAGGGAGAGGGTTAGGGATAGGGTTAAGGTAAGGATTAGGGTTAGGTTTAGGGTGACGGCTAGAGTTAGGTTGAGGGTTAGGGTTAGCGTTAGCGTTAGGGTTAGGGTGAGGGTTTGGGTGAGGGTTAGGGTTAGGTTTAGAGTGAGGATTAGGGTTATTGTGAGGGTTAGGGTTAGGGTGAGGGTTAGGGTGAGGGGTATTTTTAGGGTTAGGATGAGGGTTAGGGTTATTGTGAGGGTTAAGTTTAGGTTTAGGGTTAGGGGCAGGGTGAGGGTGAGGGGTAGGGTTAGGGTTAGGCTGAGGGTGAGTGTTAGGTTTAGGGTTAGGGTTAGGGTGAGGATGAGGGTGAGGTTTAGGGCTAGGGTAAGGGTGAGGGTTAGAGTTACGTGTAGGGGGAGGCTTAGGGTTAGGCTTACTGTCAGAGTTAGTGTTAGGGTTAGGGTTAGGGTGAGGTATAGGTTTAGGGTGAGGGTTAGCGTAAGCGTTAGGGTTAGGGTGAGTGTTATGGTCAGGGTTAGGGTTAGAGGTTGGGTTAGGGTTAGGGTGAGGGTTAGGGGTTATTGTGAGGGTTAGGTTTAGGTTTTGGGTTAGGGTGAGGGTTAGGTTGTGGGGTATTTTTAGGTTTAGGGTGAGGGTTAGGCTTAGGGTTAGGGTTAGGATGAGGGTTAGGGCTAGAGGGTAGGGTGAGGCTGAGGGGTAGGGTTAGGGTTAGGTTGAGGGTTAGGGTTAGTGTGAAGGTTAGGGTTTGGTTTAGCGTTAGGGTGAGGGTTAGGTTGATGGGTACGCTAGGGTTAGGGTGAGGGCTAGGGTTGATGTGAAGGTTAGGGTTAAGGTTAGGGTTAGGGTGAGGGTAAGGTTTCTGATTAGGGTTAGTGTGAGGTTTGGGGTTTGTGTGAGGGTTAGGTTTAGGGTTATTGTTTGGGTTAGGTTGAGGGTAAGGTTTAAGGTTATGGTTAGGTTTAGGGTGATGTTTCCCGTGTGGGTGAGGGTTAGGGTGTGGGTGAGGGTTCGGGAGAGGGTGAAGGTTAGTGTGTGGGTAAGGGTTAGGGTTAGGGTGAGGGTTAGGGTTAGGGTTAAGTTTAGGGTTAAGGTGAGGGTGAGGGTTAGGGTTAGCGTGAAGGATAGGGTTAGGGTTAGCGTGAGGGTGAGGATTCGACTTAGGATCAATGTTAGGGTTAGGATTAGGCTGAGGGTGAGGGTGAGGGTGAGGGTTAGGGTTAGGTTTAAGGTTAGAGTGAGGGATAGGGTGAGAGTAAGAGTTAGTGTGAGGGTGAGTGTTAGGGTTAGGATTAGGGTTAGGGTTTGGGTTAGGCTGAGGAGGCGGGGGGAGGGTTATGTTAAGGGTTAGGGTGAGGGATAGGGTGAGGGTGAGAGTTAGTGTGAGGTTGAGGGTTAGGGTTAGTTTTAGGAATAGTGTGAGGTTTAGGGTTGGGCTGAGGGTGAGGGTGAGGGTTAGGGTTAGGGGAAGGTTGAGGGTAAGGGTTAGGGTTAGGGTGAGGATTAGGGTTACAGTGAGGTTTAGGGTGAGAGTGAGGGTTAGGGTGAGGGTTAGATTTAGGGTTAGGGTGAGGGTGAGGACTAGGGTGAGGGGAAGGTTTAGTGTTAGGTTTAAGGGTAGGGTTAGGATTAGGGTTACTGTGAGGTTTAGGGTTAGGGTTAGGGTTAGGGTGAGGTAAAGGGTTAGGTTGAGGGTTAGGGTGAGGGTGAGGCTTAGGGTCAGCGTTAGGGTTAGGGTGAGGGTGAGGCTTAGGGTTAGCGTTAGGGTTAGGGTGAGGGTTAGTTGGAAGGTTAGGGTGAGGGGTAGGGTTAGGTTTAGGGTGAGGGATAGGGTTATTGTGAGGGTTAGGGTGAGGGTGAGGGCTAGGGTGAGGGGAAGGTTTAGTGTTAGGTTTAGGGGTAGGGTTAGGATTAGGGTTACTGTGAGGTTTAGGGTTAGGGTTAGGGTTAGGGTGAGGTAAAGGGTTCGGTTGAGGGTTAGGGTGAGGGTGAGGCTTAGGGTTAGCGTTAGGGTTAGGGTGAGGGTGAGGCTTAGGGTTAGCGTTAGGGTTAGGGTGAGGGTTAGTTGGAAGGTTAGGGTGAGGGGTAGGGTTAGGGTTAGGGTGAGGGATAGGGTTATTGTGAGGGTTAGGGTTAGGTTGAGGCTGAGGGGTAGGGTGAGAGGTATTGTTAGGGTTAGGGTGAGGGTTAGGGTTAGGGTGAGTTTGAGGTTTAGGGTTAGGGTTAGGGCAATGGTTAGGGTTATGGTTAGGGTTAGGCTGAGGGATAGGGAGAGGGTAGGGTTAGGGTTCGTGTGAGGGTTAGCATAAGGGTTAGGGTTAAGGTGAGGTTTAGATTTACCTTTATGGTTAGTTTGAGGGCTAGGATGAGGGTGAGAGTTAGGGTGAGGGTGAGCTTTAGGGTGAGGTTTAGGGTTCGGGTTAGGGTTTGGGTTAGGGTGTGGGTGAGGGTTACGGTTAGCTTTAGGGTGAGGGTTAGGTTGAGGTGTAGGGTAGGGTGAGGTTTAGGGTGAGGGTGAGCGTGAGGGTGAGGGTGAGTTTGAAGGATAGGGTTAGGATTAGTGTGAGGGTGAGGGTTAGGCTGAGGGTGAGGATGAGGGTGAGGGTTAGTTTTAGGGTGAGGCTTAGGGTGAATGCTAGTGTCAGGGTGAGGACTAGGGTGAAAGTGAGGGGTAGGGTTAGGATTAGTGTTAGGTTTATGGTTAGGCTGAGGTTGAGGCTGAAGGTGAGGGTTAGGGTGAGGTTTAGGGTTAGGGTTAGGGTGAGGATTAGGTTTAGTGGTGGTTTAGTGTTAGGGCTTGGGTGAGGGGTAGGGTTAGGGTTAGGATGAGGGTTAGAGTTAGGATGAGGGTGAGGGTTAGGGTTTGGTTCCAGGTGAGGGGTAGGTGTATGTTTAGGGTTAGCGTTGGTTTAGGGTTAGGCTATAGGTGAAGGTTAGGGTTAGGGTTAGTGTGAGTGTGAGGGTGAGGGTTAGGGTTAGGGTGAGGGTTAGGGCTAGTGGTAGGGAGATGGTGAGCGGTAGGGTTAGGGTTAGGGTGACGGTTACGTTTAGTGTGAGGGTTAGGGTTAGGTTTAGCGTTAGGGTGAGGGTTAGGTTGAGGGGTAGGGTTAGGGTTAGGGTGAGGATTAGGGTTATTGTGAGGGTTAGGGTTAGGTTTAGAGTTAGGGTGAGAGTTAGGGTGAGGGGTACTTTTAGGGTTAAGGTGAGTGTTCGGGTTAGCGTTAGCGTTAGAGGGAGGGTTCGGTCTAGTGTTACAGTGAGGGTGAGGGGTAGGGTTAGTGTTAGGGTGAGCGTTACAGTTAGTGTGAGGGTTAGGTTTAGGTTAACGTTAGGGTGAGGGTTAGGTTGAGGGGTAGGATAGGGTTAGGGTGAGGGTAATGGTTCGTGTGAAGGTTAGGGTTAGGGTTAAGTTTAGGGTGAGGGTAAGGTTTAGGGTTAGGGTTAGTGTGAAGTTTGGAGATTGTGTGAGGTTTAGGGTTAGGGTTATTGTTAGGGTTAGGGTGAGGGTAAGGTTTAGGGTGAGGGTTAGGGTTAGGGTGATGTTTAGAGTGAGAATGAGGGTTAGGGTGAGGGTGAGGGTTCGGGAGAGGGTGAAGTTAAGGGTGTGGGTAAGAGTTAGGGTGAGGATTAGGGTGAGGGTTAAGGTTACTTTAGGGTTAGGGTTAGGGTGAGGGTTAGGGTTAGTGTAAAGTTTAGGGTTAGGGTGAGGGTGAGGGTTAGGGTTAGGGTGAGGGATAAAGTTAGGGTTAGAGTGAGGGTGAGGGTTAGACTTAAGATCAATGTTAGGATTAGGGTTAGGCTGAGGGTGAGGGTGAGGGCTAGGGGAGGGTAAGAGTTAGTGTGAGGGTGAGGGTTAGGGTTAGGATTAGGGTTAGGGTTTGCTTTAGGCTGACAGGGAGAGGGGAGCGTTATTTTTAGGGTTAGGGTGAGGGCTAGTGTGAGGGTGAGAATTAGTGTGAGGGTGAGGGTGAAGGTTAGGTTTAGGATTAGGGTTAGGTTTAAGGTTAGGCTGAGCGTGAGGTTTAGTGTTAGGGTTAAGGGTATAGTGAGGGTGAGGGTGAGTGTTAGGGGTAGGGTGAGGATTTGTGTTACAGTGATATTTAGGATTAGAGTGTGGGTTAGGGTTAGAGTTAGGGTTAGGGTGAGGGCTAGGGTGAAGGTAAGGCTTAGAGTTAGGTTTAGGGGTAGGGTTAGGGTTAGGGTTACTGTGAGGGTTAGGGTTAGGGTTAGGGTTAAGGTGAGGTAAAGGGTTAGGTTGAGAGTTAGTATAAGGGTGAGGGTTAGGGTTAGTGTTAGGGTTAGGGTGAGGGTTAGGTTGAAGGTTTGGTTGAGGGGTATGGTTAGGGTTAGGGTGAGGGGTAGGGTTATTGTGAGGGTTAGGGTTAGGGTGAGGGTGAGGGGTAGGGTGAGGGGTACTGTTAGGTTTGGGTGAGGGTTAGGGTTAGGGTGAGGGTGAGGGTTAGGGATAGGGTTAGGGAAATGGTTAGGGTTAGGGTTAGGGTTAGGCGGAAAGTTAGGGATAGGGTAGGGTTAGGGTTAGGGTTAGTGTGAAGGTTAGTGTTAGGGTTAGTGTGAGGGTTAGGGTTAGCATTAGGGTTAGGTTGCTGTCTAGGGTGAGGATGAGAGTTAGGGTGAGGGTGAGCTTTAGGGTGAGCGTGAGGCTTCGGGTGAGGTTTAGGGTTAGGGTGTGGGTAAGGTTTCGGGTGATGGTGAGTGTTAAGGTGTGCTTGAGCGTTAGGGTGAGGGTGAGGATTAGGGTGACGGTTAGGTTTAGTGTGAGGGTTAGGGTTAGAGTAGGGTTACGGTGAGGGTGAGGGGTATAATTAGGTTTAGGGTGAGTGTTAGGGTTAGTGTGAGGGTTAGGGTTAGGGTTATGGTGAGGTTTAGGGTGAGGGGTAGGGTTAGGGTTAGGGTGAGGTTTAGGGTTGGTGTGAGGGTTAGACTTAGGGTAGGGTTAGGGTAAGGGTAAGGGTTAGGGTGAGGGTGAGGTTTAGGATTAGGGTGAAGGTTAGGGTGAGGGTTAGGGTGAGGATTAGGTTTAAGTTTAGGGTAAAGGTTAGGATGAGTGTTAGGTAAGGGTGAGTGTTAGGTTTAGGGTTAGGGTTAGAGTTAGGCTTAGAGTGATGTTTAGCATGAGGATGAGTGTTAGCGTGAGGGTGAGGTTTCAGGAGAGTGTGAGGGGTAGTGTGTGTGTGTGGATTAGTGTGACGGTAAGGGTTAGGGTGAGGGTGAGAGTAGGGGTGAGGGTGAGGGTTAGGTTTAAGGTTAGGGTGAGGTTTAGTGTTAGGGTTAGGGTTAAGGAGATGGTTAGGGAGAGGGGTAGCGTTAGTGTTAGGGTTAGTGTGAGGGTGAGGGTTAGGTTTAGGGTGAGGGTTAGGGTTAGTGTGAGGGTTATGGTTAGGATTATGTTTAGGGTGAGGGTAAGGTATAGGGTGAAGTTTAGGGTGAGTGTGAAGGTGAGATTTAGGGTTTGGGTTAGAGTGAGGGTTAGGGTGAGGTTTAGGGTTAGTTTTAGGTTTAAGGTTAGGGTGAGGTGAGGGTGAGGGTTAGGGTTAGGGTTAGGGTGAGGGTGAGGGTTAGGGTTAGGGTGAGGGTTAGGGTTAGGGTGAGGGATAGTGTGATGTTGAGGTTTAGGGTTAGGGTGAGGGTTAGGGTTTGTGTTTGGGTTAGGGTTAAGGTTATGGTGAGGGTGAGAGTGAGGTTAAAGGATAGGGTTAGGGTTAGGTTTAAGTTTAGGGTGAGGATGAGTTTGAGGGTTAGGGTTAGAATTAGGGTTAGTGTTAGGATTAGGCTGAGGGTGAGGGTGTGGGTGAGGGTTAGTGTTAGGGTGAGGGTTAGGGTGAGGGTTAGTGTTTCTGTGATGTTTAGGGTGAGGGTGAGTGTTAGGGTGAGGTTGAGGGTTCAGGTAAGGGTGAGGGTTAGTGTGTGTGTGAGGGTTAGGGTTAGGGTAAGGTTTAGGGTGAGGTTGAGTATTAGGCTTAGGGATAGGGTTAGGGTGAGGGTTAGGGTGAGGCATAGGGTTAGGTTTAGGGTTAGGGTGAGGGTGGGGATGAGGGTTAGGGTGAGGATGAGGGTGAGGGAGAAGTTTAGGTTGTGGGTGAGGGTTAGGTTGAGGGAGAGGTTTAGGGTGTGTATGAGGGTTTGGGCGAGGGTGAGGGTTAGGGTGAGGTGAGGGTTAGGGTGAGGGTGAGGGTGAGGGTTAGGGACAGGGTAGTGCTTGTGTTAGGGTTAGGGTGAGGGTTACGGTTAGTGTTAGGGTTGGGGTTAGGCTGAGGATTGGGGTGATGGAGAGATGAGGGTTAAAGTTAGGGTGAGGGTTAGGTTTAGGTTGAGGGTTAGGCTTAGAGTTAGGGTGAGTGCCAGGGTGAGGGTGAGTGTTAGGTTGAGGGTGCGCGTGATGGTTAGTGTTAGGGTGTGGGTTAGGTTTAGGGTTAGGGTGAGGGTTAGTGTTAGGGTGATGTTTCGGGTGAGGGTGAGGGTTAGGGTCAGGGTTAGGGTGAGGGCTAGGGTTAGGTTTTAGGGTTAGGGTGAGGGTTAGGGTTAGTGTGAGGTTTAGGTTTAGGGTTATGGTGAGGGTTATGGTTAGGTTTACAGTGGTGTTTAGGGTGAGGGTTAGGGTTAGTTTGAGGGTGAGGTTTAGTGTTAGGGTTAGGGTGAGGGTTATGGTGAGGGTTAGGGTTGAGGTTAGGATGAGGGATAGGGTTAGGATGAGGGTGAGGGTGAGGTTTAGGTTCCAGGTGAGGGTTAGGGGTTGGGTGAGGGTTAGGTTTAGGGTTAGGGTGGGTGTGAGTGTGAGGGTTAGGTTTAGCGTTAGGGTTAGTGTGAGGGTGAGGTTGAGGGTTAGGGGTAGGTTTAGGGTTAGGGTTAGGGTTAGGGTGAGGGCAAGGATTAGGGTGAGTGTGAAGATTAGGGTTAGAGTGATGTTTAGGGTGAGATTGAGTGTTAGGGTGAGGGTTAGTGGTAAGTTGAGGGTGAGGGGTAGGGTTAGGTTGAGGGGTAGGGTTAGCGTGTGGGTTGGGTTAGCGTTAGGGTTAGGGTGAGGGTTAGGGTGAGGATGAGGGAAGGGGTAGGGTTATGGTTAGGGTGAGGATTAGGGTTATTGTGAACTTTAGGGTTAGGTTTAGGGTTAGGGTGAACTTTAGGGTGATGGGTATTTTTAGAGTTAGGGTGAGGTTTAGGGTTATTGTGAGGGTTAGGGTTAGGTTTAGGGTTAGGGGTAGGGTGAGGGTGAGGGGTAGGGTTAGGTTTAGAGTTAGGGTTAGGATGAGGGTGAGGGTTAGGGTTAGGGTGAGGTTGAGTGTAAGGGTTAGGGGTAGGGTAAGGTTGAGGGTTAGAGTTAGGTTTAGGGGTAGTGTCATGTTTAGGGTTACTGTCAGGATTAGGGTTATGGTTAGGGTGAGGTATAGGGTTAGGTTGAGGGTAAGGGTGAGGGTGAGGGTTAGGGTTTCCATCAGGGTTAGGGTGAGGGTTAGGGTGAGAGTTGGGGTGAGGGGTATTTTTAAGGTTAGGTTGAGGGTTAGGGTTAGGGTTAGGGTTAGGTTGAGGGTTAGGGCTAATGGTAGGTTGAGGGTGAGTGGTAGGGGTAGGGTGAGGGTGAGGGTTAGGGATAGTGTGAGCGTTAGGTTAGTGTTAGGGTTAGGGTTAGGTTGAAGGTTAGGGTTAGGGTTAATTTAGGGTTAGGGTTAGGGTTATGTTTAGGGTTATTGTGAGGGTTAAGGTTACGTTTAGGTTTATGGTTAGGGTGAGGGTGAGGGGCAGGGTTAGGTTTAGGGTTAGGCTGAGGGTGAGGGTTAGGGTTAGGGTTAGGGTAAGGGTTCGGCGGAGGGTGAGGATGAGGGTGAGGGTTAGTTTTTGGGTGAGGCTTAGGGTGAGTTGTAGGATGAGGGTGAGGGGTAGGGTGAGGGTGAGGGGTAGGGTTAGGATTAGTTTTAGGGTTATGGTTAGGCTGAGGTTGAGTGTGAGTGTGATTGTTAGGGTGAGGGTTAGGGTGAGGGCCAGGGTTAGGATGAGGGTGAGGGTTAGGGTTAGTGTGAGGTTTAGTGTTAGGGTTAGGGTGAGGGTGAGGGTGAGGGGTAGGGTTAGGGTTAGGATGAGGTTTAGGGTTAAAATGAGGGTGAGGGTTAGGGTTGGGTTCCAGGTGAGGGTTAGGGCTTGGGTGAGGGTTAGGTTTAGGGTGAGTGTGAGTGTGAGGCTTAGGGTTAGCATTAGGGTTAGTGTGAGGGTGAGGGTGAGGGTTAGGATTAGGGTTAGGGTTAGGGTTAGGGTTAGGCTGAGGGTGAGGGTTAGGGTTAGGGTTAGGGTGAGGGTGAGGCTGAGGGTTAGCGTTAGGTTGAGGATTAGGGTTACAGTGATGTTTATGGTCAGAATGAGGGTTAGCGTGAGGGTTAGCGATAAGGTTAGGGTGAGGGCTAGGGTTAGGTTGAGGGTTAGTGTTAGGGTTAGGGTTACTGTTAGGGTTAGGGTGAGGGTTTGGGTCAGTGTTAGGTTTAGGGGTAACGTTAGGGTGAGGATTAGGGTTATTGTGAATTTTGGGGTTAGGTTTAGGGTTAGGGTGAGGTGTATTTTTAGGGTTAGGGTGAGGTTTAGGCTTATTGTGAGGGTTAGGGTTAGGTTTAGGGTTACGGTTAAGGTGAGGGTGAGGGGTAGGGTTACGGTTAGTGTTAGGCTGAGGGTGAGGGTTAGGGTTAGGGTGAGGGTGAGGGTGATTGTTAGGGTGAGGTTTCGGTTGATGGTTAGGTTCAGGGTTAGGATTAAGGTGAGCATGAAGGTTAGGGTGAGAGTTAAGGTTAGGGCTAGTGTAAGGTTGAGGGTTAGATTTAGGTTTAGGGGTAGGGTTAGGATTAGGGTTACTGTCAGGGTTAGGGTTAG
Source organism: Dipodomys merriami (assembly GCF_024711535.1). Classification (NCBI taxonomy): domain Eukaryota; kingdom Metazoa; phylum Chordata; class Mammalia; order Rodentia; family Heteromyidae; genus Dipodomys; species Dipodomys merriami. Next base: position 1,341,916 of record NW_027203282.1, on the reverse strand, counting down.
GGTTAGGGTGAGGAATAGGTTTAGGTTGAGGGTTAGGGTGAGGGTGATGGTTTGTGTTAGTGTTAGGGTTAAGGTGAGGGTTAGGGTGAGGGGTAGGGTTAGGGTTAGGTTCAGGGTTAGGTTTATTGTGAGGGTTAGGGTTAGGTTTAGGGATAGGGTGAGGATTAGGGTGAGGGTTATTTTTAGGGTTAGGGTGAGGGTTAGGATTAGTGTGAGGTTTAGTGTTAGGGTTAGGGTGAGGGTTAGGGAGAGGGGTAGGGTTAGGGTTAGGGTGAGGGTTAGGGTTAGTGTGAGGGTTAGTGTTAGGTTTAGCATTAGGGTGAGGGTTAGGTTGAGGGGTAGGGTAGGTTAGTGTTGGTGTGAAGGTTAGGTTTAGGGTGAGGGTGAGGGTGAGGGTAAGGTTTAGGGCTAGGGTTAGTGTGAGGTTTGGGATTTGTGTTTGGGTTAGGGTTAGTGTTACTGTTAGGGTTAGGGTGAGGGTAAGGGTTAGGGTGAAGGTTAGAGTTAGGGTGATGTTTCGCGTGAGGTTGAGGGTTAGGGTGAGGGTGAGGGTTCGGGAGAGGGTGAAGGTTAGGATGTGGGTAAGGGTTAGTGTGAGAGTTAGGGTGAGGGTTAGGGTGAGGGTTAGGGTTAGTGTTAGTGTTAGGGTTAGGGTGAGGGTTATGGTTAGGGTTAAGTTTAGGGTTAGGGTGAGTGTGAGGGTTATTGTTTGCTTGAGGGATAGGGTTATGGTTAGCGTGAGGGTGACGGTTAGGCTTAGGATCAATGTAAGGGTTAGGGTTAGGCTGAGTGTGAGGGTAAGGGTGAGGGTTAATGTTAGGTTTAGTGTTAGGGTGAGGGCTGGGGTGAGGGTGGGAGTTAGTGTGAGGGTGAGGGTTAGGTTTAGGATTAGGGTTGGGTTTAGGGTTAGGCTGAGGAATAGGGTAAGGGTTAGGGTTAGGGGTAGGGTGAGGGTAAGGGTGAGGGTTAGGGTTAGGGTGAGGATTAGGGTTACATTGATGGTTAGGTTGAGAGTGAGGGTTAGGGTGAGGGTTAGGGTTAGGATTAGGGTGAGGGTGAGGGCTAGGGTGAGGGTAAGGGTTAGAGTTAGGATTAGGGTGAGGGTTATGTTGAAGGTTAGGATGAGGGGTAGGTTTAGGTTTAGGGTGAGGATTAAGGGTTACTGTGAGGGTTAGGGGTAGGATTAGGGCAAGGGTGAGGTAAAGGTTTAGTTGAGGGTTCGGGTGAGGGTGAGGGTTAGGTTTAGCCTTAGAGTTAGGGTGAGGGATATGTTGAAGGTTAGGGTGAGGTGTAGTGTTAGGTTTAGGGTGAGGGTTAGGGTTATTGTGAGGGTTAGGGTTAGGGTGAGGGTGAGGGGTATTGTTATGGTTAAGTTGAGAGTAAGGGTTAGGGCGATGGTGAGGGTTAGGGTTAGGGTTAGGGGAATGGTTAGCGTTAGGGTTAGTGTTTGGCTGAGGGTTAGGTTTAGGGTTAGTGTGATTGATACGGTTAGAGTTAGGGTTAGGGTGAGGGTTAGGTTTAGCGTTAGGGTTACATTGAGGGCTAGGCTGAGGGTGAGAATTCGGGTGAGGGTGAGCTTTAGGGTGAGGGTTCAGGTTTGGGTGAGTGTTAGGGTTCAGGTGTGGGTGACGGTTACGGTGATGTTGAGGGTTAGGGTTAGGGTTAGGCAATGGTTAGGTTTAGGGTTTGGCTGAGGCTTAGGTTTAGGGTTAGTGTAGGGTTACGGTTAGGGTTAGGGTTAGCGTTAGGGTTAGGTTGAGGGCTAGGCTGAGGGTGAGAGTTCGGTTGAGGGTGAGCTTTAGGGTGAGGGTTCGGGTTCAGGTGAGTGTTAGGGTTCGGGTGTGGGTGAGGGTTACGGTTAGCGTTAGGGTGAAGGTTAGGTTGAGGGGTAGGCTAGGGTGAGGTTTAGGGTGAGGGTGAGGGATCTGGTGTGGGTTAGGTTTAGGGTGAGCATTAGGGTTAGGGTTAGGGTTAGGGTGAGGGTGAGGGGTAAGGTTAGGTTTAGGGTGAGTGTTAGGGTTAATGTGAGGGTTAGGGTTAGTGTTTGGGTTAGGGTGAGGTTTAGTGTGAGGGGTAGGTTTAGTGTTAGGGTGAGGGTTAGTGTGAGGTTGAGTGTGAGGGTTATGGGTAGGGTAAGGGTGAGGGTTAGAGTTAGGTTTAGGGGTAGTGTTATGTTTAGGGTTACTGTCAGGATTAGGGTTATGGGTTGGTGTGAGGGTTAGGGTTAGGGTTAAGGTAAGGGTAAGGGTTATGGTAACTGTAAGTGTTAGGGTTAGGCTTAGGGTGAGGTTTTAGTGTTAGGGTTAGGGTTAGGGTTAGGGTGCGGGATATGTTTAGGGTTAGGGTTAAGGTTAGGATGAGGGTTAGGCTAAGGGTGAGTGTTAGGGTTAGGCTTAGGGTGAGAGTTAGGGTTAGGGTGATATTTATCGTGAGGATGAGTGTTAGGGTGAGGGTTACGGTGAGTGCTAGGGTTAGGGTTAGGGTGAGGGTTAGGTTTAGTGTGAGGTTTAGTGTTAGGGATAGGGTGTGGGTTAGGGTGAGTGTTAGGGTTAGGGTTAGGAAGAGGGTTAGGGTTAGGATGAGGGTGATCGTTAGGGTTAGGTTCCAGGTGAGGGTTAGGATTTGGGTGAAGGTTAGGTTTCGGGTTAGGGTGAGTGTGAGTGTGAGGGTTAGGGTTAGGTTTAGGGTTAGGGTTAAGGTTAGGGCGAGGGTGAGGGTGAGAGTTAGGGTTAGGGTGAGGATTAGGGTTACGGTGATGTTTAGGGTGAGAGTGAGGGTTAGGGTGAGGGTTAGGGTTAGGGTTAGGTTGAGGTATAAAGTTAGGTTGAGGGTTAGGGTTAGGGTGAGTGTTAGGGTTAGTGTTAGGGTTAGGGTGATGGTTAGGGTGAGGGTTTGCATGAGGTGTAGGGTTAGGTTTAGGGTGAGGATTAGGTTATTGTGAGTTTTAGGGTTAGGTTTAGGGTTAGGGACAGGGTTAGGGTGCGGGGTATTTTTAGGGTTAGTGTGAGGGTTACGGTTATTGTGAGGGATAGGGTTAGGTTTAGGGTTAGGGGTAGGATGAGGGTGAGGGGTAGGATTAGGGTTAGGGTAAGGGTTAGGGTTAGGCTGAGGGTGAGGTTTAGGTATAGCGTTAGGGTTAGGGTGAGGGTGAGGGTGAGGTTTAGGGCTAGGGTAAGGTTAAGGCTTAGAGTTAAGTTTAGGGGTAGGGTTAGGGTTAGGTTTACTGTCAGGGTTAGGGTTAGGGTTTGGGTGAGGTATAGGGTTAAGTTGAGGGTTAGGGTGAGGGTGAGGGTTAGGGTTAGTGTTAGGGTTAATGTGAGGGTTAGGGTGAGGGGTATTTTTAGGGTTAGGGTGAGGTTTAGGGTTAGGGTTAGGGTTTGGGTGAAGGCTAGTGCTAGTGGTAGCGTGAGGGTGAGGGGTAGGGTGAGGGTTAGGGTGAGGTTTTTGGTTAGTTTGAGTGTTAGGGTTAGGTTTCGCGATAGGGTGAGTGTTAGGTTGAGGGTTAGGGTGAGGGTTAGGGTGAGGTTTAGGGTGAGGGTTAGGGTTACTCTGAGGTATGGGGTTTGTGTGAGGGTTAGGGTTAGGGTTATTGTTAAGGTTAGGGTGAGGGTAAGGGTTAGGGTGAGGCTTAGGGTTAGGGTGATGTTTCACGTGACTGTGAGGTTTAGTGTGAGGGTGAGGGCTCGGGAGAGGGTGAAGGTTTGGGTGTGGGTAAGGGTTAGGGTGAGGGTTATTGTGAGGATTAGGGTTAGTGTTAGGGTTAGGGTTAGGGTGACGGTTAGGATTAAGGTTAAGTTTATGGTTACAGTGAGGTTGAGGGTTAGGGTTAGGGTGAGGTATAAGGTTAGCGTTAGCATGAGGGTGAGGGTTAGGCTTAGGATCAATGCTAGGTTTAGGGTTAGGCTGAGGGTGAGGGTGAGGTTGAGGGTTAGGGTTAGCTTTAGTTTTAGGGTGAGGGCTAGGGTGAGGGTAAGAGTTAGTGTGAGGGTGAGTGTTAGGTTTAGGATTAGGGTTAGGGTTAAGGTTAGGCTGAGGGGGAGGGGGGAAAGGTTATGTTCAGATTTAGGGTGAGGGCTAGGGTGAGGGTGAGAGTTAGTGTGAGGGTGAGGGTTAGGTTTAGGATTAGGGTTATGTTTAGGGTTAGGCTTAAGAGGACGGTGAGTGTTAGGGTTAGGGGTAGGGTGAGGGTAAGGGTTAAGGTTAGGGTGAGGATTTGGGTTACAGTGATGTTTAGGGTGAGAGTGAGGGTTAGGGTGAGGTTTAGGGTTAGGAATAGGGTTAGGGTGAGGGCTAGGGTGAGGGTAAGGGTTAGAATTAGGGTTAGGGTGAGGGTTAAGTTGAAGGTTAGTGTGAGAGGTAGGGTTAGGTTTAGGATGAGTGTTAGGGTTAATGTGAGGGTTAGGGGTAGGGTTAGGGTTAGGGTGAGGTAAAGGGTTAGGTTGAGGGTTAGGGTGAAGGTGAAGGTGAGAGTTAGATTTAGCGTTAGGGTTAGGGTGAGGGATAGGTTTGAAGGTTAGGGTGAGGGGTAGTGTTAGGTTTAGGGTGAGTGTTAGGGTTATTGTGAGGGTTAGGGTTAGGGTGAGGGTCAGGGGTAGGGTGAGGGGTATTGTTTTGGTTAGGGTGAGAGTAAGGGTTAGGGTTAGGATTAGGGTTAAGTTTAGGATGAGGGTTAGGGTAACGGTGAGTGTTAGGGTTAGGCTTAGGGTGAGAGTTAGGGTTAGGGTGATGTTTATCGTGAGGATGAGTGTTAGGGTGAAGGTTAGGGTGAGTGCTAGGATTAGGTTTAGGATGAGGGTTAGGGTTAGGATGAAGGTGATCGTTAGGGTTAGGTTCCAAGTGAGGGTTAGGCCTTGGGTGAGGGTTAGGTTTAGGGTTAGGGTGAGTGTGAGTGTGAGGGTTAGGGTTAGGTTTAGGGTTAGGGTTAGGGTTAGGTTGAGGGTGAGGGTGAGTTTTAGGGTTAGGGTGAGGATTAGGGTTACGGTAATGTTTAGGGTGAGAGTGAGGGTTTGGGTGAGGGTTAGGGTTAAGGTTAAGGTGAGGTATAAAGTTAGGTTGAGGGTTAGGGTTAGGGTGAGTGTTAGGGTTAGTGTTAGGATTAGGGTGAAGTTTAGGGTGAGGGTTTGCATGAGGTGTAGGGTTAGGATTAGGGTGAGGTTTAGGTTTATTGTGAGGGTTCGGGTTAGGTTTAGGGTTAGGGAGAGGGTTAGGGTGAGGGGTATTTTTAGGGTTAGTGTGAGGGTTAGGGTTATTGTGAGGGATAGGGTTAGGTTTAAAGTTAGGGGTAGGATGAGGGTGAGGGGTAGGATTAGGGTTAGGGTTAGGGTTAGGGTGAGGGTGAGGGTGAAGTTTAGGTATAGCGTTAGGGTTAGGGTGAGGGTGAGGGTGAGGATTAGGGCTAGGGTAAGGTTGAGGGTTAGAGTTAGGTTTAGGGGTAGGGTTAGTGTTAGGTTTACTGTCATGGTTAGGATTAGGGTTAGGGTGAGGTATAGGGTTAGGTTGATTGTTAGGGTGAGGGTGAGGGTTAGGGTTAGCGTTAGGGTTAATGTGAGGGTTAGGGTGAGGGGTATTTTTAGGGTTAGGGTTAGGGTTAGGGTGAAGGTTAGGGCTAGTGTTAGCGAGAGGGTGTGGGGTAGTGTGAGGGTTAGTGTGAGGGTTATGGTTAGTGTGAGGGTTAGGGTTAGGTTTTGCGTTAGGGTGAGGGTTAGGTTGAGGGTTAGGGTGAGGATTATGGTGAGGTTTAGGGTGAGGGATAGGTTTAGGGTTAGGGTTACTCTGAGGTTTGGGGTTTGTGTGAGGGTTAGGGTTAGGGTTATTGTTAAGGTTAGGGTGAGGGTAAGGGTTAGGGTGAGGGTTAGAGTTAGGGTGATGTTTCATTTGAGGGTGAGGGTTAGGGTGAGGGTGAGGGTTCGGGAGAGGGTGTAGGTTTGGGTGGGTAAGGGTTAGGGTGAGGGTTATTGTGAGGATTAGGGTTAGTGTTAGGGTTAGGGTTAGAGTGAGGGTTAGGGTTAAGGTTAAGTTTATGGTTACAGTGAGGTTGAGGGTTAGGGTTAGGGTGAGGTATAAGGTTAGGGTTAGCATGAGGGTGAGGGTTAGGCTTAGGATCAATGCTAGGTTTAGGGTTAGGCTGAGGGTCAGGGTTAGTGTTCGTTTTAGGTTTAGGGCGAGGTCTAGGGTGAGGGTAAGAGTTAGTGTGAGGGTGAGGGTTAGGGTTAGGATTAGGGTTAAGGTTAGGGTTAGGCTGAGGGGAAGGGGGGAGGGTTATGTTTAGGGTTAGGGTGAGGGCTAGGGTGAGGTTGAGAGTTAGTGTGAGGTTGAGGTTTAGGTTTAGGATTACGGTTAGGTTTAGGGTGAGGTTTAGGAGGAGGGTGAGTGTTAGGGTTCGGGGTAGGGTGAGGGTGAGGTTGAGGGTTAGGGTTAGGGTGAGGATTAGGGTTACAGTGATGTTTAGGGTGAGAGTGAGGGTTAGGGTGAGGGTTAGGGTTAGGAATAGGGTTAGGGTGAGGGCTAGGGTGAGGGTAAGGGTTAGAGTTAGGGTTAGAGTGACGGTTAAGTTGAAGGTTAGGGTGAGAATTAGGTTTAGGTTTAGTGTGAGGGTTTGGGTTAATGTAAGGGTTAGGAGTAGGTTTAGGGTTATGGTTTGGTAAAGGGATAGGTTGAGGGTTAGGGTGAGGTTTAGGGTGAGGGCGAGTTTGAGGGTTGGGGTTAGAGTTAGGGTTAGGGTGAGGGTTAGGTTGAAGGTTAGGGTGAGGGGTAGTTTTAGGTTTAGGTTGAGGGGTAGGATTATTGTGAGGGTTAGGGTTAGGGTGAGGTTTAGGGTGCTGGTTAGGTTTAGGGTTAGGGTTAAGATTAGGATGAGGGTTGGGGTAACGCTGAGTGTTAGGGTTAGGCTTAGGGTGAGAGTTAGGGTTAGGGTGATGTTTATCGTGAGGATGAGTGTTAGGGTGAGGTTTAGGGTGAGTGCTAGGGTTAGGGTTAGGGTGAGTGTTAGGTTTAGTCTGAGGTTTAGGTTTAGGGTTAGGGTGAGGGTTAGGGTTAGGATGAGTGTTAGGGTTAGGATGAGGGCGAACGTTAGGGTTAGGTTTCAAGTGAGGTTTAGGACTTGGGTGAGGGTTAGGGTTAGGTTTAGGGTTAGGGTTAGGGTTAGGTTGAGGGTGAGGGTGTGGGTTAGGGTTAGGGTGAGGATTATGGTTACGGTGATGTTTAGGCTGAGAGTGAGGGTTTGGGTGAGGGTTAGGGTTAGGGTTAGGGTGAGGTATAAGGTTAGGTTGAGGGTTAGGTTTAGGGTCAGGGTTAGGGTTAGCGTTAGGGTTAGGGTGATGGTTAGGGTGAGGGTTTGCATGAGGTGTAGGGTTAGGATTAGGGTGAGGATAAGGGTTATTGTGAGGGTTAGGGTTAGGTTTAGGGTTAGCGAGAGGGTTAGGTTGAGGGGTATTTTTAGGGTTAGTGTGAGGGTTAGGGTTATTGTGAGGGATAGGGTTAGGTTTAGGGTTAGGGGTAGGATGAGGGTGAATGGTAGGATTAGAGTTAGGGTTAGGGTTAGGATTAGGCTGAGGGTGAGGTTTAGGTATAGGTTTGGGTTAGGGTGAGGGTGAGCGTGAATTTTAGGGCTAGGGTAAGGTTGAGGGTTAGAGTTAGGGTTAGGGGTAGGGATAGTGTTAGGTTTACTGTCATGGTTAGGATTAGGGTTAGGGTGAGGTATAGGGTTAGGTTGATTTTTAGGGTGAGGGTGAGGGTTAGGGTTAGCGTTAGGGTTAATGTGAGGTTTAGGGTGAGGGGTATTTTTAGGGTTAGGGTTAGGGTTAGGGTGAAGGTTAGGGCTAGTGTTAGCGAGAGGGTGTGGGGTAGTGTGAGGGTTAGTGTGAGGGTTATGGTTAGTGTGAGGGTTAGGGTTAGGTTTTGCGTTAGGGTGAGGGTTAGGTTGAGGGTTAGGGTGAGGATTATGGTGAGGTTTAGGGTGAGGGATAGGTTTAGGGTTAGGGTTACTCTGAGGTTTGGGGTTTGTGTGAGGGTTAGGGTTAGGGTTATTGTTAACGTTAGGGTGAGGGTAAGGGTTAGGGTGATATTTCGTTTGAGGGTGAGGGTTAGGGTGAGGGTGAGGGTTCAGGAGAGGGTGAAGGTTTGGGTGTGGGTAAGGGTTAGGGTGAGGGTTATTGTGAGTATTAGGGTTAGTGTTAGGGTTAGGGTTTGGGTGAGGGTTAGGGTTCAAGTTAAGTTTAGGGTTATGGTGCGGGTGAGGGTTAAGGTTAGGGTGAGGTATAAGGTTAGGGTTAGCATGAGGGTGAGAGTTAGGCTTAGGATCAAAGCTAAGTTTAGGGTTAGGCTGAGGGTGAGGGTGAGGGTGAGGGTTAGGGTTAGGTTTAGGGTTATGGTGAGGGCTAGGGTGAGGTTTAAGTGTTAGTGTGAGGATGAGGGTTAGGGTTAGGATTAGAGTTAGGGTTATGGTTAGGCTGAGGGGAAGGGGGGAGGGTTATGTTTAGGGTTAGCATGAGGGCTAGGGTGAAGGTGAGAATTATTGTGAGGGTGAGGGTTAGGTTTAGGATTAGGGTTAGGTTTAGGGTTAGGCTTAGGAGGACGGTGAGCGTTAGGGTTAGGGATAGGGTGAGGGTGAGGGTGAGGGTTAGGGTTAGGGTGAGAATTAGGGTTACAGTGATGTTTAGGGTGAGAGTGAGGGTTAGGGTGAGGGTTAAGGTTAGGATTAGGGTTAGGGTGAGGGCTAGGGTGAGGGTAAGGGTTAGAGTTAGGGTTAGGGTGACGGTTAAGTTGAAGGTTAGGGTGAGAGGTAGGCTTAGGTTTAGCGTGAGGGTTAGGGTTAGGCTTAGGATCAAAGCTAAGTTTAGGGTTAGGCTGAGGGTGAGGGTGAGGGTGAGGGTTAGGGTTAGGTTTAGGGTTATGGTGAGGGCTAGGGTGAGGTTTAAGTGTTAGTGTGAGGATGAGGGTCAGGGTTAGGATTAGAGTTAGGGTTATGGTTAGGCTGAGGGGAAGGGGGGAGGGTTATGTTTAGGGTTAGCATGAGGGCTAGGGTGAAGGTGAGAGTTAGTGTGAGGGTGAGGGTTAGGTTTAGGATTAGGGTTAGGTTTAGGGTTAGGCTTAGGAGGACGGTGAGCGTTAGGGTTAGGGATAGGGTGAGGGTGAGGGTGAGGGTTAGGGTTAGGGTGAGAATTAGGGTTACAGTGATGTTTAGGGTGAGAGTGAGGGTTAGGGTGTGGGTTAAGGTTAGGATTAGGGTTAGGGTGAGGGCTAGGGTGAGGGTAAGGGTTAGAGTTAGGGTTAGGGTGACGGTTAAGTTGAAGGTTAGGGTGAGAGGTAGGCTTAGGTTTAGCGTGAGGGTTAGGGTTAGGCTTAGGATCAAAGCTAAGTTTAGGGTTAGGCTGAGGGTGAGGGTGAGGGTGAGGGTTAGGGTTAGGTTTAGGGTTATGGTGAGGGCTAGGGTGAGGTTTAAGTGTTAGTGTGAGGATGAGGGTCAGGGTTAGGATTAGAGTTAGGGTTATGGTTAGGCTGAGAGGAAGGGGGGAGGGTTATGTTTAGGGTTAGCATGAGGGCTAGGGTGAAGGTGAGAGTTAGTGTGAGGGTGAGGGTTAGGTTTAGGATTAGGGTTAGGTTTAGGGTTAGGCTTAGGAGGACGGTGAGCGTTAGGGTTAGGGATAGGGTGAGGGTGAGGGTGAGGGTTAGGGTTAGGGTGAGAATTAGGGTTACAGTGATGTTTAGGGTGAGAGTGAGGGTTAGGGTGAGGGTTAAGGTTAGGATTAGGGTTAGGGTGAGGGCTAGGGTGAGGGTAAGGGTTAGAGTTAGGGTTAGGGTGACGGTTAAGTTGAAGGTTAGGGTGAGAGGTAGGCTTAGGTTTAGCGTGAGGGTTAGGGTTAATGTGAGGGTTAGGGATAGGGGTAGGGTTAGGGTGAGGTAAAGGGTTAGATTGATCGTTAGGGTGAGAGTGAGGGTGAGGGTTAGGGTTAGCGTTAAGGTTAGGGTGAGGGTTAGGTTGAAGGTTAGGGTAAGGGGTAGTGTTAGGTTTAGGATGAGGGTTAGGATTATTGTGAGATTTAGGGTTAGGGTGAGGGTGAGGGGTAGGGTGAGGGGTATTGTTTTGGTTAGGGTGAGGGTAAGGGTTAGGGTGATGGTGAGGGTTAGGTTTAGGGTTAGGGCAATGGTTAGGGTTAGGGTTTGTCTGAGGGTTAGGTTTAGGGTTAATGTGAGGGTTACGGTTAGGGTTAGGGTTAGGGTGAGGGTTAGGGTTAGCGTTAGAGTTAGGTTGAGGACTAGGCTGAGGGTGAGAGTTCGGGTGAGGGTGAGCTTTATGGTGAGGGTGAGGGTGAGGGTGAGTGTTAGGGTTCGGGTGTGGGTGAGTGTTAATGTTAGCGTTAGGGTGAGAATTAGGTTGAGGGGTAGGGTAGGGTGAGCTTTAGGGTGAGGGTGAATTATCTGGTGAGGGTTAGGTTTAGGGTGAGTGTTAGCGTTAGGGTTAGTGTTAGGGTGAGCGTGAGGGGTAAGGTTAGGTTTAGGGTCAGTGTTAAGGTTAATATGAGGGTTAGGTTTAGTGTTAGGGTTAGGGTGAGGTTTAGTGTGAGGGGTAGGGTTAGGGTCAGAGTGAGGGTTAGGGTTGGTGTGAGGGTTAGGGTTAGGGCTAGGTTATGGGTAAGGGTTATGTTAAGTGTGAGTGTTAAGGTTAGGCTTAGGGATAGGGTGAGCGTTAGGGTGCGGGTTAGGTTTAGGGTTAGGGTTAAGGTTAGGATGAGGGTTAGGGTAAGGGTGAGTGTTAGGGTTAGTCTTAGGGTGAGAGTTAGGGTTAGGGTGATGTTTAGCGTGAGGATGAGTGTTAGGGTGAGGATTTAGATGAGGGCTAGGGTTAGGGTTAGGGTGAGGGTTAGGTTTAGTGTGAGGTTTAGTGTTAGGGTTAGGTGAGGGTTAGGGTGAATTGTAGGGTTAGGGTTAGGATGAGTGTTAGGGTTAGGATGAGGGTGAGTGTCTGGTTTAGTTTCCAGGTGAGGGTTAGGACTTGGGTGTGGGTTAGGTTTAGGGTTAGGGTGAATGTGAGTGTGAGGGTTAGGGTTAGGTTTAGGGTTATGGGTAGCATTAGGGTTAGGGTTAGTCTGAGGGAGAAGTTTAGGGTTAGGTTTAGGGTTAGGGTGAGGGTGAGGGTGAGGGTTAGGTTTAGGGTTACAGTGATATTTAGGGTGAGAGTGAGGGTAAGGGTGAGGGTTAGGGTTAGGGTTAGGGTGAGGTATAAGGTTAGGTTGAGGTTTAGGTTTAGGGTGAGTGTTAGGGTGAGGGTTTGCATGAGGTATAGGGCTAGGGTTAGGGTGAGGATTAGGGTTCTTCTGAGGGTTAGGGAGAGGGTTAGGGTTAGGGAGAGGGTTAGGGTAAGGGGTATTTTTAGGGTTAGTGTGAGTATTAGGGTTATTGTGAGGGATAGTTTTATGTTTAGGGTTAGGGGCAGGATGAGGGTGAGGGATAGGATTAGGGTTAGAGTTAGGGTTAGGGGTTAGGGTGAGGTATAGGGTTAGGTTGAGGGTTAGGGTGAGGGTGAGGTTTATGGTTAGCGTTAGGGTTAAGGTGAGGGTTAGGGTGAGGGGTATTTTTAGGGTTAGAGTTAGGGTGAGGGTTAGGGTTAGGGTTAGGGTGAAGGTTAGGGCTAGTGGTAGCATGAGGGTGAGGTGTAGTGTCAGGGTTAGGGTGAGGGTTATGGTTAGTGTGAGGGTTAGGGTTAGGTTTTGCGTTAGGGTGAGGGTTAGGTTGAGTGGTAGGTTAGGATTGGTGTGAAGGTTAGGGTTAGGGTAAGGGTTAGTTTTAGTTTGAGGTTTAATGTTAGGGTTAGGGTGAGGGTTAGGGTAAGGGGTAGGGTTAGGGTTAGGGTGAGGGTTAGGGTTAGTGTGAGGGTGAGGATTAGGGTTAGGTTCCAGGTGAGGGTTAGGGCTTGGGAGAGGGTTAGGTTTAGGGTTAGTGTGAGTGTGAGGCTTAGGGTTAGCCTTAGGGTAATTGTGAGGGTGAGGTTGAGGGTTAGAGTTAGGTTTATGGTTAGGGTTCGGGTTAGGTTTAGGCTGAGTGTGAGGGTTAAGATTAGGGTTAGGTTTAAGGTGAGGGTGAGGGTGAGGGTTAGGGTTAGGGTGAGGATTAGGGTTACGGTGATGTTTAAGGTGAGACTGAGTGTTAGCATGAGTGTTAGGGTTAGTGTTAGGGTGAGGGCTAGTTTTAGGTTGAGGGTTAGGTTTAGGGTGAGGGTTATGGTTAGCGTTAGGGTTAGGGTAAGGGTTAGAGTCAGGGTTAGGGTGAGGGGCAGGGTTAGGTTTAGGGTGAGGATTAGGGTTATTGTGAGGTTTAGGGTTAGGTTTAGGGATAGGGTGAGGGTTAGGGTGAGGGGTACTTTTAGGGTTAGGGTGAGGTTTAGGCTTATTTTGAGGGTCAGGGTTAGGTTTAGGTTAGGGGTAGGGAGAGGGTGAGGGGTAGGGTTAGGGTTAGGGTTAGGGTTAGGTTGAGGGTGAGGTTTAGGGTTAGGGTGAGGGTGAGGGTGAGGGTGTGGGTTAGGGCTATGGTAAGGGTGAAGGTTAGAGTTAGGTTTAGGGGTAGGGTTAGTTTTAGCATTACTGTTAGCGTTAGGGTTTAGCTTAGTGTTAGGGTTAGGGTGAGGAATAGCCTGAGGGGTAGGGTTAGGGTTAGGTTGAGGATTAGGTTTATTGTGAGTGTTAGGGTTAGCTTTAGGGCTAGGGTGAGGGTTAGGGTTAGGCTTAGGGTGAGTGTGAGTGTAAGGGTTAGGATTAGGTTTAGGGTTAGGCTTAGGGTTAGGGTTAGGCTGAGGGAGAAGTTTAGGGTTAGGGTTAGGTTGAGGGTGAGGGTGAGAATTAGGGTTAGGGTGAGGATTAGGGTTACAGTGATGTTTAGGGTGAGAGTTAGGGTTAGGGTGAAGGTTAGGGTTAGGTTTAGGGTTAGGGTGAGGGTTAGCTTGAGGGGTATTTTTTGGGTTAGTGTGAGGGTTAGGGTTATTGAGAGGGTTAGGGTGAGGGTTAGAGTTAGGTGTAGGATGAGGGTGAGGGGTAGGATTAGGGTTAGGGTTAGGATTAGGCTGAGGGTGAGGTTTAGGTATAGCGTTAGGGTTAGGGTGAGGGTGAGGGTGAGGGTTAGGGCTAGGGTAAGGTTGAGCGTTAGAGTTAGGTTTAGGGGTAGGGTTAGGGTTAGGTTTACTGTCAGGGTTAGGGTCAGGGTTAGGGTGAGGTATAGGGTTAGGTTAGGGATAGGGTGAGTGTGAGGGTTAGGGTTAGCGTTAAAGTTAAGGTGAGGGTTAGGGTGAGGGATATTTTTAGGGTTAGGGTGAGGGTTATGGTTAGGGTGAGGGTTAGTGCTAGTAGTAGCGTGAGGGTGAGGGGTAGGGTTAGGGTTAGGGTGAGGGTTATGGTTAGTGTGAGTGTTAGGGTTAGGTTTTGCGTTAGGGTGAGTGTTAGGTTGAATGGTAGGTTAGGGTTAGGGTTGGTGTGAAGGTTAGGGTTAGGGTAAGTGTTAGGTTTAGTGTGAGGTTTAGTGTTAGGGTTAGGGTGAGAGTTAGGGTGAGGGGTAGGGTTAGGGTTAGGGTGAGGGTTAGGTTTATTGTGAGTGTTAGGGTTAGCTTTAGGGTTAGGGTGAGGGTTAGGTTGAGGCATATTTTTAGGGTTAGGGTGAGGGTTAGGGTTAGGGTGAGGGTGAGGTTTAGGGCTAGTGGTAGGCTGACGTTGAGGGGTAGGGTTAAGGATAGGGTGAGGGTTAGCGTTAGTGTGAGGATTAGGGTTAGGTTTAGCGTTAGGGTGAGGTTTAGGTTGAGGGATAGGGTGGGGTGAGGGTGAGGGTTAGTGTTTGTGTGAAGGTTTGGTTTAGGGTTAGGTTTAGGGTGAGGGTAAGGTTTAGGTTTAGGGTTAGTGTGAGGTTTGGGTTTTTTGTTTGGGTTAGGTTTAGGGTTATTGTTAGGGTTAGGGTGAGGGTAAGGGTTAGGGTGAAAGTTAGGGTTAGGGTGATGTTTCGCGTGAGGGTGAGGGTTAGGGTGAGCGTGAGGGTTCGGGAGAGGGTGAAGGTTAGGGTCTGGGTAAGGGTTAGCATGAAGTTTAGGGTGAGGGTAAGGGTGAGAGTTAGGGTTAGTGTTAGGCTTAGGGTTAGGGTGAGGTTTAGGGTTAGGGTTAAGTTTAGGGTTTGTGTGAGGGTGATGGTTATTGTTAGGGTGAGGGATACGGTTATGGTTAGCGTGAGGGTGAGCGTTAGGCTTAGGATCAATGTTAGGGTTAGGGTTAGGCTGAGTGTGAGGGCTAGGGTGAGGGTAAGACTTAGTGTGAGAGTGAGGGTTAGGGTTAGGATTAGGGTTAGGCTGAGGGGGAGTGGGAGGGTTATGTTTAGGGTTAGGCTGAGGAGGAGGGTGAGGGTGAGAGTTAGTGTGAGGGTGAGCGTGAGGGTGAGGGTTAGGGTTAGGGTGAGGAATAGGGTTACAGTGATATTTAGGGTGAGAGTGAGGGTTAGGTGAGGGTTAGGGTTAGGATTAGGGTTAGGGTGTGAGCTAGGGTGAGGTTAAGTGTTAGAATTAGGGTTAGGATGAGGGTTAGGTTGAAGGTTAGGGTGAGGGGTAGGGTTAGGTTTAGGGTGAGGGTTAGGGTTACTGTGAGGGTTAGGATTAGGGTTAGGGTGAGGTAAAGGTTTAGGGTGAGGGTTAGGGTGAGGGTGAGGTTTAGGGTTAGTGTTAGGGTTAGGGTGAGGGTTAGGTTGAAAGTTAGGGTGAGGCGTAGGTTTAGGTTTAGGGTGAGGGTTAGGGTTATTGTGAGGGTTAGGGTTAGGGTGAGGGTGAGGGGTAGGGTGAGGGGTATTGTTATGGTTAAGGTGAGTTTGAGGGTTCAGGTGACGGTGAGGGTTAGGTTTAGGGTGAGGGCAATGTTTAGGTTTAGTGTTAGGGTTTGGCTGAGGGTTAGTGTTAGATTTAGTGTGAGGTTTATGGTTAGGGTTAGGGTTAGGGTGAGGGTTAGGGTTAGGTTGAGGGCTAGTCTGAGGGTGAGATTTCGCTTGAGGGTGAGCTTTAGGGTGAGGGTGAGGGTTCCGGTGAGTGTTAGGGTTTGGGTGTGGGTGAGGGTTATGGTTAGCGTTAGGGTGATGGTTAGGTTGAGGGGTAGGGTAGGGTGAGGGTTAGGGTGATGGTGAGGGATCTGGTGAGGGTTAGGTTTAGGGTGAGCGTTAGAGTTAGGGTTAGGGTTAGGGTGAGGGTGAGGGGTAAGATTAGTTTTAGCGTGAGTGTTAGGGTTAATGTGAGGGTTAGGGTTAGGTTTAGGGTTAGGGTGAAGTTTAGTGTGAGGGGTAGGGGTAGGGTCAGTGTGAGGGTTAGGGTTGGTGTGAGGGATAGGTTTAGGGTTAAGGTAAGGTTTATGGTTAGGGTTAGGGTGAGGTTTAGGGGTATGGTTAAGGTTAGGGTTAGGGTGAGGGTTAGGTTTAGGGTTAGGGTTAATGTTAGGATGAGGGTTATGGTAAGGGTGAGTGTTAGGGTTAGGCTTAGGGTGAGAGTTAGGGTTAGGGTGATGTTTAGCGTGAGGAAGAGTGTTAGGGTGAGGGTGAGGGTTCAGGAGATGGTGTGGGATAGGGTGTGGGTGAGATTTAGTGTGATATTAAGTGTTAGGGTGACGGTCAGGGTAGCGGTGAGGGTGAGGTTTACGGGTAAGTTTAGGGTGAGGGTGAAGGGCAAGGTTTGGTTAGGGTGAGGGTTAGTGTTAGGGTGAGGGTTATGGAGACGGTTAGGGAGAGGGGTAGTGTTAGTGTTAGGATTAGGGTGAGGGTGAGGGTTAGGATTAGTGTGTGGGTTAGGTTTAGGATTAGGTTTAGGGTGAGGGTAAGGGTTAGGTTGAGGGTTAGGGTGAGGGGGAGGGTGAGAATTAGGGTTTGGGTAAGGGTGAGGGTTAGGGTGATGTTTAGGTTTAGTGTTAGGTTTAGGGTTAGTGTGAGGTGAGGGTGAGGGTTAGGGTTAGGGTGAGGTTTAGGGTTAGGGTGAGGGGTAGGGTTAAGGTTAAGTTTAGGGTTAGTGTGAGCGTGATGGTTATTGTTAGGGTGAGGGATAGGTTTATGGTTAGCGCGAGGGTGAGGGTTAGGCTTAGGATCAATGTTAGGTTTAGGGTTAGGCTGAGTGTGAGGGCTAGGGTGAGGGTAAGATTTCGTTTGAGGGTGAGGCTTAGGGTTATGATTAGGATTAGGGTTAGGGTTAGGCTGATGGGGTGGGGGAGGGTTATGTTTAGGGTTAGGCTGAGGAGGAGGGTGAGGGTGAGTGTTAGTGTGAGGGTGAGGGTGAGGGTGAGGGTTAGGGTTAGGGTGAGGAATAGAGTTACAGTGATGTTTAGGGTAAGAGTGAGGGTTAGATGAGGGTTAGGGTTAGGATTAGGGTGAGGGTGAGGGCTAGGGTGAGGGTAAGGGTTAGAATTAGGGTTAGGATGAGGGTTAGGTTGAAGGTTAGGGGGGGAGATAGGGTTAGGTTTAGGGTGAGGGTTAGGGTTACTGTGAGGGTTAGGGTTAGGTTTAGTGTTAGGGTGAGGGATCAGGTTAGGGTGAGTGTTAGTGTGTGTGTGAGGGTTAGGGTTAGGGTGTGTGTTAGGGTGTCGGTGAGGGTTAGGTGAGGGTGAGTGTTAGGTTTAGAGTTAGGGTTAGGGTTAGGGTTATGGTGAGGTGTAGTGTTAGCGTTACGTTGAGGGTTAGGGTTAGCGTGAGGGTTAGGGTTAGAGTTAGGGGTAGGGTTAGGGTGAGGAATAGAGTTACAGTGATGTTTAGGGTGAGAGTGAGGGTTAGATGAGGGTTAGGGTTAGGATTAGGGTGAGGGTGAGGGCTAGGGTGAGGGTAAGGGTTAGAATTAGGGTTAGGATGAGGGTTAGGTTGAAGGTTAGGGTGGGAGATAGGGTTAGGTTTAGGGTGAAGGATAGGGTTATTGTGAGGGTTATGGTTAGAGTGAGGGCGAGGGGTAGGGTGAGGGGTATTGTTAGGGTTAGGGTGAGGGTTAGATTTAGGGTGAGGTTGAGAGTTAGGGTTAGGGATAGGGCAATGTTTAGAGTTAGGGTTAGGCTGAGGGTTAGAGAGAGGTTTGGGTTAGGGTTAAGGTAAGTGTGAGGGGTAGGGTTAGGGTTAGGATTAGGATGAAGGTTAGGGATAGCGTTAGGGTTATGTTGAGGGCTAGGTTGAGGGTGAGAGTTAGGGTGAGGGTGAGCTTAATGGTGAGGATGAGGGTTCGTGTGAGGGTTAGGGTTAGGGTGTGGGTGAGGGTTACGGTTAGCATTAGGGTGAGTGTTAGGTTGAGTGGTAGGGTAGGGTGAGCGTTAGGCTGAGGGTGAGGGTTCGGGTGAGGGTTAGGTTTAGGGTGAGGGTTAGGGTTAGGGTTCGGCTGAGGGTGAGGGGTAAGGTTAGGTATAGGGTGAGTGTTAGGGTTAGTGTGAGGGTTAGGGTTATGGTTAGGGTTAGGGTGAGGTTTAGTGTGAGGGCTTGGCTTGGGGTTAGGGTGAGGGTTAGGGTTGATCTGAGGGTTAGGGTTAGGGTTAGGGTAAGGGTAAGGGTTAGGATGAGGATGAGGTTTAGGTTTAGGATTAGGGTTAGGGTTAGGGTGAGGGTTAGGGTGTGTGTTAGGTTTAGGCTTAGGGTTAAGGTTAGGATGAGGGTTACAGTAAGGATGAGTGTTAAGGTTAGGTTTAGGGTGAGAGTAAGGGTTAGGGTGATGTTTAGCATGAGGGTGAGTGTTAGGTGAGGGTGAGGGCTCAAGAGAGGGTGAGGGTTAGGGTATGGGTGAGGATTAGTGTGACGGTTAGGGTTAGGGTGAGGGTGAGGGTGGAGGTGAGGGTGAGGGTTAGGGGTAATGTTAGGGTTAGGGTTAGTGTTAGGGTTAGGGTTACAGAGACAGTTAGGGAGAGGGGTAGGGTTAGGATGAGGGTTAGGGTTAGGTTTAGGGTGAGGGTTAGGGTTAGTCTGAGGGTTAGGGTTAGGATTCGGTTTAGGGTGAGCTTAAGTGTTAGGGTGAAGGTCAGTGTAAGGGTGAGGGTGAGATTTAGAGTTTGGGTTAGGGTGAGGTTTAGCGTTAGTGTTAGGTTTAAGGTGAGGCCTAGGGTTAGGGTGAGGGTTAGAGGGAAGGTGAGCGTTAGGGTTAGGGTGACGGTTAGGTTTAAAGTTTGGGTTAGGGTTAGGGTTAGGGTGAGGGTGAGGGTGAGGTTGAAGGTTTGGGTTAGGTTTAGTTTTAAGTTTAGGGTGACGGTGAGGTTGAGGTTTAGGGTTAGGGTAAGGGTTAGGGTTAGGGTTAGAGTTAGGTTTATGGGTAGGGTTAGGGTTAGGGTTAGTGTAGTGTTTAGGGTTAGGGTTAGGGTGAGGTATAGGTTTAGGTTGAGGGTTAGGGTGAGGGTGAGGATTAGGGTTAGAGTTAGTGTTAGGGTGAGGGTTAGGGTGAGGGTTAGTGTGAGGGCTAGTTTTAGGGATAGGGTGAGGGTTAGGGTTATTGTGAGGGGTAGGGTTAGGTTTAGGGTTAGGGTGAGGTTTAGGTTGAGGGGTATTTTTAAGGTTAGGGTGAGGGTTATGGTTTGGGTTAGGGTTAGTGTGAGGGTTAGGGATAGTGTTAGGATGAGGTTGAGGGGTAGGTTTAAGGTTAGGGTGAGCTTTAGGGTTAATGTGAGGGTTAGGGTTTGGTTTAGTGTTAGGGTGAGGGTTAGGTTGAGGTGTAGGGTACTGTTCGGATGAGGGTTAGGGTTGGTGTGAAGGTTACGATTAGGGTTAGGGTTAGGGTGAGGGTAAGGTTTAGGGTTAGGGTTAGTGTGAGTTTTGGGGTTTTTGTGAGGGTTAGGGTTAGGGTTATTGTTAGGGTAATGGTGAGGATAAGGGTTAGGGTGAGGGTTAGGTTTAGAGTGATGTTTCCTGTGAGGGTGAGGGTTAGGGTGAGGGTGAGAGTTCGGGAGAGGATGAAGGTTAAGTTGTGGGTAAGGGATAGGGTGAGGGTTAGGGTCAGGGTTAGGGTTAGTGTTAGGGTTAGGGTGAGGTTTAGTGTGAGGGGTAGGGTTAGGGTTAGGGTGAGGGTTAGGGTTGATGTGAGGGTTAGGGTTAGGGTTAGGGTAAGTGTAAGGTTTAGGATAAGGGTAAGGTTTAGTGTTAGGGTTAGGGTTAGGGTGAGTGTTAAGGTGAGGCTTAGGTTTATTGTTAGGGTTTAGGTGAGGATGAGGATTAGGATAAGGATGAGTTTTAGGGTTAGGTTTAGGGTTAGGGTTAGGTTCAGGGTAAGGGTGATGGTTAGGGTTAGGGTTAGGGTTAGGGTGATGGTTAGGCTGAGGCGTAGGGTTAGGTTTAGGTTTAGGGTGAGGGTGGGGATGAGGGTTAGCTTTATGATTAGGGTTAGGGTTAGGGTTAGGCTGAGGGTTTAGGGTGTGGGTGAGGGTTAGGGTGATGGTGAGGGTTAGGGTGAGGTGACGGTTAGGATGAGAGTGAGGGTTAGGGTGAGGGTGAGGGTGAGGTTTAGGTTTAGGGCTTGTGTTAGGGTTAGGGTGAGGGTTACGGTTACGGTTAGGGTTAGGGTCAGGCTGATGATTAGGGTGATAGTGAGATGAGGTTTATGGTTAGGGTGAGGGTTAGGGTTAGGGTGAGGCTTAGGCTTAGTTAGGTTGAGTGCTAGGGTGAGGGTGAGTGTTAGGTTGAGGGTGCGTGTGAGGGTTAGTGTTAGGGTGAGGGTTAGGTTTAGGGTGAGGGTGAGGGTTTGTGTTAGGGTGATGTTTCGGGTGAGGGTGAGGGTGAGGGTTAGGATGAGGGTGAGGTTGAGGGTTAGGGTTAGGATTAGGGTTAGGGTGAGGGTTAGGCTGAGGGTGAGGATGAGGGTGAGGGTTAGTTTTAGGCTGATGCTTAGGGTGAGTGCTAGGGTGAGGGTGAAGGGTAGGCTGAATGTGAGGGGTAGGGTTAGGACTAGTGTTAGCGTTATGGTTAGGCTGAGGGTGAGGGTGAGGGTGAGGGTGAGGTTTATGGTGAGGGCTAGAGTTAGGCTTAGAGTGAGAGTTCGGTTTAGTGTGAGGTTTAGTGTTAGGGTTAGTGTGAGGGTTAGGGTGAGGGGTAGGGTTAGGGTTCGGATGAGGGTTTGGGTTAGGATGAGGGTGAGGTTTAGGGTTAGGTTCCAGGTGAGGGTTCTGGCTTGGGTGAGGGTTAGGTTTAGGGTTAGGGTGAGTGTGAGTATGAGGGTTAGTGTTAGCGTTAGGGTTAGTATTATGATGAGGTGGAGGGTTAGGGTTAGGGTTAGGGTTAGGGTTAGGGTTAGTCTGAGGGTGAGCGTGAGGGTTAGGGTTAGGGAGAGGATTAGGTTTATGGTGATGTTTAGGGTGAAAGTGAGGGTGAAGGTGAGGGTTAGAGTTAGGGTATGGCTGAGGGTGAGGGCTAGGGTTAGGTTGAGGGTTAGGGTTAGGCTGAGGGTTAGGGTTAGCGTTAGGGTTAGGGTGAGGGTTAGCGTGAGGGTTAGGGTAAGGGGTAGGGTTAGGGTTAAGGTGAGGATTAGGGTTATTGTGAGGGTTCGGGTTAGGTTTACGGTTAATGTGAGGGGTCGGATGAGGGTATTTTTAGGGTTAGCGTGAGGGTTAGGGTTATTGTTAGGGTTAGGGATAGGGTGAGGGTGAGGTGTAGGGTTAGGGTTTGGGTTATCATTAGGTTTAGGCTGTGTGTGAGGGTTAGGGTTAGGGCTACCATAAGGCTGAGGGTTAGAGTTAGGTTTAGAGGTAGAGTTAGGTTTAGGGTTACTGTAGGGTTTAGGGTTAGGGTTAGAATGAGGTATAGGTTTAGGGTTAGGGTTAGGGTTAGGGTGAGGGTTAGGGTGAGGGCTAGGGTTAGGGTTAGTGTGAGGGTTAGGGTTATTGTTAGGGATAGGGTTAGGTTTGGTTAGGGAGAGGGTTAGGTTGAGCTGTATTTTTAGGGTTAGGGTGAGGGTTAGGTTTAGGGTTAGAGTTAGGGTGAGGGTTAGGGATAGTGGTAGGGTGAGGGTGAGGGGTTGGTTTAGGGTTAGGGTGAGCGTTAGGGTTTGTGTGAGGGTTAGGGTTAGGGTTACGGTGAGGTTTAGTGTGAGGGTTAGGGTTAGGGTTAGGGTGGGGGTTAGGGTTGATGTGAGGGTTCAGGTTAGGGTAAGGGTAAGGGTTAGGATGAGGGTAAGGTTTAGTGTTAGGGTTAGGGTGAGGGTGAGGGTTTGGGTGAGGCTTAGGTTTAGGGTTAGGGTTAATGTTAGGATGAGGGTTAGGGTAAGGATGAGTGTTAGGGTTAGGTTTAGAGTGAGAGTAAGGGTTAGGGTTATGGTTAGCATGAGGGTGAGTGTTAGGGTGAGGGTGAGGGCTTAGGAGAGGTTGAGGGTGAAGGTATGGGTGAGGGTTAGTGTGACGGTAAAGGTTAGGGTGAGGGTAAGTGTAGGGGTGAGGGTGAGGGTTAGGGGTAAGTTTAGGGTTAGGGTTAGAGTTAGGGTTAGGGTTACGGAGATGGGTATGTTTAGTTTTAGGGTTAAGGTGAGGGTGAGGGTTAGGTTTAGGGTGAGGGTTAGGGTTAGTGTGAGGGTTAGGGTTAGGATTATGTTTAGGGTGAGAGTAAGTGTTAGGGTGAAGGTTAGGGTGAAGGTGAGGGTGAGATTTAGGGTTTGGGTTAGGGTGAAGGTAAGAGTGAGGTTTAGGGTGAGGCTTAGGGTGAGGTTTAGGGTTAGTGTACGTTTAGGGTTAGGGTGAGGTGAGGGTGAGTTTTAGTGTTAGGGTTAGGGTGAGGGTGAGGGTTAGGGTTCGGGTGAGGCTTAGGGTTAGAGTTAGGGTTAGGGTGAGGGTGAGGCTTAGGGTTAGGGTGAGGCTTAAGGTTACGGTGAGGGGTAGCATTAGGGTGATTGTGGGGATTAGTATGGGGGTTCGCGTGAGGGTGAGGGTGAGGATGAGGTTGAGTTTTAGGGTGTGGGTGAGTGTTAGGGTTAGGGTGAGGTTTAGGGTGATGGTGAAGGTTAGTATGAGGGTGAGGGTTAGTGTTAGGGTTAGGGTGAGGGTGAGGGTTAGGAATAGGGTTAGGCTTTGGGTGAGGCTTAGGGTGAGGGTGAAGTTGAGACTGAGGGTGAGGGTTAGGGTTAGCTTTAGGGTTAGGGTGAGGCTGAGGGTAAGGATTAGGGTTAGGATTATGGTTAGGGTTAGGCTGAAGGTGAGGGTGAGGGTTAGGGTTAGGGTTAGGGTGAGGGTTAGGGTTAGTGTGAGGGTTACGGTGATGTTGAGGGTGAGGGTTAGGGTGAGGGTGAGGGTTAGGGTACGGATTAGGGTTAGCATGAGTTTTAGGGTTAGGGTTAGGGTTAGGGTGAGGGTTCGGGTTAGGATTAGGTTTATGTTTAGGGTTTGGCTTATTTTTAGGGTTAGGGTGCGGTTTAGGGTGAGGGTGAATGTGCCGGTTAGCGTTAGGGTTATGTTTAGGGTTATGGTGAGGGTGGGGGTGAGGGTGAGGGCTAGGGTGAGGGTGATGGTGAGGGTGAGGGTGAGGGTTATGGTGAGTGTCAGGGTGAGGTTGAGAATTATGGTTAGGATTAGGGTTAGGGTGAGGTTTAGGGTTAGGGTTAGGGTTAGGCTTAGGATTAGCGATGGCTTTAGGGTTAGGGTTATCATTAACGTTAGGGTTAGAGTTAGTGTGATTGTGAGGGTGAGGGTTAGCTTTAGGGTAAGTTTAGCGTTAGGGCGAGGGTGGGATTAAGGGTTAGGCTTAGGTTTAGGGTTAGGGTTAAGGTTAGGCTGAGGGGGCGGGGGAGACGGAGGGTGAGGGTTAGGGTTAGCGTTAGGGATAGTGTGAGGTTGAGGGTTAGGGTTAGGGTTAGGGTGAGTTTGTGGTTTAGGGTTAGGGTCAGGGTTAGGTTTAGTGTTAGGGTGAGGGCTAGGGTGAGGGTGAGGGTGAGGGTTTCTGTTAGATAAGGGTTAGGGTTAGGTTTAGGGTGAGGATTAGGTTGAGGGTGAGTGTTAGATTGAGGGTTAGGTTTAGGGTGGGGGTTTGGTTTAGGTTTAGGTTGAGGGTTAGGGTTAGTGTGATGTTTAGGGTGAGGGTGAGGGTTAGGATGAGGGTGAGGGTTAGGGTTAGGATTAGGGTTAAGTTGAGTTTTTGGGTTAGGGTTAGGTTTAGTGTCATGGTGACGGTTAAGTTTAGGATTAGAGTTAGGGTTAGGTTGAGGGTTATTGTTAGGGATAGGGTTAGGGTAAGGGTGATGGTGAGGGTGAGGATGAGGGTTAGGGTGAAGGTGACTGTGATGGTGAAGGTTAGGGTTAAGATTAGGGTTAGGGTTAGAGTTAGGGTGAGGGTTAGGGTTAGGATTAGGGTGAGGGCTAGTTTTAGCATTAGGGTTAGGTTTAGGTTTAGGGTTTGGGTTAGGGTGAGGGTTAGGGTTAGTGTGAGGATTAGGGTTAGGGTTAGGGTTAGGGTGAGTATTAGGGTTTGGGTTAGGGTTAGGCTGAGGGTCAGGATGTGAGTGAGGCTGATGGTTAGACTTTGGGTTAGGGTGAGGGTTAGGGTTAGTGTGAGGGTTAGAGTGTGGGTGAGGGTGAGGGTTAGGTTTAGGGTTAGGGTGAGGGTGAGGTTGAGGGTATGTTTAGGATTAAGGTGAATGTGAGGGTTAGGGTTAGGGTGAGGATTAGGGTTAGGGTGAGGGTTAGGATGTGGGTTATGGTTAGGCTTAGGATGAGGGTGAGGGTTCTTGTGAGGCTGAGGGTGGGTGAGGGTAAGGGTAAGGGTGCGGGTTAAGTTGCTGGTGTGAGTTACGTCGTGGGTGAGGGTTAGGGTTAGGTTTAGGGTGCGGGTTAGGATTAGGGTGAGGGTGAGGGTGAGGCGTAGGGTGAGGGGTAGGGTTAGGGTTAGGGTGAAGGTTAGTGTTAGTGTGAGGGGTAGGGTTATGTTTAGGCTTAGGTTTAGTGTGAGGATAAGGGTTGGGTGAGGGTTAGGGTGAGGATGAGTGTTAGGGTTAGCGTTAAGGTTTCGGTGAGGGTTAGGGTGAGGGTTATGGTAAGGGTTAGGGTTAGGGTGAGTGTTAGGGTTAGGGTTAGGTTTAGGTGTTAGAGTGAGGGTGAGGTTTAGGGTTAGGATTATGGTTAGGGTTAGTGTTAGGCTTAGGGTGAGGTTTAGGGTGTGGTTGAGGGTTAGACGGGGTGAGGGTGATGGTGAGTGTGAGGGTTAGGGTTAGGATTAGGGTTAGGGTGATTTTTAGGCTTAGGGTTAGGGTTAGGGTTAGGGTGAGTGTTAGGGTTAGGATTAGGATTAGGTTTAGGGTTAGGGTTAGGGTTAGTGTGAGGGTTAGGTTTAGGGTTACGGTTAGAGTGAGTTTAAGTGTTAGGGTAAGGTTTAGGCTGAGGGTGAGGTTGTGGGTGAGGGGAATTGTTAGGGTTAGGGTTAGGGTGAGTGTTAGGGTTAGTGTGAGGGTTAGGATGAGGGTGAGGGTGTGGGTTAGGGTTAGAGTTAGGCCTAGTGTAAGATTAGGGCGAGGGTGAGGGTGAGGTTTAGGGTTAGGATTAGCGTTAAGTTTAGGGTTAGACTGAGGGTGAGTGTGAGGGTGAGGATGTCGGATAGGGTTAGGTTAGGGTTAGGGTGAGGGCTAGGGTGAAGTTGAGGTTGAGGGTTTCAGTTAGGTAAGTTTTAGGGTTAGGGTGAGGATTAGGTTGAGGGTTAGGGTTAGGGATAGTGGTTGTGTGAGGTGTAGGGTTAGGTATAGGGTGAGGGTTAGGGTTAGTGTGAGGGTTAGGGTGAGGGTTAGTGTTAGATTGAGGGTTAGTTTCAGGGTGAGGGTAGGGTGAGGGATTGGTTTCGATTTAGGGTTAGGGTGAGGGTAAGGGGGAGGGTTACTATTAGGGTTAGGGCTATGGTGAGGGTGAGGCTGAGGATTAGTGTTAGGGTTACGGTGAGGTATAAAGTTAGGGTGAGGTCTAGGGTGCGGTTGAGGGTTAGGGTTAGGGTGAGGGTGAGGGTTAGGGTTAGGGTGATGTTTAGGGTGAGCTTGAGAGTTAGGGTGAGGGTTCAGGTTCGGGTTCAGGTGAGGGTTCTTGTGAGGGTGAAGTTTAGGGTGTGGGTGTGTGTTGGGTTCAGGGTGAGGTTTAGGGTGACGGTGAGGTTTTGGATGAGGTTGATGGTTAGGGTTAGTGTTAGGGTGAGGGTTACGGTTAGGGATATGTTGAGGGTGAGGGTTAGGGTGAGGTTAGGTTTAGGGTTAGGGTGAGGGTTAGTGTTAGGGTTAGATTGAGGGTGAGGGTTAAGGTTGGGGTTAGGGTTAGGGTTAGTGTGAGGGTAAGGATTATGGTGATGGTGAGGGTGAGGGTGAGTGTTAGGGTTAGCTTTAGGTTTAGGGTGAATGTTAGGGTGAGGGTTAGGGTGAGGGTTAAGGTTAGGGTAATGTTGAGGTTTAGGGTGTGGCTCAGGGTGAAGGTGAGAGTGAGGGTTAGGGTGAGGGTGAAGGTGAAGGTGAGAGTGAGGGTTAGGGTTAGCGTTAATGTTAGGGTGAAGGTGAGGGTGAGGGTTGGCGTTCGGATTAGGGTTAGGCTTAGGGTTAGGCTGAGGGTGAAGGTAAGGGTGAGAGGGTTAGGGATAGGGTTAGGGTTAGTGTGAGAGTTAGGGTGATGGTGAGGGTTAGGGTGAAGGTGAGGGTTAGGTTTAGGATTAGGGTTAGGGTGAATTTTAGGGTTAGGGTTAGAGTTAGGGTTAGGTGAATTTCGGGTTAGGATTAGGGTTAGGTTTAGGGTTATTGTTAGGGTTATGGTGAGGGTGAGTGTGAGGGTTAACTTTAGGGTTAGGGTTAGAATTAGGGTAAGGGTCTGGGTGAGGGTTAGTGTGAGGGTAAGGGTTAGGGTTAGTGTGAGGATAAGGGTTAGGGTTAGGGTTAGGGTTAGGGTGAGTTTTAGGTTTAGAGTTAGTGTAAGGGTTAGGGTGAGGTTTTGGCTTAGGATTAGTGTTAGGGTTAGGGTTATTGTTAGGGTTAGGGTGTAGGTTAGTGTGAGGGTAAGTGTGAGGTTTAGCGTTAGTGTTAGGCTGAGGGTTAGGGTTAGGTTTAGGGTTAGGGTTAAGTTTAGGCTGAGGGGGAGGGAGAGGTTGAGGGTTAGGGTTAGGATTAGGTTTAGGGTTAGTGTGAGTGCTAGTGAGAGGTTGAGGGTTAAGGTGAGAGTGAGGATGAGGTTGAGGGTTGCATTTAGGTAAGGGTTAGCGTTATTGTTAGGGTGAGGTTTAGGTTGAGGGTGAGGGTTAGGGTGAGGTTGAGGGTTAGGGTGTAGGTGATGGTTAGGTTTAGGGTGAGGGTGAGGGTGAGGGTGAGGGTTAGGGTGAGCGGTAGGTTTAGGGTTAGGGTTAGGGTGAGGGTTAGGGTTAGTGTGAGGGTTAGGATTAGGGTTAGAGATAGGGTTTGGGGGAGGGAAGGTTTAGAGTGAGGGTTAGGGTGTGGGTGAGGGTTAGGGTTAGCACTAGGGTTAGTGTGAGGTTTAGGTTGAGGGTTAGGGTGAGGGTTAGCATTAAGGTTAGGATTAGGGTGAGGTTTAGGGTTAGGGTGAGGGTTAGGGTTAGGGTTACAATTAGCGTTAGGGTGTGGGTGCGGGTGAGGGTTAGGGTTAGTTTTATGTTGAGGTTTAGGGTTAGGGTGAGGGCGAGGGTGAGGGTGATGGCTAGGGTGAGGGTGAGGTTGAGGGTTTCGGTTAGGTAAGGGTGAGGGTTAGGTTTAGGGTGAGGATTAGGGTAAAGTTCAGTGTTAGGTTGAGTGTTAGGTTAACGGTGAGGGTTAGGTTTAGGGTTAGGGTGAGGTTTGCGGTTAGGATGATGTTTAGGGTGAGGGTGAGGTTTAGGCTGAGGGTGAGGATTAGGGTTAGGGTTATCACTAGTGTGAGGTTAAGGGTTAGGGTGAGGGTTAGGTGGGGTGAGGGTTATGGTTAGGGCTTGGTTTAGGATTAGGGTGAGGTTGAGGTTTAGGGTTTCCGTGAGGGCTGGGTTAGGGTGAGGTTTAGGGTTATGCTTATTGTTAGGGTGAGGGTGAGGGTTAGGGTTAGGATTAGCGTTACAGTTAGGGGCAGGGTGAGGTTGAGGGTTAAGGTTAGGATTAGGGTTAGGTTTAGGATTAGGCTGAGGGTTAGTGTGAGGGTGAGGGTTAGTGTGAGGTGAGGGTTAGGGTTAGGGTGAGGATTAGGGTAAGGTTGGGGGTTTCATATAGGGTAGGGTATGGTTAGGGTTAGAGTGAGGATTAAGGAGAGGGTGAGGGTTAGGTAAGGGTTAGGGTTAGGGTGAGGGTTGGAGTTATGGTGAGGGGTAGAGTTAGTGTGATATTTAGGGTTTGGGTGAGCGTTAGTGTGAGGTTGAGTGTTTGGGTGAGGGTTCGGGTGAGTGTGAGGGTTAGAGTATGGATGAGGGTTAGGGTTAGGGTGAGTATTAGGGTGATGGTTAGGGTTAGTGTGAGGTTGACTGTTAGGGTTAGGTTTAGGGTGAGGTTTGGGGTTAGTGTTAGGGTTAGGGTGAGTGTTAAGGTTAGGGATAGGGTTAGGGTTTGGTTGAGGGTGAAGGTTAGTGTTCATGTGAGGGTTAGGTTTAGGATTAGTGTGAGGATAAGGGTTAGGGTGAGGTTTAGGGTGAGGGTAAGGGTTAGGTTGAGGGTTAGGGTTAGGTTGAGGTTTAGGTTGAGGGTTATGGTGAGGGTAAGGGTTAGGGTGAGGGTTAGGGTTAGGTTGAGTGTTAGGTTGAGGGTTAGGGCGAGGGTGACTTTTAGGGTTAGGGTTAGGGTGAGGTTAGGGTTAGAGTGATGTTTAGGGTGAGGGTGAGGTTTATGTTTAGGGTGAGCGTGAGTGTTAGGGTGAGGGTGTGGGTGAGGGTGAAGTTTAGTTTTAGCGTTAGGGTTAGGGTGAGGGTGAGGTTTAGGGTTAGCATTAGGGTTAGGGTTACTGTTAAGCTGAGGCTGAGGGTGACGGTGAGGGTGAGGGTTAGGGTTAGGGTTAGGTTGAGGGTTAGGGTTAGTGTGAGGGTTAGGGTGATGGTGAGGTTTAGGTTGAGGGTGAAGGTTAGGGTGAGGGTGAGGGTTAAGATGAGTGTGAAGTTTAGGGTTAGGTTTAGGATGAGGGTGAAATTTAGGGTTAGGGTTAGGGATAGGGTGAGGGGTAGTGTTAAGGTTAGGGTGAGGGTTATGGTTAGTGTGATTGTAAGGGTTAGGGTTAGTGTGAAGATAAGGGTTATGGTGAGGTTGAGGGTGAGTGTGAGGGTTAGCGTTAGCGTTAGGGTTAGGGTGAGTTTTAGGGTTAGGTTTAGGGTAAAGGATAGGTTGAGGTTTAGGTTGAGGTGTAGGGTTAGGGTTAGGGTGATGGTTAGGGTTTGTGTGAGGGTTAAGGTTAGGGTTAGAGTGAGGATAAGGGTTAGGGTGAGACTTAAGGTGACTGTGTGTGTTAGGGTTAACTTTAGGGTTAGGGTGAGGGTTAGGTTTAGCGTTAGGGTTTGGTTTAGGATTAGGGTGAGTGTGAGGGTTAGGGTTACCTTGAGGGTTAGGGTTAGGGTGAGGGTTAGGGTTAGGGTTAGTGTTAGGGTGAGGATGAGGATGTGGGTTAGGGTTAGGGTTAGGGTTACAGTTATGGTGAGGGTGAGGGTGAGGGTTAGGGTTAGTATTAGGGTTAGGTTTAGGGTTAGGCAGAGGGTGAGTGTGAGGGTTAGGGATCGGATGAGGGTTAGGGTTAAGGTTAGGGTTAGGGTGAGGGTTAGGTTTAGGGTGAAGTTTAGGGCGAGGGTGAGGTTTAATCTGAGGGTGAGGGTGAGGGTTCGGGTGAGGGTTCGGGTGAGGATTAGGGTATGGGTGAGGTTTAGGATTAGGATGAGTGTTAGGGTGATGGTTAGGGTTAGTGTGAGGTTGAGGGTTAGGGTTAGGTTTAGGGTGAGGGTTAGGGTTAGGGTGTGAGTTAGGGTCAGGGATAGGGTGAGGGGTATGGTTAGGGTTAGGGTGATGTTTAGGGTTAGTGTGAGGGTTAGGGTTAGGGTTAGTTTGAGGATAAGGGTTAGGGTGAGAGCTAAGGTGATGGTGAGCGTTAGGGTTAGTGTTAGGGTTAGGTTGAGGGTTAGGTTTAGGGTGAGTTTTAGGGTGAGGGTTACGGTGAGGGTTAGTCTTAGGGTGATGTTTTCGTTGAGGGTGTGGGTGATGGTGAGTGTGAGGTGAGGGTGAGTGTGAAGGTTAGTGTGATGTGAGGGTGAAGATGAAGTCGAGGTTTAGGTTTAGCGTTAGGGTTAGGGTGAGGGTGAGGGTGAGGGTTAGGATTAGGGTTAGGCTGAGATTGCGAGTGAGGGTGAGGGTGAGGGTTAGGGTTATGGTTAGGTTGAGATTTAGGGTTAGTGTGAGGGTTAGGGTGATGGTCAGTGTGAGGGAGAGGATTAGGGTGAGGGTCAGGGTGATGTTGAGAGTTAGGGTTAGGATTAGGGTTAGGGTGAGTTTTAGGGTTAGGGTTAGGTATATGGTTAGGATTAGGGTTGGCGTTAGGGTTAGGGTTATTGTTAATGTTAGGTTTAGTGTTAGGGTGAGGGTGGGGGTGAGGGTTAGGGTTAGGATTAGGGTTAGGGTTAAGGTTAGCCTGAGGGGGAGGGGGAGGGGAAGTTGAGGGTTAGGGTTAGCGTTAGGGTTAGGGTGAGGGCAACGGTTATGGTGAGGGTTAGGGTGAGGGTGAGGGTTTGGGTTAGTGTTAGGGTTAGGGTGAGAGTTAGGGTTAGTGTTAGGGTTAGGTTGAGAGTTAGGGTGGGGATTAGGTTTAGTGATAAGGTGAGGTTTAGGTTTAGGTTTTGGGTGAGGTTTAGGTTTAGGGTGAGGGCTAGGGTGAGGGTGAGGCTGAGGGATTCGTTTAGGTAAGGGTTAGGGTTAGGTTTAGGGTGAGGATTAGGATGAGGGTGAGTGTTAGCTTGAGGGTTAGGGTTAGGGTGAGGGTTTGGGTTAGGGTTAGGGTGAAGGTTAGGGTTAGGGTGATGTTTAGGGTGAGGGTGAGGGTAAGGGTGAGGGTCAGGTTTAGGGTTAGGATTAGGGTTAGGGTGAATTTTTGGGTTAGGGTTAGGTTTAGGCTGAGGTTTAGGGTGGGGTGAGGGTGATGTTTAGGCTTAGGGTTAGGGTGAGGTTTAGGTTTAGTGTGAGGGTTAGGGTGAGGGTGAGAGCTATGGTTAGGGTTATGGTGAGGTTGAGGCTGAGGGTTAGGTTTAGGATTAGGGTGAGGGTTTGGTTTAGGGTTAGGGTTTGGTTTGGTTGATGGTGAAGGTGAGGGTTAGGGTTAGGATTAGGGTTAGGTTTAGGGTTTGACTGAGGGTGAGGGTGAGGGTGAGGGTGTGGGTTAGGGTTAGGGTTAAGCTTTGGGTGAGGGCTAGGTTGAGGTTTAGGGTGAGGGTTTCGCTTAGGTAAGTTTTCGGGTTAGGGTGACGATTAGGTTGTGGGTTAGGTTTATGGTAAGTGGTACGGTGAAGGGTAGGGTTAGGGTTAGGGTGAGGGTTAGTGTTAGAGTGAGGGTTAGGGTGAGGGTTAGTGTTAGAGTGAGGGTTGGTTTATGGTGAGGGTTTGGTTGAGGGATAGGTTTCGGGTTAGGGTTAGGGTGAGGGTTATGGTTAGGGTTAAGGTGAGGGTGAGGCAGAGGGTTAGTGTTAGGGTTAGGGTGAGGGTTAAGGTTAGGATTAAGGCTAGGGTGAGGGTGAGGTTTAGGGTGACGTTAATGGTGAGTTTGAGGGTTTCGGTTAGGTAAGGCGTAGCATTATTGTTAAGGTGAGGATTAGGTTTAGGGTGAGGGTCAGGGTGAAGTTGAGTGTTAGGGTGTGGGTGAGGGTTTCGTTTAGTGTGAGGGTTAGGGTTAGGGTGAGGGTTAGTGTGAGGGTGAGGGTTAGGATGAGGGGTAGGTTTAGGCTTAGGGTGAGGGTTAGGGCTAGTGTGAGGGTTAGGGTTATTGTTAGTGTGAGGGTTAGGGTCAGGTTAGGGTTAGGTTTAGTGTGAGGATAAGGGTTAGGGTCAGTGTTAGGGTGAGGGTGAGAGTGAGGGTTAGGGTTACGGTTAGGTTTATGGTTAGTGTGAGGGTGAGTGTTGCATTTAGGATTAAGGTTAGGGTTAGTGTTAGGCTTAGGGTGAGGGTGAGGGTTAGACATAGGGTGAGGTTGATGGTGAGGGTGAGGGTTAGGGTTAGGATTAGGGTTAGGTTCAGTTTTAGGGTTAGTGTGAGGGTGAGTGTTGCATTTAGGATTAGGGTTAGGGTTAGTGTTAGGCTTAGGGTGTGGGTGAGGGTTAGACATAGGGTGAAGTTGATGGTGAGGGTGAGGTTTAGGGTTAGGATTAGGGTTAGGTTGAGTTTTAGGGTTAGAGTTAGGGTTAGGATGAGGTTTAGGTTTAGGGTGATGTTTAGGGTGAGGGTGAGGATTAGGGTGAGGGTGAGGGTTAAGGTGAGAGTGAGGCTGAGGGTGAGGGTGAGGGTGTGGGTGAGGTTTAACTTGTGGGTGTGGGCTAGGGTTATGGTGAGGGTTAGGGTGAAGGTGAGGGTTAAGATGAGGTTGAGGGTTAGGGTGAGGATTAGGGTTAGGGTTAGGGTGAGGGTGAGTGTTATGTTGAGGTTAGGTTTAAGGTTAAGGTGAGGGTTAGGATTAGTGTGAGGGTTAGGGTTAGGGTTAGGGTTAGTGTGAGGATAAGGATTAGGGTGAGGGTTAGGTTGATGGTGAGGGTTAGGGTTAGCGTTAGGGTTAAGGTGAGGTTTAGCGTTAGGGTTAGGTTTAGGGTGAGGTTGCGGGTTAGGGATAGGGTTAGATTGAGGTTCAGGGTTTAGGTGAGTGTTAGGTTAGGGATAGGTTTAGTGTGATGGTGAGGTTTCGAGTCATGGTTAGGGTGAGGGTTAGGGCTAGGGTTAGGGTGAGGGTTAGGCATAGGGTTAGGGTGAGGGTTAGGTTAGGGATAGGGTTAGTGTGAGGATAAGGGTTAGGGTTAGGGGAGGGTTAGGGTTAGATTTAGGGTTAGGGTGAGGGTGAAGGTGAGGATTAGGGTTAGTGTTAGGGTGAGATTTAGGGTTAGGGTGAAGGGTAAGGTGAGGGTGAGCGTTAGGGTGAGGGTGAGGGTGAGGATGAGGGTTTCGGTTAAGGAAAGGTTAGGGTTAGGTTGAGGGTGAGGATTAGGGTGAGAGTGAGTGTTAGGTTGAGTGTTAGGGTTACGGTGAGAGATAGTGTTAGGGTTAGGGTGATGTTTAGGGTGAGGGTAAGTGTTAGGGTGAGGGTGAGGATTAGGTTTAGGGTTAGCGTTAGGGTGAGTGTAAGGGTTAGGGTGAGGGTTAGGTGAGGGTGAGGGTTAACGTTAGGGTTTAGTTTAGGATGACGGTGAGGGTTAGGTTTCGGGTGTGTTTTAGGATTAGGGTAAGGATGAGGATTAGTCTTAGGGTGAGGGTTAGTGTTAGGGTTAGTGTTAGGGTAAGGGTGAGGGTGAGGATTAGGGTTAAGGTTAGGGTTACGGTGAGGGTGAGGGTGAGGATTAGAATTAGGGTTTGGTTTAGGGTTAGGCTGAGGGTGAGTGTGAGAGTGAGATTGAGTGTTAGGTTTATGGTGAGTCTTAGGCTTAGGGTTAGGATTAGGGTGAGGATTATGTTTAGGGTGATGTTTAGAGGGAGGGTGAGGGTTAGGGTGAGGGTTCGGGTTCGGGTTCGGGTGACGGTTCTGGTGAGGGTGAAGTTTAGGGTGCGGGTGTGGGTTAGGGTTAGGGTGAGGATTAGGTTGATGGTGAGGGTTAGGATGAGGTTGATGGTTAGGGTTCATGTTAGGGTTAGGGTTATGTTGAGGGTGAGTGTTAGGGTGAGGTTAGGTTTAGGGTTAGGGTGAGGGTTAATGTGAAGATCAGGGTTAGGGTTAGAGTGAGGGTGAGGGTTAGGGTTAGGGTGATGGTTAGGGTTAAGTTTAGGTTGAGGGTGAGGGTGAGGGTGTTAGTGTTAGGGTGAGGGTTAAGGTTAGGGTGAGGGCTAGGGTGAGGGTGAGGGTTAGGGTGAGGGTGAGGGTGAGGTTGAGTGTTTCGGTTAGGGAAGTGTTAGGGTTAGGGTTAGTGGGAGGATCAGGGTATGGTTTAGTTTGTGCGTTATGGTTAGGGTGAGGGTTAGGATTAGGGTGATGTTTAGGGTTAGGGTGATGTTTAGGGTGAGGGTGAGGATTAGGGTGAGGGTTCGGGTTCTGTTGAGGGTTAGGGTTCTCTGAGTGTGACGGTTAGGGTTTGGGTGAGGGTTAGGGTTAGGGTTTGGGTGAGGGTTAGGGTGAGGGTTAGGGTGAGGTTGAGGCTTAGGGTTAGGGTTAGGGTGAGGGTGAAGTTTGGGTAGAGTTAGTGTGAGAGGTAGGGTTGGGGTTAGGGTGAGGGTTATGGTTAGTGTGAGGGTAAGGTTTAGGGTTAGTGTGAGGATAAGGGTTATGGTAAGGGTGAGGGTCAGGGAGAGGGTTAGGGTTAGTTTTAGGGTTAGGGTGAGGGTTAGGGTGAGGGTTAGGGTTAGGGTGAGGGTTAGGCTTAGGTTTAGGGTGAGGGTTAGGCTTAGGTTTAGGGTGAGGGTTAGGGTTAGAGTGAGGGTGAGGGTGAGGGTGAGTGTGAGGGTGAGGGTGAGGGTTAGGGTGAAGGTGAAGGTGAGGGTGAGGGTGATGGTTAGTGTTAGCGTTAGGGTTAGGGTGAGGTTGAGGTTGAGGGTGAGGGTTAGGATTAGGATTAGACTTATGGTTAGTCTGAGGGTGAGATTGAGGTTGATGGTTAGGGTTCGGGTTAGGGTGGGTGTGAGTGAGAGGGTTAGAGTTAGTGTTAGGGTTAGAGTTAGGGAGAGGGTGGGTGTGAGCGTTAGGGTTAGGATTAGTGTGAGGGTTATTGTTAGTGTGAGGGTTAGGTTCAGGGTTAGCGTTAGTGTGAGTATAAGGGTTAGGGTGAGGTTTACGGTGAGGTTTAGGTTAGGGTTAGCGTTAGGTTTAAGGTGAGGGTTAGGGTTAGGGTGAAGTGTGGGTTAGGGTTAGGGTTAGGGTGAGGGTTAGGGTTTGGGTGAATGTTAGGGTTAGGGATAGGGTTAGGGTTTGGGTGAATGTTAGGGTTAGGGATAGGGTTAGGATGAGGGTGAGGGTTAGGGTTAGGGTGAGATGGAGGTGTAGGGTAAGTGTGTGTTTGAGGGTGAGGGTTAGCTTTAGGATTAGGGTTAGGGTTAGGGTGAGGGTGAGGGTTAGTGTGAGGGTGAGGGGTCAGGTGAGGATGAGGGTGAGGGTTAGGTTGTGGGTGAGGGTTAGGGTGAGGGTGAGGGTTAGGGTGATGGTGAGGATGAGGGGTAGGGTTAGGGTTAGGGTGAGGGTGAAGGTTAGGAATAGGGTTAGGGTTTGGGTTAGGGTTAGGGTGAGAGGTAGGGTTAATGTTAGTGTGAGGGTTAGGGTTAGTGTGAGGGAAAGGGTTAGGGTTAGTGTGAGGATAAACGTTAGGTTGAGGGTGAGGGTGAGGGTGAGTTTTCGGGTTAGTGTTAGGGTTAGGCTGATGTTTAGGGTTAGGGTGATGGCTAGGTTGAGGGTGAGGGTGAGGGAGAGGATGAGGGTTTCGGTTAGGTAAGGGTTAGGGTTAGGTTGAGGGTGAGGATTAGGTTGAGGGTTAGTGTTAGGTTGAGTGTTAGTGTTAGGGTGAGGGTTAGGTGTAGGGTTAGGGTGAGGTTTGCGGTTAGGGTGATGTTTAGGGTGAGGGTGAGGGTTAGGGTGAGGGTGAGGATTTGGGTTAGGGTTAGCATTAGGGTGACGGTAAGGGTTAGGGTGAGGATTAGGTGAGGGTGAGGGTTATGGTTAGGGCTTGGTTTAGGATTAGCTTGAGGGTGAGTGTTAGGGTTTCCGTGAGGGCTGGGTTAGGGAGAGGTTAGGGTTAGGGTTAGGGTTAGGGTGAGGGTGAGGGTTACGGTTAGGATTAGGGTTACAGTTAGGGTGAGGGTGAGGGTGAGGGTTAGGGTTAAGATTAGGGTTAGGTTTAGGGATAGGCTGAGGCTTAGTGTGAGGGTGAGGTTGAGGGTTTGGGTTAGGGGGAGGGTTAGGGTTATGGTTAGGCTTAGGGTGAGTGTTAGGTTTAGGGTGAGGGTGAGGGTGAGGGTTTAGGGTTACAGTTAGGGTGAGGGTGAGGGTGAGGGTTAGGGTTAAGATTAGGGTTAGGTTTAGGGATAGGCTGAGGCTTAGTGTGAGGGTGAGGTTGAGGGTTTGGGTTAGGGTGAGGGTTAGGGTTATGGTTAGGCTTAGGGTGAGTGTTAGGTTTAGGGTGAGGGTGAGGGTGAGGGTGAGGGTTAGGGTGATTGTGAGGGTTTGTGTGAGGGTGAGGGTTCGGTTGAGGGTTAGAGTGTGTGTGTGGGTTAGGGTTAGAGTGAAGATAAGGTTTAGGGTGAGGGTTAAGTTGATGGTGAGTGTTAGGCTTAGCTTTAGGGTTAGGCTGAGGGTTAGGGTTAGGGTTAGGGTTTGGTTTAGGATTAGGGTGAGGGTGAGGGTTAGGTTTACCGTGAGGCTTAGGGTTAGGGTGAGGGTTAGTGTTAGAGTGAGGGTGAGAGTGAGGGTTAGGGTTAGGGTTAGGGTTATGGTTAGGGTGAGGGTGAGCGTTAAGGTTAGGATTAGGGTTAGGTTTAGGGTTAGGCAGAGGGTGAGTGTGAGGGTGAGGATGAGGGTGATGTTTAGGGTGAGGGTGAGGCTTCGGATGAGGGTTTGGGTGTGGGTGAGGGTTAGGGTGAGGGTGAGTGTTAGGGTGATGCTTAGGTTTAGTGTGAGTTTGAGGGCTAGGGTTAGGTTTAGGGTGATGTTTGGGGTTAGTGTGAGGGTTAGGGTTAGCGTTAGGATGAGGGTTCATGTGATGGTGAGAGTTAGGGTTAGTGTTAGGGTTAGGATGAGTGTTAGGTTGAGGTTCAGGGTTAGGGTGAAGTTTAGGGTTAGGTTTAGGGTGAGGGTTAGGCTTAGGATGAGGTTTAGGGTGAGGGTGTGTGTGATGGTGAGTGTGAGGTGATGGTGAGGGTGAGGGTTAAGGTGAGGGTGAGGGTGAGGGTGAGGGCGAAATTTAGGTTTAGCATTAGGTTTAGGGTGAGGGTGAGGGTGAGGGTTAGGTTTAGGATTAGGGTTAGGCTGAGAGTGAGGGTGAGGGTGAGGGTGAGGGTGAGGGTGAGCATTAGAGTTAGAGTTAGGTTGAGATTTAGGGTTAGTGTGAGGGTTAGGGTGATGGTGAGGCTGAGGGAGAGGGTTAGGGTGAGGGTGAGGGTGAGGTTGAGAGTTAGGGTTAGGATTATGGTTAGGGTGAGTTTTAGGGTTAGGGTTAGGTTTAGGGTTAGGATTAGGGTTGGCTTTAGGGTTAGGGTTATTTTTAAGGTTAGGGTTAGAGTTAGGGTGAGCGTGGGGGTGAGGGTTACAGTAAGGATTGGGGTTTGGGTTAAGGTTAGGCTGACGGGGAGCGGGAGGGGGAGATTGAGAGTTAGGGTTAGCGTTAGGGTTAGGGTGAGGGTGTGGGTGAGGGTTAGGGTTAGCATTAGGGTTAGGCTGAGAGTGAGGGTGAGGGTGAGGGTGAGGGTTAGGGATAGGGTTAGGTTGAGCTTTAGGGTTAGTGTGAGGGTTAGGGTGATGGTGAGGGTGAGTTTGAGGGTTATGGTGAGGTTCAGGGTGAGGTTGAGAGTTAGGGTTAGGATTAGGGTTAGGGTGAGTTTTAGGGTTAGGGTTAGGGTTAGGATTAGGGTTGGCTTTAGGTGTAGGGTTATTTTTAAGTTTAGGGTTAGGGTTAGGGTGATGGGGGTGAGGCTTAGGGTCAGGATTAGGGTTAGGGTTATGGTTAGGCTGAGGGGGAGGGGTGGATGTTGAGGGTTAGGGTTAGCATTAGGGTTAGTGTGAGGGTAAGGGTTAGGTTGAGGGTGAGCGTTAGGGTTAGCGTTAGGGTTAGGGTGACTGTTAAGGTGAGGTTTAGGTTTAGGGTTAGGGTTAGGGTTAGGGTGAGGGTTAGGGTTAGGGTTAGGTTTAGGTGAGGGGTAGGGTGAGGGTGAGGTTTAGGGTTAGGGTTAGGGTGAGGTTTAGGGTTACGGGGAGGGCTAGGTTGAGGGTGAGCGTGAGGGTTTCGGTTAGGTAATGGTTAGGGTTAGGTTTAAGGTGAGGATTAGGATGAGGGTGAGTGCTAGGTTGAGGGTTAGGGTTAGGGTGAGGGTTTGGGTTAGGGTTAGGGTGAGGGTAAGGTTAGGGTTAGGGTGAGGGTTAGGGTTAGGTTTAGGGTTCGGCTTAGGGATAAGGTTAGTTTGAGATTGAGGGTTAGTGTGAGGATTAGGGTTAGGTTTAGGTTTAGGGTGATGGTGAGGGTTAGGATTAGGGTTAGCGTGAGGGTTAGGTTTAGTGTAAGGGTTAGGGTTAGTGTTAGGGTGAGTTTTTGGGTTAGGGTCAGGTTTAGTCTGAGGGTTAGGGTGAGGTTGAGGGTGAGGGTAAGTTTAGGATTAGGGTGAGGGTTAGGGTGAGTGTGAGGGTGAGGTTTAGGTTTAGGGTAAGGGTGAGGGTGAGGGTATGTTGAGGATTAGGGTGAGGGTGAGGGTTAGGGTTAGGGTTAGGCTGAGGGTTAGGGTTAAGGTTAGGGTGAGATTTAGGGTTAGTGTGAGGGTTAGGGTGAGGGTGAGGTTTAGGGTTAGTGTTAGGGTTAGGGTGAGGTTGAGGGTGAGTGTTAGGTTTAGGATTAGGGTGAGGGTTAGTTTTAGGGTTAGGGTACCGTTAGGGTGAGGGTGAGTGGGAGGTTTAGGGTAAGGATTAGGGTTAGGTTTAGGGTTCGACTGAGGGGGAGGGGGAGGGGGAGGGTGCGGGTTAAGTTTAGGGTTAGGGTTAGAGTGAGGGCTAAGGTGAGGTTGAGGGTTAGGGTTCGGTTAGGTAAGTTTTAGGGTTAGGGTGAGGATTAGGTTGAGGGTTAGGGTTAGAGTTAGGGTGAGTTGTAAGGTGAGGGCTAGGAAGAGGGTTAGATTGAGGGTTAGGGTGTGTTATGTTTAGGGTGAGGGTTAGTGTTAGGGTGAGGGTTGGTTTAAGGTTAGGGTTAGGCTGAGGGGTAGGGTTAGGGTTAGGGTTAGTGTGAGGATAAGGGTTAGGGAGCGGGTAAGGTTGAGGGTGAGGATGAGGGTGAGGGTTAAGGTGAGGGTGATGGTTAGGTTTAGGGTTAGGCTGACGATAAGGGTTAGGTTTAGGGTTAGGGTTAGGGTTAGGGTGAGGGTTAGGGTGACGGTGAGGGTTACAGTGAGGGTGAGGGTCAGGGTTAGGGTGAGTGTTTGGGTGATGGTGAGGGTTAGGGTGAGGGTTAGGGTTAGGGTGAGGATTAGTGTTAGGGTGAGGGTTAGTTTTAGAGTGATGTTTAGGGTGAGGTTGAGGGTTAGGGTGAGGGTGAGGGTTCAGGTGAGGGTGAGGATTCGGGTGAGGGTGATGGTTAGGGTGTGGGTGTGGGTTAGGGGTAGGGTGAGTGTTAGGGTGTCGGTGAGGGTTTGGATGAGGGTGAGGGTTAGGGTTAGGGTTAGGGTTAGGGTGAGGGTTAGGGTTAGGGTTATTGTGAGGCTGAGGTTTAGGGTGAGGGTAGGTTTAGGCTTAGTGTGAGGGTTAGTGTTAGTGTGAGGGTTAGGTTCAGGGTTAGCGTTAGTGTGAGTATAAGGGTTAGGGTGAGGTTTACGGTGAGGTTTAGGTTAGGATTAGCGTTAGGTTTAAGGTGAGGGTTAGGGTTAGGGTGAGGGTTAGGGTTAGGGTTAGGGTTAGGGTGAAGTGTGGGTTAGGGTTAGGGTTAGGGTGAGGGTTAGGGTTTGGGTGAATGTTAGTGTTAGGGATAGGGTTAGGATGAGGGTGAGGGTTAGCTTTAGGATTAGGGTTAGGGTTAGGGTTAGGGTGAGGGTTATTGTGTCTTAGGGTTAGGGTGAGTATTAGGTTGAGGGTGAGAGTTAGGGTTAGGGTGAGAGTTAGGGTTAAGGTGAGAGTTAAGGTTAGGTTTAGTGTGATGTTTTGGGTGAGGGTAGGGTTAGGGTTCGCGTAAGTTTTCGGGTGAGGGTGAGGGTGAGGGTGAGGGTTATGGTGTGTGTGAGGGTTAGGGTTAGGGTTAGGGTTACGGTGAGAGTTAGGGTGAGGGTTAGGGTGAGTTTTAGGGTTAGTGTGAGGGTTAGGATTAATTTTAGGGTTAGTGTTAGGTTAAGGGTTAATGTGAGGGTTAGGGTGAGGGTGAGGTTTAGGGTTAGTGTTAGGTTTAAGGTAAAGATTAGAGTGAGGGTTAGGGTTAGGTTTAGGGTGAGGGTTAGTGTCAGGTTTAGGTTTACTGTGAGGGTGCTGGTTAGGATTATGGATAGGGTAGCGTTAGTGTGAGGTTGAGGATTAGTTTTACGATTAGGTTTAGGGTTAGGGTGAGGGTGAGGGTGAGGGTGAGTTTAAGGGTTAGGATTAGGGTTAGGGTTAGGGTGAGGGTTCAGGTGAGCGTTAGGGTGTGGGTGAGGTTTAGGGTTAGGTTTAGCGTGATGGTGAAGGTAAGGGTTAGGGTGAGGTATAGGGTGAGGATAAGGGTTAGGGTTAGGGTTATTGTGAGGCTAAGGGTTAGGGTGAGGTTTAGGGTGAGGGTGAGGGTTAGGATTAGAGTTAGGTTTAGGGTGAGGATTAGGGTGTTTTAGGTTTCGGGTTAGTGTTAGGGTGAGTGTGATGGTTAGGTTTATGGTTAGGTTTAGGATGAGAGTTAGGTGTAGCTTGAGGTTTGGGATAGGCTTAGGGTTTTGGTGTGGGTTAGGCTGAGTGTGAGTGTGAGGGTGAGGGTGAGATTGAGGGTTATAGTTAGGGTTAGGGATAGGGTGAGGGCTAGGGTGGGCGTGCGGGTTGGGGTGAGGGTGAGGATGAGGTTGAGGGTTTCGGTTATGTAAGGGTTAGGGTTTGGTTAGGGTGAAAATTAGGGTGAGGTTGAGGATTTGGGTGAGGTTAAGGGTTAGGGTGAGTGTTGGGGTTAGGGTTAGGGTGAGGGTTCAAGTTAGGGTGATGTTTAGGGTGAGTGTGAACGTTAGGGTGAGGGATAGTCAGAGAGATAGGTTTAGGGTTAGGATGAGGATGAGGGTTAGGGTTAGGGTGAGGGTTAGGGTTAGTGTTAGGGTTAGGGTGAGGATAAGGGTTAGGATGAGGTTTAGAGTGAGGGTGAGGGTTAAGGTTAGGGTTAAGGTTTGTGTGAGAGTGAGGGTTAGGGTGAGGGTTAGGGTTAGGATTAGGATGAGCGTTACGGTGAGGTTTAGGGTAAAGTTTAGGGTTAGGGTTAGGGTTTGGTTTAGTTTGAGGGTTAGGGTGTGGGTAAGTGTTAGGGTGAGGGTTAGGGTGCGGGTGAGGGTGAGGGATAGGGTTATGTTGAGGGTAAGTGTTAGGGTGAGAGTTAGGGTGAGGGTGAGGGTTAGGGTTAGCATTAAGGTTAGGGTGAAGTTGAGGATTAGGGTGAGGGTTCAGGTTAGGGTTAGGGATAGGGTGAGGATTAATGGTTAGGGTTAGGGTTAGGTTGATGGTTAGGCTGAGGGGTAGTGTTAGGGTTAGTGTGAGTATTAGGTTTACTGTGAGGGTTATTGTTAGGGTTAGGCTTCATGTGAGGTTAAGGGTTATAGTGTGAAGGTTAGGCTGAGGCTGAGGATTAGGTTTAGCCTTAGGTTTAGTGTGAGGGTGAGGGTGAAGGTTAGGTTTAGGGTTAGTGTGAGAGTGAGTGTGAAGTTTAGGTTAAGGATTAGGATTGGGGTTAGTGTTAGGCTGAGTTTGAGGGTTTGGGTGAGGGTGAGGGTTAGCGTTAGGTTTAGGGTGAGGGTTAGGGTTAATGTGAGTGTTAGGGTGAGTGTGAGGTAGAGGGTGAAGTTTAAGGTGAGGGTGAGGGTTAGGGTTAGGGTTATGGTGAGGGTAGGGTGAGGGTGAGGGTGAGGGGTAGGTTTACGATTAGGGTTAGGGTTAGGGTTATGGTGAGGGTTCGGGTTCGGGTTCAGGTAAGGGTGAGGGAAAGTGTGACAGTGAGGGTTAGGTTTACGGATAGGTTTAGGGTGAGGGTGAGGGTGAGGGTTAGGTTTAGGTTTAGGGTTAGAGTTAGAGTGAAGTTGAGGGTTAGGTTATGATTAGGGTTAGGGTGAGAGTTAAGGTGAGGGTTAGGTTTAGGATTAGGGTTAGGGTGACGTTGAGCGTGAGAGTGAGGGTTCAGGTGAGGGTTAGGGTGTGGGTGATGGTTAGGATTAGGGTGAGGCTTAGGATGATGGTGATGGTTAGGTTGAGTGTGAGGGTTAAAGTTAGGGTGAGAGTGAGGGTTAGAGTTTAGGGTTAGGGTGAGTGTTAAGTTGAGGCTGAAGTTTAATGTGAGGGTAAGGGTAAGGGTGAGGGTTAGGGTTACATTTCGGGTTAGGGTGAGTTTTAGTGTTATTGATAGGATTAGGTTTACAATGAGGGATAGGATTAGGGTTGGGGTTAGTGTTAGGCTGAGGTTGAGGTTTAGGGTGAGGGTGAGGGTTAGGGTTAGGTTTAGGGTGAGGGTTAGGTTTAATGTGAGGGTAAGGGTGAGGGTGAGGTTGAGGGTGAAAGTTAAGGTGAGGGTGAGGGTGAGGGTTAGGGTTATGATTAGGGTTAGGGTGAGTTTTAGGGTTAGGGTTAGGATTAGGGTTAGGATAAGGGCTAGGGTGAGGTTGAGATTTAGGGTTAGGGTTAGGGTGAGGGTTAGGTTTAGGGTGAGGGTTAGGATGAGGGGTAGGTTTTGGGTTAGAGTGAGGGTAAAAGTTTGGTTTCGTGTAAGGGTTAGGGTTAGGGTTAGGGTGAGGGTAAGGTTTAAGGTTTGGGTTAGGGTGAGAGAGAGGGTTATGGTTTGCATGAGTGTTAGGGGGAGGGTTAGGGGGAGGGTTAGTTTGAGGGTTAGTGTGAGGGTTAGGGTTAGGGTGATGTTTAGCGTGAGGATGAAAGTTAGGGTGAGTGTGAGGGTTCGGGTGAAGGTGAATGTTAGGGTGTGGGTGACGGTTAGGGTTAGTGTGAGGGTTAGGGTGATGGTGAGTGTTAGGGTGAGGGCGAGGGTTAAGGTTAGGGTTCGGGTTAGGGTGAGGGTTATGGTTACATTGAGGTTGACGGTTCGGGTTAGGGTGAGGGTTAGGCTTAGTGATAGTGTAAACGTGAGTTTTAGGGTTAGGTTTAGGGTTAGGGTTAGGGTGAGGGTGTGGGTTAGGTTTAGGATTAGGGTTAGGTTAAGGTTAGGCTTAGGGTGAGTGTGAGGGTGAGTGTGAGGGTTAGGGTTAGTGTTAGTGTTAGGGTTAGGATTAGGGTTAGGATGAGTGTTAGGGTTAGATTTAGGGTTAGGGTTAGGGTGAGGCTGAGGGTGAGGGTGAGGCTTATCTCTCCATCGGGCAAGGAGTAGTGCCTCCACACTTTGGGACTTTAAAACTGTTTTAAGTTCACCAATTTCTGAGTGCTCTATCTTGTCGTTTGCATCCTGAGCTTGCTAACACAGGTCAGCTCTCCCAGAATGGATGAAACAAATTGGACTGTGCTCTGTGGACAGTGTGAGGGGCATCAAGCCCTGATGGATATAGACCAGAGTTGCCTGTGCGAGAAAAATGCAGTCCATTTCTATTTAGCTGCTTTTCACTCCTTTGGGGAAGGTGTAGAGCACTCACACCTTGGGGACCTTAAAACAATTGTTTTTAGGTCCCCAAGTCGTGAGTGCTCTTTCTTGTCATTTGCATCCTGTACTCCCAAAAACTCCTCAGCTCTCCCAATATTTTAAAGAATACTTTTCACCTATGGCTGGTGATACCAAGAGGGGCTGTGAACCATGCCAGGATGCATAGAAGCTACTCCAGACCGAAATATGCTGTCTATTTGTCTTGGGTGGCATGTCTCTTCATTATGGAAGGTGGAGAGTATTCACAACTGAGGTGCCAAAAACAGTTCTGTTTTAAGGTTCCCAAGTTCTCAGGGCTCTATCTTGTCATTTTCTTCCGGAACTCCTTAA
This sequence comes from Dipodomys merriami, assembly GCF_024711535.1. Lineage (NCBI taxonomy): Eukaryota > Metazoa > Chordata > Mammalia > Rodentia > Heteromyidae > Dipodomys > Dipodomys merriami. Next base: position 1,299,078 of record NW_027203282.1, on the reverse strand, counting down.
CACTGCTCAGGAATCCCAGAATTGCAAGGAAAAAATTGGGACAGGTTAATGGGGACTGTGTGAGGAGTTTTAAGCCCTGCTAGGATGCAGACAGAAGAGGCCAGGGATAGACCGATGATGTCTAACTCTCCTTAGTGCCATGTCTCTCCTTTGGGGAATGTGTAGAGCATTTAGAACCTAGTCACCGTAAAATAATAATGTTTTAAATTGCCGAGGTTCTGAGTGCTCTATCTTGCTCTTTGATTCATGAGTTCCTAAACACTTTTGACCTCTCTCAAAATTGAAAGGAAAAAAATTTTCACCTGTTATTGTAGACAGAATGAGGAACTTTCAATATTGCTAGGATGCAGAGCAGAGTTTCTTGGGAAAGATAGTTGCTGTGAATTTCTCTTTAGAGGTGTGTGTCTTCCTTGGGGAAGGTGTAGAGTCCTCTTTCCTTGGGGGCCTTAAGACTGATCTAGGGTCCCGATATTCTGAGTACTCTATCTTATCGTTTGTACCTGGGCTCCCTAACACTGGTCCCTTCTCCCAGAATTGGAAGAACAAAGTTTCGACTGTTTACTGTGGATAGTGCAAGGGTCATTAAGCCCTGCTAAGATTCAAAGCACAGTTGCCTGGGACAGAACAATGCTTTCTATTTCTCCTAAGTGGCTTGTCTCGCTTTTGGGAAAAGTTGAGAGCACTCAGAACTTAGAGACCTTAAACAATTTTCTTTATGGTCCGCAAATTCTGAGAACTCTCTCTTGTTGTTTGCATCCTGTGCTCCCAGACCCTCCACAACTCTCCCATAAATGCAAGGAAAAAAGATTGACCTGCGGATGGTGACAACAAGAGGGGCTTTGAACCATGCCAGGATGCACACAGGGGCTGCTAGAAACCGAACGACGTTGTCTATTTCTCTTCGGGGGCTGGTCTTTTCTTTTTCGAAGGTATAGAGAATTCAGAACCTTGGCGCCATAAAACAATTTTGTTTTCAGTTCACCACATTCTCAGTGCTCTATCTTGTCATTTTCATCCTGAGTATAGTAACACTGGTCAGCCCACCCTGAATTGCAAGGAAAAATTCAGACTTGTTACTGTCGACAATGTAAGGGGTTTCAAGCCCTGCTAGGATGCAGACCGCTGTTGCCTGTGATAGAACATGCTGTCTATTTCTCTTTAGTGGCTTCTATCTCCTTTGAGGAATTGTAGAGCCTTCAGAACTTGGGTACCATAAAATATTGTTTACCTCACCGAAGGTCTTAGTGCTCTATCTTTTCAGCCCTCCCAGTGGTAAGGAAAAAAATGGAACCTGTGATTGTAGACAGGATGAGACATTTTCTGTCTTGCTAGGATGCAGACCAGAGCTTTTTGGGAAGATTGGTGCTGTCAATTTCTCTATGGAGGCGTGTCCCTCCTTTGGGGAAGGAGTAAACCCTCATTGCTTGGGGGACTTCAAACTGTTTCAAGGTCCCCAAGTTCTGAGTGCTCCCTCTTTTCTTTTTTTAAAATTTATTTATTTATTTGTTCATTAATTTTCTGTGTGAAAACAATGTACAGAGGGCTTACAATTACATGTGCAAGATAAGGAGTACATTTTTTATAAAGTATTTTAACGTCCTCCTTTGTTTCCCCTTCCCATCTTTTCCCATCCTCCTCTTGCCCTCCCCCACAGTACTCCCCGTTCCCAAACCCCCCACCACTGACAAAACAAAGTTGTAAAGTTCATTTTGAACATAATGACTTGTACATCGCATTTTTGCAATGGGTCCACCTGTATCTCTATTTAAACGAATTGTTTTTCCCCTTCCTCTCCACAATTTATACCGAGATGAAATACAGTGAAAGCAGTGCTTATACAATGGGGGAGGGACTTACAAATTAAAGATAATTGATCTTATGAATGTGTCATAAACAATCGCTTGAAAGCTAATAAAAATCATTTGAATACATATCTTAGGTTCGTTTCATTAACATCACCACATCTGACTTTCTCTGTTTGTTTTTCTTAAACTTTCGTTTGCATGCTGAACTAGCTAACACTGGTCAGCTTTCCCAGAATTGGAAGAAAATATTGGACTGGTTACTGTGGATGGACAGTATAAGGGGCTTTCTGCCATGCTAGGATGCAGACCGGAGTAACCTGGGTTAGAAAGATGCGGTCTATTTCTATTTAGACGCTTGTCTTTCCTTTGGGGAAGGTGTACATCGTTGCGTATTTGAAGTCTGAAAAACAATTTTGTTTTAAGGCGCCGCATTTCTGTGTTGCTCTATCTTGTCTTTTGCATCCTGTGCTTCCAAACACATTTCAACTCTCCATTAATTCCAAGGAATATAATTGGACCTCTGATTGTTGATAGTATATGGAACTTTCAGTCTTGCTAGGATGTAGATTAGGGCTTAGTGGGAAAGTTCGGTGCTGTCCATATATCTTTGGAGGCTTGTCTCTCCATTGGGGAAGGAGTAGAGCCTCCTCACTTTGGGACCTTAAAACTGTTTTAAGGTCACCAATTTCTGAATGCTCTATCTTGTCATTTGCATACTGAGCTGGCTCACACGGGTCAGCTTTCCCAGAATTGGATGAAACAAATTGGACTGGGCTCTGTGGACAGTGTGAGGGGCATTAAGCCCTGTTGGATGCAGACTAGAGTTGCCTGGGAGAGAAAAATGCAGTCTATTTCTATTGAGCTGCTTTTCTCCCCTTTGGGGAAGTTGTAGAACACTCAGGACTTTGGTCCCCATGTCGTGAGTGCTCTTTCTGTTATTTGCATCTATGCTCCCAAAACCTGCTCAGCTCTCCCAATATTTCAAAGAAAATTTTTGACCTATGGCTGGTGATACCGAGAGAGGCTGTGAACCATGCCAGGATGCACATAGGAGCTACTAGAGACCGAAATATGCTGTCTATTTCTCTTTGGTGGATTGGCTCTTCATTATGGAATGTGGAGGGTATTCACAACTGAGGCGACAAAAAACTGTTCTGGTTTTTTTTTTTGTGAGAACATACTGTACAGAGGGGTTACAATTACATGGGCAGGATAATGCATACATTTCTTACCAAGCATTGCAGCCTCCTCCTTTGTTTACCCTTCACCTCCCTTGCGAGCCTCCCCTCTCCCCCCCACCCAATCATACCCCCCTCCCGCCCCCACACCGACATTGTAAAGCTTGTTTTGACATGACATTTTGTACTTCTCATTGTTGCAACAGGTTCACCTGAATCCTTAAACGACTTGCTTGTCCCCATCTCCTCCACATGTTATACTGACATCAAATATAGTGAAAGCAGGGGTTATACTGTGGGGGAGGGACATACAAAGCAACAAAGAAATAATCTTATAAATGCGTTACAAACACATGCATGAAAGAAACAAAAACATTAAAATACATATTTAAGGGTTCATTTTCCTAACATCACATTATCTGACCTTTTCCACTTGACTCATACCTATACTAGATATTGCAAATAAGGGAAACCATGGGACCTATGTTTCTTTGGGCCTGCCTTACTTCACTTAATATAATTTTTTCCAAACCTTTCCATTTCCTAACAAATGGGGAAATGTCATTCTTTCTGATGGAGGCATAGAATTCCATTGTGTATATATACCACATTTTCTTGATCCATTCATCTACTGAGGGGCATCTGCGTTGCTTCCATATCTTAGCTATGGTAAATAATGCTGCAATAAACATAGTTGTGCTGGTAGCTTTAGTGTGGTCTTGTTTGTAAACATTTGGGTAAATGCCCAAAAGTGGAATTGCTGGATCATAGGGGAGATCTATGTGAAGTCTTTTGAGGAACGTCCATACTGCTTTCCAAAGTGGTTGAACAAGTTTACATTCCCACCAACAATGAAGTAAGGTTCCTTTCTGTTAACAAGTAGACTCTATCCCCCATTGTGTACACACTTAATCCACAAATTTATTACTCAATTCAAAACCTCTGAGACTTAAATTCCTTAATTGCAGTATTACCTCTTTATACCTATATAATATTTTAAGCATTTTCTTAAGTTTTTCACTTCTCCTCTACGTCCCTACCCTTCTATTAATATACTCACATTCCTCTCTAAATAGATGGTCTTTTAATTTCTATAATAACATTAATCTTTACGTTTCTATTTTTTTCTAGTCTCTTTTCATTCCCCTTTCCGTCTCTTCCTTTTCTCTCTCTCTCTACTTGCATCCTACCCAACCCATTTCTTGCATTGTGATTAGGACATAGTTAACTCTCCCTGTGCCTCCCCACACCAATCTATTCCTATTTTTTACCCACATCTCTCCCTAATCCTAATAATTTCTGGTTTTCCAAATTCTTTTCTGCGGTTTGAAGTCCTTTAACATATAGTTGTTTGATGTTGAATAGATGTATCTGTTGAACTAGATGGTATCTGTAGACTATTGACTGTACAAATGCAAACTTTGGTTGATGGTTGCGTTAAGATAGTGTTCTAGCACAAAACTGGTGCTATCTTCATCTCAAATGGGCAGAGTAAGCCAGAAAAACACAAGAAAAGGGCAAATTCGGGTATCTCAATTCCCAACCCTGATAATCAGGGATTAGAACAGATAAAGAATAATCCAGAGGAGAGTTCCCAAATAGCTCTACAAACACTACTAGAAAACATGATAAATGAGAAGTTTGACAATGTACAAAGGACTCTGTATGAGTGTGATGGGGAGAGAGACGAGGCATCCCAGAAGTTTATACAGGAATATCATAAGCGTGAGGAAGCTACTGAAAAACTGATACAGGATTTGCGTGAACAACTTGAGAATACTCAAAGAGAAAGGGAGGAATGGCGTGAGCAGGCTGAGAACACTCAAAGAGAACTGCAGGAATCCCACGAACGGGAAGAAAGAGAACTGCAGGAATCCCACAAACGGGAGGAAGCTAATCAAACAGTAATTTAGGAATTGAGAGACCAGGTAGAGAATACACAAAGATCACTAAAGGCATTCATGGAATCCATTAACAAAGAGCTGAAGGAAGTCAGGGAGACCACAAAGGGAATGCTGAATGGAACCCAACAGAAGGAATGGGAGTCCAAAGAAACCATAACCAATCAACTAAGTGATTTGAGAACAAACACTGAACACCAAATTAAGGAAGTAAAGAAATTCATACAAGACCTAAAACAGAGCTTCAACAAAGAACTTGAAGCCATCAAAGCTGACCAATTAGAAGGAAAAGAGATAAAAAACAAAGTAGAGAGTCTTGACAGCAGGTTAGACCATGCAGATCGAATCTCAGGGATTGAAGACAGCCTAGACATTATAGAGAAAGAACATACAACCATCCAAGACAAGTCCAAGAAATATGATAGGTCTATTCAACACCTGGAAGACACCATCAAAAGGCCCAATCTAAGGATAATGGGTGTAGAGAAGCACCTAAAATTGTTCTGTTTTAAGGCACCCAAGTTCTCAGGGCTCTATCTTGTCGTTTTCATCCTGAGCTCCCTAACACTGCTCAGTAATCCCAGAACTGCAAGGAAAAAATTGGGACTGGTTAATGGGGACAGTGTGAGGAGGTTTAAGCCCTGCTAGGATGAAGACCGAAGATGCCTGGGATAGACCGATGCTGTCTAACTCTCCTTAGAGCCCTGTCTTTCCTTTGGGGAATGTGTAGAGCATTTAGAACCTGGTCACCTTAAAACAATAATGTTTTAAATTGTCAAGGTTCTGAGTGCTCTATCTTGTGCTTTATATCCTGAGTTCCTAAACAATTTTGACCTCTCTCAGAATTAAAAGGAAAAAAAATTTCATCTGTTATTGTAGACAGAATGAGGAACTTTCTATATTGCTAGGATGCAGAGCAGAACTTCTTGGGAAAGATGGGTTCTGTGAATTTCTCTTTGGAGGCATGTCTCTTCCTTGGGGTAGGTGTAGAACCCTCCTTCCTTGGGGGTGTTAAGACTGTTCTAGGGTCCCCATATTCTGAGGACTCTATCTTATCATTTGTACTTGGGCTCCCTAACACTGGTCACTTGTCTCAGAATTGCAAGAACAAAGTTTGGACTGTTTACTGTGAATAGTGTAAGGGTTATTAAGCCCTGCTAAGATTCAGAGCACAGTTGTCTGGTACAGAACAATGCTTTCTATTTCTCCTAAGTGGCTTGTCTCGCTTTTGGGAAAAGATGAGAGCACTCAGAACATGGAGACCTTAAAACAATTTTCTTTATGGTCCCCAAATTCTGAGAACTCTCTCTTGTTTGCATCCTGTGCTCCCAAACCCTCCACAGCTCTCCCAAAATTGCAAGAAAAAAAGATTGACCTGCGGATGGTGACACCAAGAGGGGCTTTGAACCATGCCAGGATGCACACAGGGGCTGCTAGGAACCGAACGATGTTGTCTATTTCTCTTCGGGGGCTGGTCTTTTCTTTTTCGAAGGTATTGAGCCTTCAGAACCTTGGCGCCATAAAATAATTTTGTGTTATGTTCCCCACATTCTCATTGCTCTCTCTTGTCGTTTTCATCCTGAGCATCCTAACTCTGGTTAGCCCACCCTGAATTGCAAGGAAAAAATTCGGACTTGTTACTGTGAAGAGTGTAAGGGGCTTCAAGCCCTGCCTGGATGCAGACCGCTGATGCCTGTGGTAAAACCATGCTGTATATTTCTTTTTAGAGGCTTGTATCTCCTTTGAGGTTTCTAGAGCCTTCAGAACTTGGGCACCATACAATATTGTGTACCTCACCGAAGGTCTGAGTGCTCTATTTTGTCGTTTACATCCTGAGATCTCAAAAACTTTTCAGCCCTACCTGTGGTAAGGAAAAAAACGGAACCTCTGATTGTACACAAGATGAGACACTTTCTGTCTTGCTAGGATGCAGTCCGGAGCTTTTTGGAAAGATTGGTGCTGTAATTTCTCTATGGAGGCGTGTCCCTCCTTTGGGGAAGGAGTAAACCCTCATTGCTTGGGGGTCTTCAAACTGTTCCAAGGTCCTTAAGTTCTGAGTGCTCCATTTTTTCTTATTTTAATTAATTAATTTATTTATTGGTTCATTTATTTTTTTGTGAAAACAATGTACAGCGGGGTTACAATTACCTGTGCAAGACATTGAGTACATTTTGTATGAACTATTGTAACATCCATTTTTCTTTCCCCTTCCCATCTTTTCCCATCCTCCTCCTGCCCTCCCACAATGTTTTCCCCACTCCCATAGCCCCCACCAATCACAAACCAAAGTTGTAAAGTTTGTTTTAGACATAACGATTTGTACATCACATTTTTGCAATGGTTCCACCTGTATTACTATTTAAACGAATTGTTTTTCCCCTTCCCCTCTACAAATTATACCGACATGAAATACAGTGAAAGCAGTGGTTATACAATTGGGGAGGGACTTACAAAGTAAAAAAGAAATGATCTTATGACTGTGTCATAAACAATCACTTGAAAGCAAATAAAAAAATTTGAATACATATCTTAGGGTTCATTTATTAACATCACCTTATCTGACTTTCTCTGCTTTACTCAAACTTTCATTTGCATGCTGAACTCGCTGACACTGGTCAGCTATCCAGAATTGGAAGAAAAAAATTGGTCTGGTTACTGTGAATGGACAGTATAGGGGCTTTCAGCCATGCTAGGATGCAGACCCGAGTAACCTGGGTTAGAATGATGCGGTGTATTTCTATTTAGAAGCATGTCTCTCCTTTGGGGAAGGTGTAGATCATTGCGAATTTGAGCCCTGAAAAACTATTTTGTTTTAAGGCGCCAAATTTCTCTGTTGCTCTATCTTGTCGTTTGCATCCTGTGCTTCCAAACACATTTCCGCTCTCCCAGAATTACAATGAATATAATTGGACCTGTTATTGTTGACAGTATATGGAACTTTCAGTCTTGCTAGGATGTAGATTAGGGCTTAGTGGGAATGGTCTGTGCTGTCCATATATCTTTGGAGGCTTGTCTCTCCATTGGGAAAGAGTAGAGCCTCCTCACTTTGGGACCTTAAAACTGTTCTAAGGTCACCAATTTCTGAGTGCTCTATCTTGTTGTTTTCATCCTGAGCACGCAAACACAGGTCAGTTCTTCCAGAATTGGATGAAACAAATTGGACTGGGCTCTGTGGACAGTGTAAGGGGCATTAAGCCCGGATGGATGCAGACCAGAGTTGCCTGGGCGAGAAAAATGCAGTCTATTTCTATTTAGCGGCTTTTCTCTCCTTTGGGGAATTTGTGAGTGCTCTTTCTTGTTATTTGTATCCTGTGCTCCCAAAACCTCCTCAGCTCTCCCAATATTTCAAAGAAAACTTTTCACCTATAGCTGGTGATACCGAGAGGGGCTGTGAACCATGCCAGGATGCACGTAAGAGCTACTAGAGACCGAAATATGCTGTCTATTTCTCTTTGGTGGCATGTCTATTCATTTTGGAAGGTGGAGAGTATTCACAACTGAGGGGCCATAAAATAGTTCTGTTTTAAGGTACCCAAGTTCTCAGGGCTCTATCTTTTGGTTTTCTTCCTTCACTCGTTAACACTGCTCAGCAATCCCAGAATTGCAAGGAAAAAAATTGGGACAGGTTAATGGGGACAGTGTGAGGAGATTTAAGCCATGATAGGATGCAGACAGAATATGCCTGGTATAGACCGATGCTGCCAAATTCTTCTTAGTGCCCTGTCTTTCATTTGGGGAATGTGTAAAGCATTTAAAACCTGGTCACCGTAAAACAATAATGTTTTAAATCGCCGAGGTTCTGAGTGCTCTATCTTGTTCTTTGCATCCTGAGTTCCTAAATACTTTTGACCTCTCTCAGAATGAAAAGGAAAAAAATTTCACTTGTTATTGTAGACAGAATGAGGCACTTTCAATATTGCTAGTATGCAGAGCAGAGCTTCTGGATAAACATGGGTGCTGTGAATTTCTCTTTGTAGGGGTGTCTCTTCCTTGGGGGAGCTGTAGAGCCCTCCTTCTTTGGGGGCCTTAAGACTGTTCTAAGGTCCCCATATTCTCAGTACTCTATCTTATTGTTTTTACCTGGGCTCCCTAACACTGGTCACTTCTCCCAGAATTGGAAGAACAAAGTTTGAACTCTTTACTGTGGATAGTGCAAGGGTCATGAAGCCCTGCTAAGGGTCATTAAGCCCAGCACAGTTGCCTGGGACAGAACAATGCTTTCTATTTCTCCTCCTTTCTTTGTCTCGCTTTTGGGAAAAGTTGAGAGCACTCAGATCTTGGAGACATTAAAACAATTTTATTTATGGTCCCAAATTCTGAGAACTCTCTCTTGTTGTTTGCATCCTGTGCTCCCAAACCATCCACAGATCTGCCAAAATTGCAAGGAAAAAAGATTGACCTGCGGATGGTGACACCAAGAGGGGCTTTGAACCATGCCAGGATGCACACAGGGGCTGCTAGGAACCGAATGATGTAGTCTATTTCTCTTTGGGGGCTGGTCTTTTCTTTTTCGAGGGTATAGAGAATTCAGAACCTTGGCGCCATAAAACAATTTTGTTTTAATTTCCCCACATTCTCGGTGCTCTATCGTGTCATTTTCATCCTGAGCATCCTAATACTGGTCAGCCCATCCTGAATTACAAGGAAAAAATTCGGACTTCTTACTGTGGACAGTGTAAGTGTCTTCAAGCCTTGCTAGGATGCACACCGCTGTTGCCTGTGATAGAACCATGCTGTCTATTTCTCTTTAGCGGCTTGTATCTCCTTTGAGGAATTGTAGAGCCTTCAGAACTTGGGCAACCTACAATATTGTTTACCCCACCGAAGGTCTGAGTGCTCTATCTTGTCGTTTACATCCTGATATCTCAAAAACTTTTCAGCCCTCCCAGTGGTAAAGAAAAAAACGGAACCTGTGATTGTAGACAGGATGAGACACTTTCTGTCTTGCTAGGATGCAGACCAGAGCTTCTTGGGAAGATTGGTGCTGTCAATTTCTCTATGGAGGGTTGTAAACCCTCATTGCTTGGGGGCCTTCAAACTTTTTCAAGGTGCCCAAGTTCTGAGTGCTCCATCTTTTCTTGCTTTTAAATTTATACATTTATTTATGTGTCCATTTATTTTTTGTGAAAACAATGTACAGAGGGGTTACAATTACATGTGCAAGATAATGAGTACATTTTTTATAAAGTATTGTAACGTCCTCCTTTGTTTCCCCTTCCCATCTTTTCCCATCCTCCTCCTGCCCTCCCCAACAATCCTCCCCGCTCCAATACCCGGCACCACACAAAAACCAAAGTTGTAAAGTTCGTTTTGGACATAACGTCTTGTACATCGCATTTTTGCAATGGATTCACCTGTATCCCTATTTAAAAGAATTGTGTTTCCCCTTCCCCTCCACAAATTATACCGACATTAAATACAGTGAAAGCAGTGGTTTTAAATGGGGAGGGACTTACAAAGTAAAAAAGGAATGATCTTATGAATGCGTCATAAACAATCGCTTGAAAGCAAATAAAAAACATTTGAATACATATATTAGGGTTCATTTCATTAACATCACCTTATCTGATTTTCTCTGCTTTACTCAAACTTTCGTTTGCATGCTGAACTAGCTAACACTGGTCAGGTTTCCCAGAATTGGAAGAAAATATTGGACTGGGTACTGTGGATGGACAGTATAAGGGGCTTTCAGCCATGCTAGGATGCAGACCCGAGTAACCTGGGTTAGAAAAATGCGGTATATTTCTATTTAGAGTCTTGTCTCTCCTTTGGGGAAGGTGTAGATCATTGCGAATTTGAGCCCTGAAAAACTATTTTGTTTTAAGGCGCCAAATTTCTCTGTTGCTCTATCTTGTCGTTTGCATCCTGTGCTTCCAAACACTTTTCAGCTCTCCCAGAATTGCAAGGAATATAATTGGACCTGTTATTGTTGACAGTATATAGAACTTTCAGTCTTGCTAGGATGTAGATTAGGGCTTAGTAGGAAAGGTCGGTGCTGTCCATATATCTTTGCAGGCTAGTCTCTCCATTGGGGAAGGAGTAGAGCCTCCTCAATTGGGGACCTTAAAAGTATTAAGATCACCAATTTCTGAGTGCTCTATGTTGTCGTTTGCATCCTGAGCTCGCTAACACAGGTCAGCTCTCCCAGAATTGGATTAAACAAATTGCACTGGGCTCTGTGGACAGTGAGGGGTATTAAGCCCTGATGGATGTAGACCAGAGTTGCCTGGGCGAGAAAAATGCAGTCCATTTCTATTTAGCGGCTTTTATCAGCTTTGGGGAAGGTGTAGAGCACTTAAAATTATTGTTTTAAGGTCCCCAATTTGTGAGAGCTCTTTCTTGTTGTTTGCATCCTGTGCTCCCAAAACCTCCTCAGCTCTCCCAATATTTCAAAAAAACTTTTGACCTATGGATGGTGATACCGACAGGGGCTGTGAAACATGCCAGGAGGCACATAGGAGCTACTAGAGACCGAAATATGCTGTCTATTTCTCTTTGGTGGCTTGTCTCTTCTTTATGGAAGGTGGAGAGTATTCACAACTGAGGCCCCAAAAAAACAGCTCAGTTTTAACGTACCCAAGTTCTCAGGACTCTATCTTGTCGTTTTCATCCTGACCTCCTTAACACTGCTCAGCAATACCAGAATTGTAAGGAAAAAATTGGGACTGGATAACGGGGACAGTGTGAGGAGGTTGAAGCCCTGCTAGGATGCAGACCGAAGATGCCTGGGATAGATCGGTGATGTCTATCTCTCCTTAGAGCCCTGTCTTTCCTTTGGGGAATGTGTAGAGCATTTAGAACCTGGTCACCTTAAAACTATAATGTTTTAAATCGCTGAGGTTCTGAATGCTCTATCTTGTTCTTTGCATCCTGAGTTCCTAAACACTTTTGACTCTCAGAATTAAAAGGGAAAAAATTTCACCTGTTATTGTAGACGGAATGAGACATTTTCAGTATTGCTAGGATGCAGAGCCGAGCTTCTTGGGAAAGATGGGTGCTGCGAAATTCTCTTTGGGGGCATGTCTCTTCCTTGGGGAAGGTGTAGAGACCTCCTTCCTTGGGGGCCTTAAGACTGTTCTCGGGTCCCCATACTCTGAGTACTCTATCTTATCGTTTGTACCTGGGCTTCCTAACACTGGTCACTTCCTCCAGAATTGGAAGAACAAAGTTTCGACTGTTTACTGTGGATAGTGCAAGGGTCATTAAGCCCTGCTAAGATTCAAAGCACAGTTGCCTGGGACAGAACAATGCTTTCTATTTCTCGGAAGTGGCTTGTCTCGCTTTTGGGAAAATTTGAGAGCATTCAGAACATGGAGACCTTAAAACAATTTTCTTTATGGTCCCCAAATTCTGAGAACTCTCTCTTGTTATTTGCCTCCTGTACTCCCAAACCCTCCACAGCTCTCCTAAATTGCAAGGAAAAAAGATTGACCTGCGGATGGTGACACCAAGAGGGGTTTTGAACCATGCCAGGATGCACACATGGGCTGCTAGAAACCGAACGATGTTGTCTATTTCTCTTCGGGGGCTGGTCTTTTCTTTTTCGAAAGTATAGAGCATTCAGAAACTTGGCGCCATAAAACAATTTTGTTTTAAGTTCCCCACATTCTCAGTGCTCTATCTTGTCGTTTTCATCCTGGGCATTCTAACACTGGACAGCCCACCCTGAATTGCAAGGAAAAACTTCGGACTTGTTACTGTGGACAGTGTAAGGGGCTTCAAGTCCTGCTAGGATGCACACCGCTGTTGCCTGTGATAGAACCATGCTGTCTATTTCTCTTTTATCTCTTTGAGAATTTGTAAAGCCTTCAGAACTTGGGCACCATATTATATTGTTCACCTAACCGAATGTCTGATTGCTCTATCTTGTCATTTACACACTGAGGTCTCAGAAACTTTTCATCCCTCCAAGTGGTAAGTAAAAAAAAGGAACCTGTGATTGTAGACAGGATGAGACACTTTCTGTCTTGCTTGGATACAGACCAGAGGTTCTTGGGATGATTGGTGCTGTCAATTTCTCTATGGAGCCATGTCACTCCTTTGGGGAAGGAGTAAACCCACATTGTTTGGGGGCATTAAAACTGTTTAAAGGTCCCCAAGTTCTGTGTGCTCGATCTTTTCTTGCTTTTAATTTTATTTATTTATTTATTTGTTCATTTATTTTTTTGTTGAAACAATGTACAGAGGGGTTGCAATTACGTGTGCAATTTAATGAGTACATTTTTTATAAAGTATTGTATCGTCCTCCTTTGTTTCCCCTCCCCATCTTTTCCCATCCTCCTCCTGCCTTCCCCCACAGTACACCCCCCTCACATATTCTCGCCACTCACAAACCAAAGTTGTAAAGTTCGTTTTGGACATAACGACTTGTACATCGCATTTTTGCAATGGGTCCACATGTATCCCTATTTATTTATTTATTTATTTTTATTTTTTAATTTTATTTGTGAACATACTGTACAGAGGAGTTACAATTACATGGGCAGGATAATGTGTACATTTCTTACCAATCATTGCAGCCTCCTCCTTTGTTTACCCTTCACATCTCTTCCCAGCCTCCCCCTTGCCCCCAATCCCAATCCTTCTCCTTCCCCCCTCCCCCCCCCCCCCGCACCGACGTTGTAAAACTCGTTTTGGACATGACAACTTCTACTTCTCATTGTTGCAACAGGTCCACCTGTATCCTTAAACAACTGGTTTTTCCCCATCTCCTCCACAAGTTATACTGACATCAAATATACTGAAATCAGGGGTTATACTGTGGGGGAGGGACATACAAAGCAACAAAGAGATAATCTTATAAATGCGTTAGAAACACATGCATGAAAGAAAAAAACATTAAAATACACATCTAAGGGTTCATTTTCCTGACATCACATTATCTGACCTTCTCCGCTTGATTCATACATATACTAGATATTGCAAATAAGGGAAACCATGGGACCTATGTTTCTTTGGGCCTGCCTTACTTCACTTAATATAATTTTTTCCAAGTTTTTCCATTTCCTAACAAATGGGGCAATGTCATTCTTTCTGATGGAGGCATAGAATTCCATTGTGTATATATACCACATTTTCTTGATCCATTCATCTACTGAGGGGCATCTGCGTTGCTTCCATATCTTAGCTATGGTAAATAATGCTGCAATAAACATAGTTGTGCTGGTAGCTTTAGTGTGGTCTTGTTTGTAAACATTTGGGTAAATGCCCAAAAGTGGGATTGCTGGGTCATAGGGGAGTTCTATGTGAAGTCTTTTGAGGAACGTCCATACTGCTTTCCAAAGTGGTTGAACAAGTTTACATTCCCACCAACAATGAAGTAAAGTTCCTTTCTGTCCACATCCCCTCCAGCATCTGTTGTTGTTAGAGTTCTTGATTTTTGCCGTTCTAACTGGATTAGGTGATATCTCAATGTTGTTTTGATTTGCATTTCTTTTATGGCTAGAGATGTTGAACATTTCTACATGTGTCTATTGGCCATCCTTCTTTCTTCTTCAGAGAAGTTTCTCTTTAAGTCTTTCGCCCACTTACTTACTGGGCAGTTGTTTCTTTGAGGATTTGTTGTTGGGGGGTTTAATTTTTTGAGTTCCAAGTATATTTTAGATATGAGTCCCTTGTCCGTTGTATGGCTAGTAAAGATCGTCTCCCAATCCGTGGGTTTTCTATTGATCTTGCTAGCTATGTCATTTGCCCTGCAGAAGCTCTGCAACTTTATGCAATCCCATTTGTCCAACCTTTCTTTGATTTGTTGTGTTTCCGGGTCTCTATTCAGAAAATTTCGGCCTGAGCCAAGGAGACCTAGGGTTTCTCCTATTCCATCCTGTAATGTTTTCAGAGTGTCTGCTTTGAGTTCAAGGTCTTTGATCCATTTGGAGTTGATTCTGGTGCAGGGTGATATATAAGGATCTAGCTTAAGTTTTCTACATGTAGTTAACCAATTTTGCCAGCACCATTTACTGAAGAGGCTGTCTTTCTTCCATTCTATTGTTTTAGGTCCCTTATCGAAGATTAGATGGCTATAGGTCTGTAGGTTCATTTCTGGGTTTTCAATTCTATTCCATTGGTCCTGAGGTCTGTTCTTATGCCAATACCAAGCTGTTTTGATTACTATGGCTTTATAGTAGAGTTTGAAGTTTGGTATTGATATTCCTCAACGGAAAGACCGTTGAGGAGCGTTTTTGCTATTCGGGGTCTTTTATTGTTCCATTTGAATTTTTGGATTGCCTCTTCTATTTCCTTGAAGAATGAGGTTGGAGTTTTGATAGGTATTGCGTTGAATTTGTAGATAGCCTTGGGGAAGAATTGCCATTTTCACAATGTTAATCTTTCCAATCCAGGAGCATGGGAGGTTTTGCCATTTTTTAAGTTCTGTGTTGATTTCCTTTTTTAAGATTTTAAAGTTTTCATCATAGAGGTCCTTCACTTCTTTAGTTAAGTTAATTCCTAGGTATTTTATTTTTTGTGCGGCTATTACAAATGGAGTTGCTTTCCTAATTTCAGCCACACTTTTCTCATTGTTGGCATACAGAAAAGCCATTGATTTTTGGGGGTTAATTTTATAACCTGCTACTTTGCCAAAGTTTTGAATCAGCTTGAGTAATTTGGGAGTGGAGTCTATGGGATTCTTTAAATACAAGATCATGTCATCTGCAAAGAGGGAGAGTTTTATTTCTTCTTTCCCTATTTGGATCCCCTTTATGTCTGCATCTTGTCTTATTGCTGTAGCTAGGCATTCTAATACTAGATTGAAGAGAAGTGGAGAGAGTGGGCATCCTTGTCTTGTTCCTGAGTTAAGTGGAAATGGCTTTAGTTTTTCACCATTGAGTATAATGCTGGCTGTAGGTTTGTCATATACAGCCTTTATTGTATTGAGGAATGTTCCATGGATTCCTAATTTTTCCAAAACCTTCATCATAAAGGGATGTTGGATCTTGTCGAATGCTTTTTCTGCATCTATTGAGAGAACCATGTGGTTCTTATTCTTGCGCCTGTTGATGTGATGAATAATATTAATTGATTTGCGTATATTGAACCAGATTTGCATCCCTGAAATGAATCCTGTTTGATCATGGTATATGATTTTTTGGATGAATTGTTGAAGTCGATTGGCCAAAATTTTGTTGAGAAGTTTTGCATCAATGTTCATCAAAGAAATAGGTCTCTAGTTCTCTTTCTTTGATGAGTCCCTGCCTGGTTTTGGGAAGAGGGTTATAATGGCTTCATAGAATGTGTTGGGTAGTGAGCTTTCTCTTTCAATTTCATTGAAGAGTTGGAGGAGTATTGGTGTGAGCTCTGCTTTGAAGGCCTTGTAAAATTCCGCTGTAAAACCATCTGGTCCTGGACTTTTCTTAGCTGGGAGGTCTCTTATTGCTGTTTCTATTTCAATGCTTGATATGGGCCTGTTAAGCTGGTTTAACTCATCTTGGTTTAGTTTTGGCATGTCAATATTTGCTAGGAAAAGGTCCATTTCTGTCAAGTTCTCAAACTTATTAGCATAAAGTTTTGAGAAGTATTCCCTTATAATGTTCTGAATCTTGGTTGTTTCCATGGTGATGTTTCCATTCTCATCTCTGAGTTTATTAATTTGGGTGTGTTCTCTCCTTTTTCTGATAAGATTTGCTAAGGGTCTGTCAATTTTGTTAAGTTTTTCAAAGAACCAACTCTTTGTTTTGTTGATTCTTTCTATAGTTTTTTTGGACTCTAATTCATTTAATTTTGATTTAATTTTGATTATTTCTTTCCATCTACTGGATTGGGGTTTATCTTGCTGCTCTTTTTCAAGGAGGTTTAGATGTGTCATTAAATTGCTAGTTTCCGATCTCTCCAATTTGTTGATGTAGGAGCTCAGAGCTATAAACTTGCCTCTGAGTACTGCTTTTGTTGTGTCCCAGAGGAGCTGGTAATTTGTGTGTCCATTTTTGTTGAATAGCATGAACATTTGAATTTCCTTTCTAATCTCTTCCATGACCCACTCTTGATTCAGCAGTGTGTTGTTCAGCCTCCATGTGATACCGGACTTTCTTTGGTGGCTTTTGGTGTTGAGTTCTAATTTTATTCCATGGTGGTCAGAGAGAATGCAAGGTATAACTTCAATGTTTCTGAATTTAGACAAGTTTGCTTTGTGGCCTAAAATGTGGTCTATTTTAGAAAACGTTCCATGTGCTGCTGAGAAAAATGTGTATTCTGATGCTGCTGGGTGAAATGTTCGGTAGATGTCTGTTAAGTCTAGTTGATCTATGGAGCTGTTTAGATCTGCGGTTTCTCTGTTGAGTTTTTGCCGAGTTGATCTATCTAGTGGGGAGAGTGGTGTGTTAAAATCCCCAACAATTAATGTCTTTGGATCTATATGGGATTTGAGGGAAAGTAGTGTTTCTTTGATAAATTTGGGTGCTCCATTGTTTGGCGAATAGATATTTAGAATTGTAATATCCTCCTGAAGGAGAGATCCTTTAATTTGTATGTAGCGACCTTCTTTATCTCTTCTCACGAATTTTAATTTGAAGTCTATTTTATCTGATATTAGGATTGCAACTCCTGCCTGTTTATGGGGGCCATTTGCTTGGTAGATTTTGTTCCAGCCTTTAACTTGAAAATGTGTTTGTTTTTACGGGCAAGATGTGACTCCTGCAGGCAGCAGATAGAAGGGTCTTGTTTTTTAATCCAACTAGACAGTCTATGTCGCTTAATTGGAGAGTTCAGTCCGTTAACGTTAAGAGATAGGACTGAGAGGTATTTGGGAGTTCCTGCCATGTTATCCACCTTCTTGGGGGCTGTGAAAACTGGGTTCTTCCTATGGTTCTTGGATTCTCAGTTTGGGTGCAGTTTGTTGGCCTTTGTTGCGGTCTTGTTGGTTTTCTATGTGTAGGACATCTTTAAGAATCTTTTGTAGGGCTGGTTTGGTGGAGATGTATTGTTTCAATTTTTCTTTGCTATGGAAGGTTTTTATTTGGCCTTCAGTTATGAAGGAGAGTTTAGCTGGGTATAGTATTCTTCGTTGATAGTTGTTTGTTTTTAGGGCATGGCATACGTCATTCCAGGCTCTTCTTGCTTTGATTGTCTCTGCTGAGAAATCTGAGGTGCTTCTAATTGGTTTCCCTTTATAGGTGATTACCCTTTTCTCCTGGACAGCTTTAAGGATCTTTTCCTTGGTCTGAGTTGATCCTGTGTGGATTATAATGTGACGGTGGGATGTCCTATTCTGGTCTGGTCTATTTGGGGTTCTAAAAGCTTCTTGTATCTAAATAGGCCTATCTTTTTGCATGTTTGGGAAGTTCTCTGCTAGGATCCTGTTAAACAAATTTCCTAGACCATTAACTTCTGTTTCTAGGTGCTCCTCTACACCCATTATCCTTAGATTAGGCCTTCTGATGGTGCCTTCCAGGTGTTGGATAGATCTATCATATTTCTTGGACTTGTCTTGGACGGTTGTATGTTCTTTCTCTATAATATCTAGGCTGTCTTCAATCCCTGAGATTCGATCTTCTGCATGGTCTAACCTGCTGTCAAGACTCTCTACTTTGTTTTTTATCCTTAGATTAGGCCTTCTCATGGTGTCTTCCAGGTGTTGGATAGATCTATCATATTTCTTGGACTTGTCTTGGATGGTTGTATGTTCTTTCTCTATAATATCTAGGCTGTCTTCAATCCCTGAGATTCGATCTTCTGCATGGTCTAACCTGCTGTCAAGACTCTCTACTTTGTTTTTTATCTCTTTTCCTTCTAATTGGTCAGCTTTGATGGCTTCAAGTTCTTTGTTGAAGCTCTGTTTTAGGTCTTGTATGAATTTCTTTACTTCCTTAATTTGGTGTTCAGTGTTTGTTCTCAAATCACTTAGTTGATTGGTTATGGTTTCTTTGGACTCCCATTCCTTCTGTTGGGTTCCATTCAGCATTCCCTTTGTGGTCTCCCTGACTTCCTTCAGCTCTTTGTTAATGGATTCCATGAATGCCTTTAGTGATCTTTGTGTATTCTCTACCTGGTCTCTCAATTCCTAAATTACTGTTTGATTAGCTTCCTCCCGTTTGTGGGATTCCTGCAGTTCTCTTTCTTCCCATTCGTGGGATTCCTGCAGTTCTCTTTGAGTGTTCTCAGCCTGCTCACGCCATTCCTCCCTTTCTCTTTGAGTATTCTCAAGTTGTTCACGCAAATCCTGTATCAGTTTTTGAGTAGCTTCCTCATGCTTATGATATTCCTGTTTAAACTTCTGGGATGCCTCCTCTCTCTCCCTATCACACTCATACAGAGTCCTTTGTAAGTTGTCAAACTTCTCATTTATCATGTTTGCCACCAGTGTTTGTAAAGCTATTTGGTAACTCTCCTCTGGATTGTTCATTATCTGATCTGACCCCTGATTATCAACATTGGGAATTGAGATACCCGGATTTGCCATTTTTCTTGTGTTTTTCCGGCTTACTCTGCCCATTTGAGATGAAAATAGCACCAGTTTTGTGCTAGAACACTATCTTAAGGCAACCATCAACCAACGTTTGCATTTATACAGAGTCTACAGATACAATCTAGTTCAACAGATACATCTATTCAACATCAAACAACTATATGTTAATGGGTTCGAACCGCAGAGAAGAATTTGGAAAACCAGAAATTTTTAGGGTTAGGGAGAGATGTGGGTAAAAAATAGGAATAGATTGGTGTGGGGAGGCACAGGGAGAGTTAACTATGTCCTAAACACAATGCAGGAAATAGGTTGGGTAGGATGCAAGTAGAGAGAGAGAAAAAGAAGAAAGGGAAAGGGAAATGAAAAGAGACCAGAAAAAAATAGAAACGTATAAATTAATATTATTATGGAGATTAAAAGACCATCTATTTAGAGAGGAATGTGAGTATATTAATAGAAGGGTAGGGACATAGCGGAGAAGTGAAAAACTTAAGAAAATGCTTAAAATATTATATAGGTATAAAGAGGTAGTACTGCTATTAAGGAATTTAAGTCTCAGAGGTTTTGAATTGAGTAATAAATTTGTGGATTAAGTGTGTACACAATGGGGGATAGAGTCTACTACTTAATTACGGGTTTATCTGAGGATGTGCAGGACAACAGTTAAGTCACATAAAGAAGATCAAAAGAGAGGAAAAGGTGAAAAGGATTAGAAAGGGAGAAAAAAAGATCAGAAGTTCAGTAGAGCTAGACAAAAAAACAAAAAGATAGTTAAGAAAGAAAGAAGACAAGAAAAGACAGAAAAACGCACATTCATGTATTCCTAAAATAAAAATTATAAGAGGAAAAAAAAAGTTACTGGAAAACAATTATTTTTTCAAAAAAGGCAAAAATTAAAGATTAATAAAATTTTTAGAAAAGGAAAAAAATTATATATATATATATATATATATAAGGTACCAAAAGAAAAAAGAAAAAAAGAAAAAAAAGAAAAGAGGAAGAAAAAAAAAAAAAAAGCTCTGAATTTTTTTTTATTTTTTTGGGAGGGGTGGGAGGAATCCTGTATCTCCCTTTTGTCTGTAAACAGCCTCTTGTTGGAGTCTCTGGTCAGCTTGAAGTCCTGTGGCTTGATTGGTTTCTTAAGTCAGTTTGTTCGAACAGGAAGAAAAATGCTCTGCTTTACCCAAGATTTTGAGATCCCCCTCCCAGATTAGTTTACTGGGAGGGTGATCTGCTTTGAAAATCACAAAAGAGGGGGATGCAGTGGTGAGGCTAGGTTCTGGGTAGAGTTGAGGCCTTTCAACAATCAGTAGCTTTTTCCTGGGGGTATTTTGTGAAAAAACTCACAGAGCCCAGCCTGGAGCCGTTCTCAGGGTTTCTGGTTTTCAATTGATTGTGAAGGCTGCTAGAGGGAGGGGCAGCCTCTGGCTCTGGTTACCCAGTGAGGAAAGCCACTCCAATGGCTGGTGCCTGAGCTGGGTGGCTTTTCCCTGGATGGAGCCGAGTCTGGCAGGTCACTTCGCAGTTCTTGTGACCTGCTAAATGACTCGTTTTATTCCAAGGCCTGGGTTGGAGCTGGCAGCTCCTCCGAGCTTGGTCGGTATCCAAGATGGAGATCACCGGTGCTGGGGGGGAGGGGTGGCCTTCCCTCCTCTGCTCCCTGAGAAAGAGTGAGGACGTCGGGCTTCTACTCACATTGAGTCTTGGATCCTGGGTCGTCTTTGGTCTGCACACTGCAGGATGAAGATGTCTGCTCCTTGTCAGTTCTTGCTGGTGTTGAGTAGAATCTGCTTGCCCACTGAGTCTGGCTCCTTCATCCTGGACTCTCTGTGTGAGCGCTCAGTTATGGCCCCGGCTGCTTTCTCCACCGCCATCCTGCCACCGCCGCCGCCGTGGTGGCGGCTGACAGGCCCTCAGATGTGTATTTTGCCTTGGTTTCCCCTCTCTTGTCTAACTCTCTGTCCTGTGATGGCACACTTGGTGTGATTCTCTGGCTTAGGACTGTTCACTGGAACTCTAAAACTGCTTTCTGTGCGAGAGCTTGTTCAGATTCCAGCTTCTCCTCCGCCATCTTCCCTCTCCTATTTAAACGAATTCCTATTTAAACGAATTGTTTTTCCATTTCCCCTCCACAAATTATACCGACATGAAATACAGTGAAAGCAGTGGTTATACAATGGGAGAGGGACTTACAAAGTAAAATAAATGATATTATGAATGTGCCATAAACAATCGCTTGAAAGCAAATAAAAAACATTTGAATACATATATTAGGGTTCATTTCATTAACATCACCTTATCTGACTTTCTCTGCTTTACTCAAACTTTCGTTTGCATGCTGAACTCGCTAACACTGGTCAGCTCTCCTAGAATTGGAAGAAAAAAATTGGACTTGTTACTGTTAATGGACAGTATAAGAGGTTTTCAGCCATGCTAGGATGCAGACCCGAGTAACCTGGGTTAGAAAAATGCGGTATATTTCTATTTAGAGTCTTGTCTCTCCTTTGGGAAAGGTGTAGATCATTGCAAATTTGAGCCCTAAAAAACTATTTTGTTTTAAGGGTTAGGGTTTGGCTTAGGTAAGGGTTAGGATTAGGGATAGGGTGAGGATTAGTATGAGGGTGAGGGTGAGGGTAGGGTTAGGGTTAGGGTGAAGGTTAAGGTTAGGGTTAGGGTGAGGGCTTGGGTTCGGTTGATGTTTAGGTTAATGTTGAGGTTTAGGGTGAGGGTGAGGGTGAGGGTTCAGGTGAGGGTGAGAGTTAGTATGTGGGTGAGGGTTAGGTTTAGGTTGAGAGTTAGGGTGACGGTGTGGGTTAGGGTGAGGGTAAGTGTTGGGGTTAGGGTTAGTATGAGGGTTAGGGTTAGGGTTAGGGTGAGGGTTAGGGTTAGGGTTAGGGTGAGAGTTTGTGTTAGGGTGAGGGTTAGGGTTAGGTTTAGGGTTAGGGTGAGGGTGAGGGTTAGGGTTAGAGTTAGTCTTTGGGTTAGGATGAAGGTGAGGTTAATGTTAGGATTAGGATTATGGTTAGGATTAGGGTGAGAGTCAGGGTGAGGGTGACGGTTTGGATTAGGGTTACGATTAGGGTGAGGGTTAGGGTTAGGATTACGGTGAGGGTTAGTGGGAGGGGGAGTGTTAGGTTTAGGGTTAGGGTGAGGGTTAGGGTTAGGATTAGTTTTAGGGTTAGGGTCAGGGTGAGGGTTAGGGTTAGGATTAGTTTTAGGGTTAGGGTCAGGATGAGGGTTAGGGTTAGGATTAGGGTTAGGGTTATGATTAAGCTGAGGGTCAAGTTTAGGATGAGGGTGAGGTTTAGCATTAAAGTTAGGGAGAGGGTTAGGGTGATGTTTAAGGTGAGGGTGAAGGTTAGGGTGAGTATGAGAGTTCGGGTGAGGAAGAGGGTTAGGGGGTGGGCGAGGGTTAGGGTTTGGGTTAGGGTAAGTTTTAGGTTTCGGGTGAGGGTGAGGGTGACGGTTTGGGTTAGGTAAGAGTTAGGGTTAGGATTAGGGTGAGGATTAGGGTGAGGGTGAGGGTTAGGGTGATGGTTAGGGTTAGGGTGATGTTTAGGGTGAGAGTGATTGTTAAGGTTATGGTTAGGTTGAGGGTGAGGGTGAGGGTTAAGGTTAGAGTTAGGGTTAGGGAGAGATTTAGGGTGAAGGCTAGGGTTAAGTTTAGGGTGAGGCTGAGGGTGATGGTTAAGGTTAGATTTAAGGTGAGGCTGAGGGTGAGGGTGAGGATTAGGGCTAGGCTTAGGATTAGGGTTAGGTTAAGGTTTAGTCTGAGGGTGAGAGTGAGGGTGAGGGTTAGTGTTAGGGTGAGATTTAGGGTTAGGATTAGGGTGAGGGCTAGGATCAGAGTGAGTGTAAGGGTGCTGGTGAGGGTGGGGGTGAGGGTGAGGGTTTGGGTTAGGTAAGGGTTAGGATTAGGGTTAGGTTGAGGGTTAGGGTGAGGGGTAGTGTTAGGGTTAGGGTGAGGGTTAGGTTTAGTGTGAGGGTTAGGGTTAAGGTTAGGGTTAGGGTGAGGATGAGCATAAGGGTTACGGTGAGGGTTAGGTTGAGGTTTAGGGTTATGCTTAGTGTTAGGGTTAGGGTGAGGGTTGGGATTATGGTGAGGGTTTGGGTTAGGGTGAGGGTTGAATTTAGGGTTAGGGTAAGGTTTAGGATTAGAATGAGGATTAGGGTTAGGGTGATGGTGAGGATTAATTAGGTTTAGGTTTAGGGTTAGGGTCAGGGTGTGGGTGAGGTTTAGGGTTAGGATTAGGTTTAGTGTGAGGTTTACGGTTAGGGTTAGGGTTAGGGGTAGGGTAAGGGTTAGGATTCGGTTTAGCGTGAGGGTGAGGGTTAGGTTAGGGTTAGGGTTAGGGTGAGGTTTAGGGTTAGGGTGGGTGTTAGGGTGACGGTGAGGGTTAGGGTTAGGTGAGGGTTAGGATTAGGGTGAGGGTTAGTTTTAGGGTGAGGGTGAGGGTTAGGGTAAGTGTTAGCGTTAGGGTTAGGGTGAGTGTGAGGGTGAGGTTGAGGTTTATGTTTAGTATTAGGATTAGAATTAGGATTAAAGTTAGGTGTAGGTTTAGGCTGAGGGTGAGGGTGGGCATGAGGGTTAGGGTTAGGGTTAAGGTTAGGTTTAGGGTGAGGGCTAGAGTGGGGGTGAGGGTTGAGGGTGAGGGTTAGGGTTAGGGTTTAGGTTAGGAAAGGATTAGGGTTAAGGTTAGGGTTAGGGTTAGGATTAGGATGAGGGTGAGGGTGAGGGTTAGGGTTAGGGTGAGGGTTAAGGTTAGGGTTAGGATGAGGGCTTGGGTTAGTGTGATGTTTTGGGTAAGGGTAAGGTTTAGGGTGAGGTTGAGGGTTCATGTGAGGGTGAGAATTAGTGTGTGGGTGAGGGTTAAGGTTAGGTTGAGGGTTAGGCTGACGATAAGTGTTAGTGTGAAGGTAAAGTTTAGGGTTAGGTTAGTATGAGGGTTAGGTTTAGGGTTAGGGTGAGGGTTAGGGTAAGGTTAATGTTAGGGTTAGGGTGAGGGTTAGCGTAAATGTGAGGGTTTGGGTTAGGTTTAGGGTTAGGATGAGGGTAAGGATTAGGGTGAGGATTAGGGTGAGCATGAGGGTTAGGTTTAGTGTTAGGGTTAGTGTGAAGGTTAGGTTGAGGGTTAGGGTTAGGGTTTAAGTTGAGTGAGAGAGTTAGGTTTAGCGTTCTGGTAAGGGTTAGCATTAGGGTTATGATTAGGGTTAGGGTGAGGTTTAGGGTTTGGGTGAGGGTTAGGGTTAGGTTTAGGATGAGGGTGAGGGTGAGGGTGAGGGTTAGGGTTAGGGTTAGGGTAAGGGTGACGGCGAGGGTTAGGGTTAGCGTTAGGGGCAGGGTGAGGGTGAGGTTTAGGCTTAGGATTAGGGTTGCAGGAGGGTGAGTTTTAGGGTTAGGATTAGGGTTAGGGTTAGAATTAACCTGAGGGTCTAGTTGAGGGTGTGCATGAGGGTTCGGTTGAGGATTAGGCTTATGGTGTGGGTGAGGTTATGTTTATGGTGAGGGTTAGGTTGAGAGTTAGGGTTAGGGTTAGGGTGAGGGTGAGGGTTAGGGATAGGGATAGGGTAAGGGTTAAGGTTAGGTTATGGGTTAGGGTAAGGATGATGATTAGGTTGAGGGTGAGGGTGAGGATGAGGTTCAGGGTAAGGGTGAGGGTGACGATGAGGTTTAGGGTTAGCATTAGTGTTAGGGTTAGATTTAGCGTGAGGGTTAGGGTTAGAGTTAGGGTGAGGGTGAGGGTGAGGTTGAGGTTGAGGGTGCTGGTTAGGACTAGGGTTAGGGTTAGGGTTAGGGTGAGGGTGGGGGTGAGTGTGAGGGTTAGGGTTAGGGTTAGGTTTGGGGTGAGGGTTAAGGTTAGCGTGAGGGTTATGGTGAGAGTGAGGGTTAGGTTTAGGTTTAGGATTAGGGTTAGGGTTAGGGTGAGGGTGAGGGTTAGTGTTAGGTTTAGGGTTAGGGTTAGGGTTATTGTTAGGGTTAGGGTTAGGGTGAGGGTTAGGGGTAGGGTGATTGTGAGGGTGAGGGTTAGGGTTAAGATAATGGTTAGGGTAAGGTTTAGGATTAGGTTTAGGGTTAGGGTGAGGGTTAGAATTAGGTTTAGGGTTAGGGTTATGGTTATTGTTAGGTTTAGGGTTAGTGTTAGCATGAGGGTTAGGGTTATTGTTAGGCTTAGGGTTAGGGTAAGGGTGAGATTGAGGGTGAGGTTTAGGGTTAGTGTTAGGGTGAGGTTTAGGTATAGTTTTAGGGTTAGGGTTATTGTTAGGGTTAGGTTGAGGGTTAGGGTGAGGGTAAGGGTGAGTGTTAGGGTAAGGGTTAAAGTAGGGGTAGAGGCAGGGTGAGGGTTAGTGTTAGGGTGAGGGTTAGGTTTAGGGTTACTGTTAGGGTTAGGGTGAGGGTGAGGATGAGGTTTAGGGTTAGGGTTAGGTTTAGGGTTCGTGTGAGGGTGAGGTTTAGGGTAACGATAATGGTTAAGGTTAGGTTTAGGCTGAGGGTTAGGGTGAGAGTGAGGGTATGTGTGAGGGTTAGCGTTAGGGTTAGGGTTAGGGTGAGGGTTAGGGTTAGTGTAAGGGTTAGGGTTAGGATTAGGTTTAGGGTTAGGGTGAGGGTAAGGGTTATGGTGAGGGTTAGGGTGAGGGTGAGGGTTAGGGTTAGCATTAGATTTAGGGTTAGGGTTAGCGTGAGTGTTAGGGTTAGAGTTAGAGTGAGGGTGAGGGTGAGGTTGAGGGTGAGGATGAGGATTAGGTTTAAGGTTAGGTTTAGGATGAGGGTGAGGGTTAGGTTTAGTCTGAGGGTTAGCTTTAGTGTGAAAGTTAGGGTTAGGTTTAGGGTTAGGGTTAGGGTGAGGGTAAGGGTTAGAATGAGTGTTAGGGTGAGAGTGAGGGTTAGGTTTAGCATGAGTTTTAAGGGGAGGGCTAGGGTGAGGGTGAGGGTTAGGGTTAGGTTTAGGATTAGGGTGAGGGTGAGGTTTATGGTTAAGGTTAGGGTGAGGATTAGGGTTAGGGTTCAGGTTAGGGTTAGCATGAGGGTTAGGGTTAGGGTTAGGTTTAGAGTTAGGTTTAGGGTTATTGTTAGGGTTAAGTTAGGGTGACGGTGAGGGTGAGGTTGAGTGTTAGGGTTAGCGTTAGGTTTAAGGTGAGTGTGGGGGTGAGGGTTAGGGTTAAGATAATGGTGAGGGTTAAGATTTGGCTGAGGGTTAGTGTGAGGTTGAGGCTGAGGGTAAGGGTAGGGTTAGGGTTAGTGTGAGGTTTAAGGTTAGGGTTAGGGTGAGGGTAAGGATTAGGGTGAGTGTTAGGTTTATGGTGATGTTTAGGGTGAGGGTGAGAGTGAGGGTTTCGGTTAGGTAAGTGTTAGGGTTAGGGTGAGTTTTAGGGTGAGGTGAAGGTTAGGGTGAGGGTTAGGGTTTGTGTGAGTGTTAGAGTTAGGGTTAGGGTTAGGGTGAGTGTTAGGTTTAGGGTGAAGGTTTGGGTGAGGGTGAATGTTTGGGTGTGGGGGAGGGTTAGGGTGAAGTTGAGGGTTTGTGTGAGTGTTAAAGTTAGTGTTAGAGTTAGGGTGAGGTAAAGTGTTCGGGTGAGGGTTAGGGTGAGGGTGAGGGCTAGATTTAGCGTTAGGGTTACGTTGAGGGTTATGGTTAGGGTGAGGTTTTAGGTTAGGGTTATTGATAGGGTTAGGGTTATTGTTAGGGTGAGGGTGAGGGTTACGGTTAGGGTTAGTGTAAGGGTTAGGTTTAGGGTAATGATTAGGGTGAGGTTGAGGTTTAGGGTGAGGGTGAGGGTTTTGGTGAGGGTGAGGGTTAGGGTGTGTGTGAGTCTTAGGGTTAGGGTGAGGGTTACGTTGATAGTGAGGGTTAGGGTGAGGGTTAGGATTAGGGTTAGGGTTATTGTTAGGGCGAGGGTTAGGGTGAGGTTAAGGGTGAGGTTGAGTGTTAGTGTTAGGGTTAGGTTTAAGGTGAGTGTGAGGGTGAGGGTTAGGGTTAAGTTAATGATTAGGGTTAAGATTAGCATGAGGGTTAGGGTGAGGGTGAGGGTGAGGGTTTTGGTTAGGTAAGGGTTAGGTTTAGGGTGAGGTTTTGGGTGAGGGTTAGGGTTATGGTGAAGGTTAGGGTTAGGGTTAGGTTAAGGGTTAGGGTTAGGGTGATGATTAGGGTGAGGGTGAGTGTGCGGGTGAGGATGAGGGTAAGGGTGAGGGTGAGGCTGAGGGTTAGGGTTAGCATTAGGGTTAGGGTTAGGGTCAGCTTGAGGGTTAGGTTTAGAGTTAGGGTGAGGGTGAGGGTGAGGTTGAGAGTGAGGGTGAGGGCTAGGGTTAGGGTTAGGGTTAGGGTGAGGGTGAGGGTAGGATTAGGTTTAGCGTTAGGGTTAGGGTGAGATTGAGGGTTAGGGTTAGGGTTAGGAGTATGTGTAGGGTTAGGGTGAGGGTTAGGGTTAGTGTGAGGGTTAGGTTTAGGTTTGGTTTAAGGTTTGTGTTATGGTTAGGTTTAGGGTTAGGGTTAGGTTGAGGGTGAGGATGTGGGTTAGGGTTAGTTTTAGGTTTAGGGTGAGGGTTAGGGTTAGTGTGAGGTTTAGGGTTAGGGTTAGGGTGAGGGTTAGGTTTAGGGTGAGGTTTAGGGTGAGTGTGAGGGTGAGTGTGAGGGTTTCGGTTAGGTAAGGGTTAGGTTTTGGGTTAGGGTGAGGGTTAGGGTGAGGGTGATGGTTCAGGTGTGGGTGATGGTTAACGTTTGGGAGAGGGTTAGGTTTAGGCTAAGTGTTAGGGTTTGTGTGAGTGTTAGGGTTAGGGTTAGGGTGAGGAAAAGTGTTAGGGTGAGGGTTAGTGTGAGTGTGAATGTTTTGGTGAGGGTGAGGGTTAGGCTGTGGGTGAAGGTTAGGATAAGGTGAGTGTTAGGATGACCCTGAGGGTTAGGGTGAGGGTTTGGGTTTGGGTTAGGATTAGAATGAGGGATAGGGTGAGGTTTAGGTTTAGGGTTAGGGTGAGGGTTAGGATTAGGGTTAAGGTTAGGGTGAGGGTTAGGGTGAGGATGAGAGTTAGGGTTAGCATTACTTTTAGGGTGAGGTTTAATTTTAGGGTTTGGGTTAGTGTGAGGGCTAGGGTGAGGGTGAGTGTTAAGGATAGGGTGAGGGATATGGTGAGGATTAGGTTTAGGGTTCGGGTGAGGGTTAGGCTGAGGGATAGGTTTAATGTTAGGGTGAGGTTTAGGTTTGGTGTGAGGGTTAGGTTTAGGGTTAGGGTTAGGGTTAGGGTTAGCGTGAGGGTTAGGGTTAGAGTTAGGGTGAGGGTGAGGTTGAAGGTGAGGGTGAGGGTTAGGGCTAGGGTTAGGGTTTGGGATAGGTTTAGGATGAGGGTGAGGGTTAGGGTTAGCATTAATTTTAGGGTGAGGTTTAAGGTTAATGTTTGGGTTAGCATGAGGGATAGGGTGAGGGTGAGTGTTAGGGGTAAGGTGAGGGATATGGTGAGGATTAGGGTTAGGGTTAGGGTGAGGGTTAGGCTGAGGGGTAGGTTTAGGGTTAGGGTGAGGTTTAGGTTTAGTCTGAGGGTTAGGTTTAGGGTTAGGATTAGGGTTAGGGTGAGGGTTAGGGTGAGAGTGAGGGTCAGGGTTAGGGTTAGTGTTAGGCTGAAGGTGAGGGTTAGGATTAGGTTTAGGGTGAGGGTTAGGGTTCGTGTAAGGGTTAGGGTTAGGATTAGGTTTAGGCTTAGGGTGAGGGCAAGGGTTATGGTGAGGGTTAGGGTGAGGGTGAGGTTTAAGTTTAGCTTTAGGCTTATGGTTAGGGTTAGTGTGGGGTTTAGGGTTAGAGTTAGAGTGAAGGTGAG